>NC_083428.1:31410238-31715374 GCF_020745735.1 Hemiscyllium ocellatum | reverse complement strand
AGCTGAGATGGCACCTATTGTTAAAAGCTATCTTGAGAATGTAACTTTAAAAAAGTTCTGGGATTTACATAATAAGGATCCAAAACAGGATCACTCTAAAAGATGAAAGACTCAAGCTAAATTTGTTTACTATTTCAATGACACTGTTATCCTGTTGCTATAAATTGTGTTGTATGATTCTGCTCCACAACCACCTAACCAACAGTGGCCGAACCAATGTCCTGTACAGCCTCAACATGACCTCCCAACTCCTGTACTAAATACTCTGACCAATAAATGCAAGCATAACAAACGCCTTCTTCACTCTCACTATCTACCTGTGACTCCACTTTCAAGGAGCTATGAACCTGCACTCCAAGGTCTCTTTGTTCAGCAACACTCCATAAGACCTTACCATTAAGTGTATAAGTCCTGTTAAGATTTGCTTTCCCAAAATGCAGCACCTCACATTTATCTGAATTAAATTCCATCTGCCACTTCTCAGTCCATTGGCCCATCTGATCAAGATCCTGTTGTAATCTGAGGTAATCTTCTTCGCTGTCATCACACCTCCAATTTTGGTGTCATCTGCAAATTTACTAACTATACCTCTTATGCTTGCATCCAAATCATTTATATAAATGACAAAAAGTAGAAGACCCAGCACCGTTCCTTGTGGCACTCCATTGGTCATAGGCCTCCAGTCTGAAAAACAACCCTCCGCCACCACCCTCTGTCGTCTTCCTTTGAACCAGTCATGTATCTAAATGGCTAGTTCTCCCTGTATTCTGTAAGATCTAACCTTACTAACAGTCTCCCATGGGGAACCTTGTCAAACGCCTTATTGAAGTCCATGTAGATCACATCTACTGCTCTGCCTTCATCAACCATCATTATTACTTCTTCAAAAAACTTAATCAAGTTTGTGAGACATGATTTCCCATACACAAAGCCATGTTAACTATCCCTAGTCAGTCCTTGCCTTTCCAAATACATGGACATCCTGTCCCTCAGGATTCCCTCCAACAACTTGCCCACCACTGACATCAGGCTCACTGGTCTATAGTTTCCTGGCTTGTTCTTAGCACCCTTCTAAACAATGGCACCATGTTAGCCAACTTACAGTCTTCCAGCACCTCACCTGTGACTATTGGTGATACAAATATCTCGGTAAGACGCCCAGCAATCACTTCCCTAGCTTCCACAGAGTTCTAGGGTACACCTGATCAGGTCCTGGGGATGTATCCACCTTTATGCATTTCAAGACATCCAGCACTTCCTCCTCTATAATATGGACATTTTTCAAGTGGGCGGCACGATGGCAGTGGGTGGCACAGTGGTTAGCACTGCTGCCTCACAGTGCAAGAGACCCGGATTCAATTCCCGCCTCAGGCAACTGTGTGTGTGGAGTTTGCACATTCTCCAAGTATCTGCATGGGTTTCCTCCGGGTGCTCCGGTTTCCTCCCACAATCCAAAAAAAATGTGCAGGTTAGGTGAATTGGCTATGCTTAATTGCCAGTAGCGTTAGGTGAAGGGTAAATGTAGGGGAATGGGTCTGGGTGGGTTGTGCTTCGGCGGGTTGATATGGACTTGTTGGGCCGAAGGGCCTATTTCTACACTGTAAGTAATCTAATCTTGCATGCAATTCTGGTCTCCTTCCTATCGGAAAGATATTGTGAAACTTGAAAGGGTCCAGAAACCATTTACAAGGATGTTGCCTGGGTTGGAGGATTTTAGCTACAGGGAGAGGCTGAACAGGCTGGGGCTGTTTTCCCTGGAGCATCGGAGGCTGAGGGGCAAACTTATAGAGATTTAAAAAATTATGAGGGGCATGGATAGGATAAATAGGCAAAGTCTTTTCCCTGGGGTTGGGGAGTCCAGAACTAGAGGGCATAGGTTTAGGGTGAGTGGAGAAAGATATAAAAGAGACCTAAGGGGCAACTTTTTCATGCAGAGGGTGGTACGTGTATGGAAGGAGCTGCCAGAGGATGTGGTGGAGGCTGGTACAATTGCAACATTTAAGAGGCATTTGGATGGGTATATGAATAGGAAGGGTTTGGAGGGATATGGGCCAGGTGCTGGCAGGTGGGACTAGATTGGGTTGGAATATCTGGTCGGCATGGACAGGTTGGACCGAAGGGTCTGTTTCCGTGTTGTACATCTCTATGACTCTACTACTCTAAATCCCTGAATATGGCTCTATAGAGTATACAGTGAATACAGTGGAGTATGCCCTCAGATGCCTGCTGTAAGGTGCGAGATCTTCACTTTGCCTGGTGCAGGCGCTGTTTGTGGAAATCACATTGTCACTGCGGGAAAGGCGCTATGTACCTGTGCAGAGATAGTCACCCATCCCAGCCGGAGATAGTGCCAGAGTTGGAATAGAAACTATGTTTGTTTTCCTGTGCGTCGCAACCCCTCCCAGCCAGCAATGGCACTCGGGTTTGGAACGTGGGTTTGTGCGCATGCGAGAGAGGTGGTGCGTAGTAACACCTCCAAACCGGCGACGGCGCTATTATGCGGAGCTGCAATCGTACACGTGTGTGTTCAGATGGTGCTGTAAGTCCTCCGAATCCGCGATGACGTTACCATTGGGGTTTATAGTAGTGCGTATGCACGTGGTATGTGGTAGCTCCTCCTAACTGCCAATGGCAGTTGTAACGTGGACGTGTACTAAGTCCTCCTACATGGCGAGGGCGCTATGGTTGGGAGTTGGAATGGGAGCTGTGTGCGCGGTGCGATGTGGGAAACGGTGGGTCTGGGCAGGACGGGACGGAGTTGAGAACGCGGCCGAGGGGGGTGGGGGGAACAAAAACTGAAAACTGACTCAGCTGCGAGGCGAATGGTTTTTTTTTGACACAACACTATCCGGACAAAAACAGAGAAGTTTGCTATTTCGAAATTTAAGAGCAATCTGCTCGAGCTGAGGAAAATGTCGGAAAACCAGCCCAACAACCCGAACCGGGTGAGAAACAACAACCTGAACCCGAACCCGCTCATCAATGTCCGGGACCGGCTCTTCCACGCACTCTTCTTCAAGATGGCCGTGACATATGCCAGGGTGTTCCCCCCATCCTTTCGCAGAATGTTCGAGTTCTTCGTGCTGCTGAAGGTTAATATTATTGTTTTAGTTTTGGGGGATACCGCTGGAATGGGGATGGGAGGCCCCTGGCTCGAGATGAGGATGGGGGTTGCGCAAAGAACTGCGCATGTGCACCCTTCGAGCCCTGTCTTGGGATTGCTACTTCCCTTATTTAATATGTTCCATTGTGTGTTTAACTTTACGATCACATGCACAGTAGTGTTTGTAAGGCTTTGGTTGCATAACGTTTGCAGGAAGAGGTTTGGGAATGGATTATGTACTGTTTACCCATTAATCACCCTCCTTATCTTCATGTTACCGGATATCAGTAAAGGTTCTTTACCTTCGATTACTTACTAACTACCACTACTTGCAGTCCGTTGTCATCCGCCTTCCCGTCAAATGAACCAACCCTCCATTCTTACGCATAACCAGTACTCCCAATTTCTTTTTATTTGTCTCTAAAGTTCTGAAACATGTCACCTCTCAATTCTTTCTAGAATCCCATGTTTGAGTCTCTTCAAATCAGTTTTGAGCCGCATGAAGGAAAAATCTCAGACACGCTATAGTGACAAAAAGTAACCAATCCAACCTTTTTTTTCTGTTATGTAACCTTTAGTCTGGCTAACTATACTATTCTTCAGTGCATCTCCATTGTTGTCCAGATGGATGGGAGTGCATTTACCAGGTTCCATTCATATCCATTAAATTCTTTGGCTTGGAAGATAAAATGCATTACCTTTTCCTTGTTTTCCCATGTAGGACCAGGCTGACTACTTGCGCCTGTTCTGCCAGTCAGTGTTGTCGTGGGTAATGGTCAACATCTGGTATTATTCCTTGAAGCCTGCCTTGTCCTCGTTTATATGCTACTCCTTGGTGACATCCAAAATGTAGCATCACTTTCCACGTGTAAGCGAACAGAATATAACTTTGCCTGACCTCTGTCTTTCTCAAACCCTTCATAAAATTATATAGTACAGAAGAGTTCCTTTGCACGATAGAGTCAAAAGAATATGCTACTCACATTTTCCTACACTAGGCTCATGGGTTTGAATGTTACATCACTTCAAGTGTTTATTCCAAGTACTTTTTAAAAATTGTGAGGTTACCTCTCCCAACTACCCTTTGAGGTAGAGCATTCCAGACACTACCACCCTCTGGGTGAAAAACATTTTCTTCAAATCCTCTCCTACCTCCTGCCTTTCACTTCATAAATGTGCTCCTTGTTCTTGACCCTTCAACTAAAAGGAGTAGTTGCTATTTATCCATCCTGTCCATGACCCTCATAATTTTATCCACCTCAAGTCAGGTTCCTCCCAAACTTCTCTGCTCAAAATAAAATCAATCCAACCTTTTCCAGCCTGTCTCCATAGCTGAAATACTCTATCTCAGACAACATTATAATGAACCTCCTCTGCACCCCCTCGAGTGCAGTCTCCACACAATACTTTAGCTGTGACCCAACCAAAGTTCTGTACAGCTCCGACATAATCTTCCTGCTGTTGTAATATATGTCTCAATTGAAAGGAAAACATCCGAAATGCTGCCTTAATGACCCTATGAATCTTGTCTCTCCACTCGGGGAATTGTGGACAGCACTTCAAGATTCCTTTTTTTTGAGCTTTCTGTTGTCATTGACACTAAGTTGCCAGACTGCTTCTAATATTCAGCACCATAGATGTATATGCAGAAATATTTCCCATCTAAGTATTGAGAACACTGAAGCAATTGTCTCTGGTGCTAAAATCATCCCTCTCCCTGGCTGTGTTTGAGGCTGAATCATACTGTTTACTAGCTTGGTTTCACATTTGACCCTGAGATGAGCATCAAGTCACATATTTGCATTATCAGTGAGACTCAGATTTGAATATATTTAATGACCCAGTATCCACTGCCCTTTGGGGGTGGGGAACATTCCAAAGATGAACAATTCTCTTGAGAGAGGAATTATTGAAAATCTGTGTAAAATAGTAGACCCCCTTATTCTGTGGTCCCTGTATTTACCCTCCCGCCCAATTTCCAAGAAAGAAACCCTCCTCCAACCCTCATCCTTGTCTTTTATTACCTGTGGATTGACTATTGCAATGCTCTCTTGGCTGACTGTCTTCGTTCTGTCATCCATAAGTCTGAGGTCGGTCTGGAACTCTGCCTGTGTCCCAACTCGCATCAGCTTCTGTACTTCCAAAAGCCCTGTGCTCTCTGACCTACATCAGCTTATATTTAAGCAATGCGTTGATTTTAAAATTCTTTTATCGTTGTTTTCATTTCCCTCTGTGACCTCGCCCGTCTCTGTCTCTAATCGCGTTAAGTTCCGCAACCCTCAAAATGTCTGTGCTTCTCTGATTCAGGTCTCTGGAGCATCCCAGATTTTAATTTTGCAACATTGGTGGCTATGACCTGCTGCCAATTCCTTGAAACTAGAAATGCCTGTGAAAACCTCCATTTTCTCTTTCCTACTTTTAGGTGCTCCTCAAACCCCATTTCTTTGAACAAACTGTCATACTATCCCCCTATATGGCTTGATGTCAATCTTGTTTTATAACAATTCTGTGGAGCAGCTTGGGAACCTTTACCTAACAGGCACTGCAGGTTGTTATGTGGATGGTTATTGGTCAGGCTGACCATGTTGATTGTTTATTGTATTCAGTTAAAAATACTGCAAAATTCCAGAGCAAACTCAATTACTGTAGATGTGAATTTTAAACGGGAAAAACTACTTAGATTCTTGAGAAGCAGTTATGACATTAATTCTGCCAGTTCTGAAGATTTGTTTGGATCTTTAAATTTCTCATTTAGTTATGACAGGTAGTACACAGGATGGAAAGTGAACTATGAATATCACAGAAGTGTAGTGCTAACATAACTTAGTGCTTTATAAATGAGATGATGCAGCAGATTAGAGGTGTGCAGCTAATTACAGTTTTTTAAAAAAGGGATAGACTGCTCTAAGAGAAACAGTGGAAGAAATTGCAGAGTTTGTAGCTATCTTTTTCTCGTCTTCTCTGCTGCTGGTGGAATACTAAAGAGAAAGGGATTAGTTTAAAAATGGAGGAAGGGTTAGACTAATTGTATAGACACCCTGTGGTGGGAGAATAGCTAGAAAAATATGCCCCAGTTTAGTTCCTTTCTAAACTTTATGATGGAACTTTAGCGAGTTATGAGAAGATTTGTAGCTCAGGTTAAGGTTCTGGATGTAGATTTGCTCACTGAGCTGGAAGGTTCATTTCCAGATGTTTTTTCACCCTAGTAGGTAACATCTTCAGTGGGCCTCAGGCAAAGCACTGCTGATAAATCCTGCTTTCTATTTATATATTTTATATATATGTATAATAAATTGAAAGCAGGACTTATCAGAAGTGCTTTGCCTAAGGCCCACTGAAGATGTTACCTAGTAGGGTGACGAAATGTCTTGAAATGAACCTTCCAGCTCAGCGAGCAAATGTACATCCAGATGGAACTTTATTTTAAGAAAAGAATTTCACCTTTAAGAGCGGTCAGATATACCCTTGTTCTGCAGTTGTCTCTCCTTAAACTGCAAAGGATAAAACACAGATCCTTTAAATTGATGTTCTGATGAAGTTATACAAAGCAGTGATTTGCCTTTTTTTCTGAATCTTGGTTATTTATTGACTAATTTTGACAAGATATAAATGTAACCATCCACATGGAAGTATTCCAGTCTAGAGTGGTTAATAATTTATTGCATTCAGACTCTGTTGCGTTTTTGCTAGCCTGCAAGTCAAACCATTTCAATAAGTTAGCAGATTTATTTTCACCTAGTTAGATCATAAGCCGCATGAACAGAATAGGCCATTGAGTCAATGGAGGTTGCATTGTTCAACAAAATCATGGCTGACTTGATAATCCTTAACCCCAATTTCCTGTTTTTTTTGACTTACAGTGTGGAAACAGGCCCTTCGGCCCAACAAGTCCACACCGACCCGCCGAAGCGAAACCCTCCCATACCCCTACATTTATCCCTTACCTAACACTACGGGCAATTTAGCATGGCCAATTCACCTGACCCGCACATCTTTGGACTGTGGGAGGAAACCGGAGCACCCGGAGGAAACCCACGCAGACACGGGGAGAACGTGCAAACTCCACACAGTCAGTCACCTGAGTCGGGAATTGAACCCGGGTCTCAGGTGCTGTGAGGCAGCAGTGCTAACCACTGTGCCACCATGCCGCCCACAAATATATCTTCATAACTCTAGATTCCCTTATTTATTAGAAATCTGTCTTGTCTTGGCTTTGAATATACTTACTGACCCAACCTCAATAGCCCTTTATGGTAAAGAATTTCACAAACTCACTACCTACTGTCAGGAACCAAAAATCACCAATTTACATGTACATCGTAAATGGATGACCACTTACTCTGAGATTATGTCTTCTGGTCTTAGACTACCTCACAAAGGAAACCAATCTCTCAGCATCAACCTGTCAAGCTCCCTGAGAAGCAAATATGTTGCAATAGATCTACTCATAGTCTTTTAAATTCCAATAAGTACAAGCTCATCCCCCTCATAATGAAATCCCTCCACATCTGAGGTAAACCTAGTGAACCTTCTCTGGACCATGAGATGAGAGGACCAAAATAGTATTTCACTATACAATCTAGCTAGTGCATTGTATAGGTTTAACAAGACCTTCCCATTTTAATACTCCATCCCCTTTGAAATAAAAGCTAACATCCTATTTGCCACATGTGCTGCAACTTTCTGGTCTTTCTCCATTTAAATAATATTCAACTGTTCTGCTCTTTATAACTTCAAATTTTCCCTCAATATATTCCATCTGCCAAGTTTTTCCCCATTCACGTAACCTACCTGTAACCCTCTGTAGATTCCAGATGTAGTCTTCATTACCTGCCTTTCTATCTTTTGTCATTTGCAAAGTTAGTGCTTCCATCATCCAAATCATATTGGAAATAGTTGTGGCCCCAGTGCAAATCACTGGCACTCCATGAGTTATAGGTCGCCATGCTGAAAATTTCCCCTTTATACCAATTCTTTGTCTTCTGTTAAGTTACCCAATGTTCTATCTATGCTAACCATAATACCATGGGCTCTCATGTTAAGTATTTTACCTAAGTGAATGACTTTTGAAATCCAAATATACTGCATCCACTGCTCCCCCAAAGCTAATGAATCTATCGACAAAATGGTGGAAATGGAATTAGCATGGTTAGCTGGTTGTTCTTAACCAGTGCAGACTTGATGGGCTGACTAGCTGTAGACCTCTATGACTATCTATTCTGTTTGTTACCTCCTCAAGAACTGTATACCTGTCAGATGTGATTTACCCCTCATGAAGCCATGTTGAATTTTCTTGATTAGTTTCTGTATTGTTAATCTAGTATCTGAGTTTCAACCAGTTCATAGTGGAAGTAGGTCTTTTGT
The DNA here is from genome assembly GCF_020745735.1 of Hemiscyllium ocellatum. Lineage (NCBI taxonomy): Eukaryota > Metazoa > Chordata > Chondrichthyes > Orectolobiformes > Hemiscylliidae > Hemiscyllium > Hemiscyllium ocellatum. The sequence goes on along the minus strand of NC_083428.1, from coordinate 31,706,907 downwards.
AACAATATTTTGTTACAAAAATAGGTTAACAATAATATTTGGTTCTTTTTTGTTTGCATCTTGACACATTTCTGAGGTAAGAATATGGGCTGGGCAATAAAAGTGAAAGTTTTCTTACCTCATCCTAACCCTCTTGGTTTTGATGAATGAAGAGAGATGTCTTTTTGGGACAATATGGAGATAATCAAAATGTAGAATTAGAATCCCAACTGTGTGGAAACAGGCTCTTTGGCTCAACGAGTATCCCACCCAGACCCATTCCCCTTCATTTACTTTCAGACTCATGCACCTAACCTATACATTCCTGAACACTATGGCAATTAAGCTTGGGCAAGTCACCGAACCTGCATATCTTTGGATTGTGGGAGGAAACTGGACACCCAGTAGAATGTGCAAATTCCATACAGTCGCCCAAGGCTGGAATCGAAACCAGGTCCCTGGTGTTGAGGCAGCAGTGCTAGCCACTGAGCCACCCTGCCACGTTAAATTAAATTTAATGTGAATTGTGATTAAGTCTATATTATGGCTTCTTGTTTGCCACCTCTCATTTTTAAATTTACTAACTTTTGTTGTTATGTTTAATTTCGTACATGGTTTTAATTTCACCTCCCCTCTGTTTCACTTACTGATTTGGGTCATTGTTTCGTCCATTAATCAACCTTACTGAAAAATTTGAGACAATTTTTATATTCAAGATTTGTTACATTTGTCATATCATCAATGGTCAATATGAAATTGGCCTAAATTTGAGTATGATTAGTTTAATTCAGTAGTTATATACAATGTGTGCAAGTTATCCTTTATGGTTCAATAGCACATTTCATTTGAAATAATCCAATCCTTAAGCATGTTGAAACTTTTTCTGCCGATGTAACTGGAAGGAGTAACCCCCTTTCCTTCATTTCGTAGGTTGATTAAATGTCCTAACAGGATTGGTGTGGACTTATTGGGCCAAAGGGCCTGTTTCTACAATGTAGGGATTCTATGATTCTGAGCACTTTGACATGTGTGAAAAATATGCTTATGTACTTTCTCTGATTCACATAAAGCAAAGTAAAAGGAGCAACAAACTATTTGAAGTAACCATGACAGTACTTTGAATAAGACTGGCATGGACATTGGGCTGTACAGACGAGCATATGAAATAGGAGCAGGAGTAGACGCTTGGCTTTTTAAGCCTTCTCCAACATTAAATTAGATCACAGCATATCTGATTATTCCACATTCATTTCTGCCCAATAATTCTTCACCCACTTGTTTATCAAGTAACTGTGCCTCTCTTAAAAATATTAAAAGACTCTGCTTCCACCCTCTTTTGAGGAAAAGAGTTCCAAAGGCATACAAACCTGAGTGAGAAAAATAATTCTCCTAATTTCTGTTTTAAATGGGCAACCCTTGTTTTTAAACAGTGACCCCTAGTTCTAGATTCTCCCACAAGCAGAAGCATATTTTCCATATCCACTCTATCATGACATCTCAGGATCTTCTATGTTTTGATGAAGTCATCTCTTACTCCGTGAACTCCACATGTAATCCTAGCCTGTTATCGTAAGACAGCCTACCTGTTCTGAAATTGTCCAGTAAACCCATTCTGAACTGCTTCCAGTGCATTTGCATCCTTCCTGAAATATGAACAATACTTCTGTAGTACTCCAGGTGTGGTCTCACCAATGCCCTCCAATACTGATACATAAACTCTTTTGTATTCAATATCCTTCACTAGAAAGGTGGCTAACCTCCAACTTCTCTTGCCCCCACCCATCCCCTACTCAAGGGTTAGCCTGTGAGAAAGCAGGTTCTAAACACCTTGTACAACCTGAGTTAATACTGTCCATCCCCACCCTCATCTTTCATTCACCACCTGTTAGAGGGAAGTTAAATTACGCCCTGTGGATCTATGTTTGCTTAATTGCTGATTCTGTTGTATGATCATCAGAATTCACTGAGTGTGATATAGCTTATATGGCTGTGAGGACATTCTGCTGATAGTTTTTATCTCAGTGGAAGACTATGCATTTCTGCTGTATGTGTTATTTCTAATCCTTTTTCTCAGACCTTAGTTTAACATGGTTCCCTATTAACTGACTAAGCAAAATTATTTAGACTGCTCAAAAAGACAAAAATGAATTAGCAATTTTGATTTGGTACAGCTGGTGATACCCTTTAGAGATGTATTAAATTAATCTGATTTTTAGATTTAAAGAGTTTATTTCTCAATAGCAATTACATTTGCTTCATTTTTTCTCTGAGATGTTTTTACGATATTCAATGATGGTTTCATATTGGTATCACTGAAACTAGTGTTTAATTCCAGGTTTTATTTATTGATGTTGTGGGATTTTAGCCCACAACATTAGCCTGGGCCTCTGGCTTACTAGTCCACTGACACTACCACTCTGCCAATATGCCCCCTTTTAGCTTAATATTGATAGGAGTGTGCAGCACCAGAAAAGACCATTTTCATTCATCTGACCAGTTTGTGTCCAGCAAATATATTCTATAGTATTCACTACTAATATAGAAATGCATGACAAGAAAAGTGACAGACAAATAGAGCATGTGGCACTTTTTATTTTGTTAATCATCGGGCGCAAGGCAAGTATCTTCAGGACAGATCAATTTTCTCCATGCATTTTCTCTCACCCCATAACTTATATTACAGTTAGTTGCTATAATTCCTGTAGCCCCTTAGAAATCAAACTGGAGATTGGATTTCTGAGTGACGTTATAACAGACAGGATGTGTGATTTCCAAATTATATCTTTAGGTACAAGGAGCAAATGTAACAATTTAAACAGCCATGTTTAGCACGAGTGAAGCTCATTATTTCTGTACCTGAGGGATCAGTTTATAAAAGGACACTGATCTGTCAAATGTTTCATAAGCATCTGTGCTGACAGGATTTCCTTATTGTCTATGCTTAAGTTCAGAATTTATGTGAAACATTTTTAAGGACAAATCATTCTCTTTGAAGTATTAGCATGTGGATCGCTCAACTGGAGAATGGACAAGTTCAATCCTTTGCCTGAAATTTTATGGGATGGGTCCTCAGTGTCGTCTTTGTCAATAACTTGTTAAATTTCGAGGATAACAGAAACATGGAACCAGAAGGCTTGCTGTTCCTTCTTCAGAGAGCAGGCTATGACATAAACTTGTGAACTTCGTAATGACTTCCATTGTCTATCAGCAATGTAACTTTCTGAGGCTATTTGCTTGCATAGAAATTAACTAAGGGATCATTTGGTCCAACATGGCTGTCTGCCTGACTTTCCTTATTTTAAGATACCTACCTCTCTGGCCAGACATTTGATCTTAGCGAGTTTTGAGAAGATTTTAGCTCAGGTTGAGGTTTTGGATGTAGGTTTGCTCGCTGAGCTGCAAGGTTCATTTCCAGACGTTTCATTACCCTACTAGGTAACATCTTCAGTGGGTCTTGGGCGAAGCATTGCTGAAAATTCCTGCTTTCTATTTATATGTTTGGGTTTCTTTGGGTTGGTCTTTGGAAATGACATCACCAGCCCAAAGAAACTCAAACATATAAATAGAAAGCATGAATTTTCAGCATTGCTCCGCCTAAGGCCCACTGAAGATGTTACCTAGTAGGGTAACGAAACGTCTGAAAATGAACCTTGCAGCTCAGTGAGCAAACCTGTATCCAAAACATTTGATCATCTGATCTTTTTATGACCTTATGTGGGTCATTGTCAAACTTTGTTTTATGATTTTCCTATGATTCACTTTGAGGATATTTGTTTGCAATAAAGGCATAACATGAACATGTTGTTTTTCCTTATGACAATTTCCAATCAAGAGTCAATCTTGTGGCTGTACTCTGTTGCCTTCAACATGAACCTCATTTGCTTCTTAGGAGCCAGAATTAAACGCAGTACTCAAAGAATGGTGTGACCTGAACATTCATCCCTTCCTTTAATTCATATTCTACTGTTTTAAGCATCATTCAGTATTCTTTTGACTTCAGTCTGTTTGATTTTGTTTTGTGTTGTTTGCTATGTCATTTTGATTTAAGCACCATTTGTGGAATATTGTGATGCATGCTTTCGGACCTATGGACTTTATTTCACCTTTTGAATAGTCCATTTATTCTGATATTGATCTGAAAATCCGCAGTTGTAATTTTTACTTTGCCTTTTTGTTTGAGAATCCAGTTGTGACGTTATCTATAGATTTGAGTAACTTGCAATGAATTTTTGAATCCAAGTGATTCATGTATGTTGAAGTCCATGGTTTTCTTAACTAACCCCAACGCCTTGCAATTCAATCACTCATGTCCACATATGCAGACCTACACACCAGCTTCTCCACTGCACTCCTATGCACAATCTCCTTATCCCTTTCAACCAGTAACTATTAATTTTCTCTGTTCTTCACCAAGTTTCTTATCCATTCTCTAGCTATACCTGAATCCCTCTGGTTTTGGGCACACTTCTACAAATTCCTTTGGAAAATCAATACTATATTCTATCTCACTGTGGTAGCATGGTCACAAAAGTTAATTAGTTAAAAAGCATGCAGAATTCCCTAGTTTACTTGTATTTTAGACCCAGAATTGACAAAGTACGGACTAGGTGTCCATACTTAACAAAAATGACTGACAAGTAAACAATCATGAACTATGACTATATATAACCCATAAAGATCTTAACCCTCTTGTAAACTCCTCTACACGTTCATACAGAAACTAAAATGGGAACTGTTTGCCAGAGGAAGGACTAGGAAGGTAATTCCGTAGTTCCCGTCCACAGGGTTTGCTGAGAATTTGTGTGTCCAGAATGCTGCTTCTCAGTGTTCCTTCTCCAGATACTTTTAACTATTTGCAGGAGGAACAAGTGACTGGTTCCCACTTACAAAGGTCTTTGAATTATCAATTTAAAAATCAAGTTACAGAAAAGATTCAGGCTTGAGCTTTTGATTTACAGAAGAATAAAAGTAGCTCCTCCTCCTCCACAGATCTGATGTTTTTGTCAAAAGATTCACATTTCCAAGATGTTCAAAGACTTGAGCCAGTCATGTTGGCAGGCAAAAGGCCATTGTCAAAATAACTGGTCACACATCCACAGATCAATCTGCTTGTTTCCAGCCAAAGTTTTGTTCGTACACACCCTTGACTCTAGCTTGTCTGCAAGGTAGACCTCCTTTACTTATTCAACAAGCAGATGTGAAAACAGTACTTGCAATGAATGTCAGGTCATTTGCTTTTTAAAAATGTATAATTATTGTTTTTAAATCAGTGATTTTTGTGTTTCAGTTTACAATTAAAAATACATAAGGATAAAAAGACACAGCCTTTACAGTGCACGATTTCATATTGAGTTATGCAGTCTGTTCAAGCTATCACTTTTGAGAGAGGCTTGAGAGATTTGTCAAACATCAGTTTCAAAATAAGCAGTCTGTCGTTAAAGACAGAGGTGAGAAGGAGTTCTTTTCTCAGGTTGGAATTCTCTTTTTTTTTTGTGAACAGCGGAGACTGGCTCATTGAATATGTTCAAGGCGGAGTTAGACAAATTTTTGTTTGACGAGGAAGCCAAAGGTTTACGGGGTGCAGGCAGGAATGTGGAGTGAAGCTGCATTCAGATTAGCCATGAGCTGATTGCGTGGCAGAGCAGGCTGGAGTGACTGAGTGGCCTATCCATGCTGCGTTTTCTTACATTTTCATGTATTTGTGAAGTGAAAATTGCATACCTGTTATGCCCTGCATTTAACGTTTTCAAAGTTAATCAAAATTGCTATTTATCCTTGTTACCAGGCAATGATAGGATATTTCACATTGGGATATCTTATTTTGGTTTCTTATTCCCTGCCTTCTCTTTCACAATGTCATTGCTACTGTAGCTTTTACTGTAACCATACCATCTGCAATGTGTACTGACCAGAGTTGAGAAAGAAATCTTACTGCAATTTAGTTCTGCTACTGTTTATCTGTGACAAACCACATTTGACCTTGGAATTTGTTCACCTGTGTCCAGTAAATAATGTCTGTATTGCTTACTGAGAAGTTGGTTTCTCCTACTGAATTTTAACACACACACACACACACACACACACACACACACACACACACACACACACACACACACACACACACACACACACTCTCTCTCTATATCTTTTCTCTTTCAAAGTCCATAAATGATTAACTACTAAATATTGGTATCTGTGCTGTACAAAAATAAGAGCCATGTTGGCTTCTAAATTTTTGAAATTTTCAGCCTAAATAGCACTGAATTAAGTGTGCATTTAATTTTTGGTTTTGAGCATTTTATAGTTTTTTAAAAAATGTAAGTAGTTCTTCATTGCTGAGTGGGGACCATTCAGTGATTTTCGTTTTTACTGAGATGGTCTGTTGCACTATTCTACACTTGATTCAACTCTGCATTTGTTTTGTGTCTCATATATTAAATATACATAATATAACACATGTCTTTTCTCTCCATTGTTGGCTTCTATTAATATGCTTAGATTTTGGTATTTTTCAGTGAAAAAAGGGGACACTTGTTGGTTTATCTGTTATGCCCACACGTGCTACCTGATCTGCTGAGTGTTCAAAGTATTTCAGTTTTTGGCAAAGTTGCTTTCATATTGGTGTTGTGAGGCACATTAAGACATTTTTTCTATGTTAAAGACACTGTATAATTGCAAGTTGTTTTTCACTACTTCCAGTGCCTGCAGTATTTTTGCTTTCTGTTCACTTCGACTCTTAGGAGTACAGGGAAAATATTGCATTCAAATTACAAGAGACAAAAATAGGCATAAAATTAGGCAAGATGTCTGTGCGAAATAAGGGTGTGTGCTATTATAGCATTATTAGCAAAAAGTTTTTCAGCAGTGTCAAAAGACCGTTAAGGATGGTGTAGGACCATGACAGATTGCTGAAATTCAAGCTAATTGTCAGTTTAAGAAACAAATGCTAAACATCCTAGGGTGATATCCTTATTAATATTGAAATAGATAAGTAATATCATTTTGGATAATTTAGGATATCTCAAATTTAATGAGTGTTTAGGTCCAGATGAGTGATCGTTTTAATATAATTATGTATTTTGTGGTGTGATTATTGCCATTTGTTCTGTGCTGTTTCTCTTGCTCTGCTCATGAAGGCAGTCTCATAATTCAGTCAAATATTTGTTGCTTGTAAGATTGAATATTTCTATTTGGCTGGTCAGCTGGCCTATTATGTAGACTGATGCCAGCAATTCCCATACCAGCTGAGGTTACCATTAAGGATTCTCCTTCTCAACCTTCCCTCAGCTGAGGCATGGTGACCCACAAGTTAAACCACCACCAGTCGCATTTCTCCCTCTCATAAGAGAGCAACCCTTGGAAAAACTATGGTGACTTTACCTTCTATTCCTACTGTTGAAATAAGTTTCATGATACACTGTCATAATATCTAATTGTAGATTTGAAATTAAATGTTATGGCATCTTTAAGTATGTTTTACAAAGAAATGGCTTGAGTCCAAGACAGGCGAAAGTGTCTGAACATAAATAACATGGTATCCCCCTCTTTTTCTTGTAAAAGAAAGTTCATATGAAATTTTTTCATATCCACCAAATTTCTGTTCCTCCACTCTATACGAATGTCATACAAATGACAATATAAATGTTCTACAAATAACTAAAATGTTAGGGTAATAAGTGGGGATCTCAAATTCTGATTGCAATTTATAACATTTCAATAGGGAGCATTAACATAATCAATTTTGTGGTTCACAACCTTTTGTTTTTGACCTGCAGTGGTACTGCTGAAACATTACTTCCCTTTAAAGGAAACCATTATAGGAAGTGAATAAATTCCACCATGGATACATAGTTTCAATGAAATTGTAAATATTTTCCAACTACAAAGGGTTGTAAGAGTCTTGGCATTCTGGAGATGTACAGCACAGAAACAGACTCTCCGGTCCAACTCATCCATGCTGACCAGATATCCTAAGTTAATATAGTCCCATTTGTCAGCACTTGGCCCATATACCTCTAAACCTATCCTATTCATATATCCATCCAGATGCTTTTTAAATGTTATAGTTATACCAGCTTCCACCACTTCCTCTGGCAGCTCATTCCATACATGCACCATCCTCTGCATGAAAAAGTTACCCCTTAAGTCCCCTTTAAATCTTTCCCCTCTCACCCTAAACCTTTGCCCTCTAGGTCTAGACTGCTGCAACAAAGGGGAAAAAAACCTTGTCTGTTTACCCTATCCATGACCCTCATGATTTTATAAATCTCTATAAGGTCACTCCTCAGCCTCCGATGCTCCAGAGTAAACAGCCCCAGCCTATTCAGGCTCTGCCTAGCTCAAACCCTCCAACCCTGGCAACATTCTTGTAAATCTTTTCTGAACCTATATGTTCTGTTTATTGAGTTTTGGCTTTTAAATTGGTGACTTATGCAAGGGAAGGAATCTTGTAATGAGTTGAACATAATTTGTTAGCACTTCGAAAAGAAAACCCATTGGAGACCACCAATTGCCAGTATTATCTTAATGTATAATAGAAAAACCTCGATTAATTTTCACGTCACAAAAATTTATTGAATTGAAACAAGAACTCCTGGGGCCCACTAATGAACACTGAAAAATTAAATGTTTACTTTAAGATGCAATGTGGTGGAAGTAGGTAATTATGTAAGAAAGTGTTGACTTCCTCCAGTTTTCTCTTAACTATTTCTTCCTTCTGTGCTATTCAATACATATTTTCTTATGAATGGAATTCTGCTAAAATGTGCCCATCCTGTTCAGGTTAAGTGTGCACTGACATTTTTTTTGATCCTCCTGGAAAGTGCATGTTTGATCAGAAACATGTCTATGAATTTTACTGGGTTGGTTTAAGATCTACTTCCTGTTTCTGTCGTCTTGCCAAAAATCAATGTATTTTTTAAGATTGAGCACAGTGTCCTATTGTAATTGTGCAGTGTTCAAATGGTCATATTGTGATCTAACTTGGCTTGACCCTTTTGAGTGTTCCAGTGCTGGAATGATGCCAGGTGTAAGAGTTAACTACAGATATATTGTCCACAGGGCAAACAGCTGTCTCCCTAAAACAGCTAATTTAACTTGAACTGTACTTTGAGGAATACACAATTTTGGTGAACATGTTTTATTTTGGAAACCACATTTGCATTTTCTGATACTCTTAAAACCTGCCTGAAAAATTGGTTCTGACTATGTTTATGCTCCTTTTAAATTTCTATTGAGAACCACTGGTGTCTGTTACGGGTTGTTGTTAGTGTTAATATAGAAGGCCTAATCCAATTTTCTTTTCTGGAATATATCCAGTTGCAGATTTGTGGAACTTATTAATCAGGATAAATTCCTTTGGATAAATTTCTTAAGTTTCCTTGTTTTCAGTTATTCCTGCTAGTGATGACAACACTGAGTAATTTATATTATTTTTCAAGCTGGGACTTAGATTTTGCAGTAAGCTTACAATTTCTTCATGCTCTAAAATCCTGTTTCTGATTCTGTTTTTCTCTTTCATTAAAACAGACTGATAATATTGATTTTGTTTATCAGTGTACCCAGTTGAATGCATATTTGAGCGACTGGAACAGCTTGATGTTCAACAGACATTGTGTCTGAAACTATATATCATGTTGTTGACAATGTACGGATAGTTACCTAATATCTTGTTAGATTCTAAGTCTTCATAGTTGTAATCTTTTGTTTCCTTAATGTGAAGACTGCAATTTTCTTTTTCCCTCTTGAGTTGAAGATGTTAATGTTGGGTCCATTATAACCACAAAAGGAGTGGTTGCAAGATCTGGCACTTACAGTTGATGTATCTTGGGCTTTCAAATAGATGCTAATTCATAGGTTGTTAGATAATTTCTTTTGCAGATCATGGAAATGAGTCCACTAGTTTTGGCATTAAACGTACCACCGTCTGCGATTGTACCTTTCTGTACATCTTTGCTAAAACTTGTTCTCAAACTGACTCTCTTGATAGAGCTAGCTGGGTAGTACTAAATGAACCGGAGGGCAAGTCTTAAATTAAGCAGCATTAGTAAAAATCTGTCTACTGCATCAATATGTCAATCCTATTTGAAGAGAGTTCCCGAATGCACTGCTCATAGCTGTGGTACTGTAGCTGCTCACATTAATTTTGTATAGGAACCTCCCAGCTGGAGGCTGGACTAGAATTGAACTTGTGCCTTTAAGCTGAAAGAGTTGTTGTCTACATCTGCATTTTTTTTCCATTCCATTGAAAGATTGCAGATGTATCCCTGAATGTCACGTGTCCATCATGCTGCACTGTTTATCTATGCTTCTTAGTTGAGGTTTGCCATCCTGGTTCATTCAGTGTTATCTAGCTTTGGCAATTCGGTTTCGTAAAGGTAGTCAGAATGATTTTATTTATTGAAGTGAATTTTTTAAAAAATTGATCTTGAACTGAGAGAGAGCCAGTCAAGACATATTTGCTACATATATTTAATTAACCTAGTTCTCCTTGGGGACTTGTAGTTGTTTGAATCACCCACAAGGGTGTTATGTAGGAAATCTTATGATTCGGCTGCAACAGCAATGAAAGGCCACGTATATCTTGTTCATGTGTTCCTTGGATGTTGTTTTTCCGTTACTTGGATGTTGTCTTTCCATAACTTTGTTGGTCTTGATTAACTTGTTTGTAAAACTCTGCCCAACATCATGGTGTGTTGCCATTGTGTGTCACATTCTATAGCCACTGCCGATATTGAAGGGACTAGGTATTGAGTCTAATTATCATAGCGCTGATGGAATGGGTAACCTATTTATTCCGAATGTTGTTGAGGAATGCAGCATAAAGGCTAGTGCTAAATATTTTTTCATCCCCTCAAATCGGTAGATTATGGAGGAGTTTTATGAGGCCAGCAGGTGTAGTACACATTGCAAATTACCTGGCCTTCAATCTTGCTTCAATCCATTATGGTAATATGATGTGTTCAATGAATTTTCTAGTTCATAATAACTTCCAGAAGGGGGTTGGTTGGCTCAGTTGGCTGATTGCAATGCCGAATGAAACCATCAGCCTGAGTTCACTTCCCACACTGGTGAAATCACCGTGAAGGTCCCACCTCAATTTGTTTTTGTGACACATGGGTTAAACTCAACATGCGTTATCTCATAGTCTGGGACTATGGCAACTTTATTTTAGTAACATCCAGGGTATTAATCATGGGTACTTTGCAATGTTGATTTGGATTTTAGTCTTAATTGAGATGATCAGTATTAAGAAGTATTATTCTGCAGGAATTCCTGTTCTGAAATGTAACGTGAAATAGATTTTGCACCCCTGACAGAGAAACATAATACTTTGGTCGTGTGGTATATATAGGTAAGTTTTCTAACCCTACCCTAGTCCCCCAAAAAACTGTGTGCTTGCTTTTCAAAGGAATTTTAATTAAGTAATTTTCTTTTCCAGGCTCTCTTTGTTCTTTTTATTTTGGCCTACATTCATATTGCCTTTTCTCGCTCTCCAATTAATTGCCTGGAGCATGTCCGTGAAAAATGGCCAAGAGATGGGATCCTCCGTGTAGAAATCCAACGCAATTCTAGTCGTGCCCCCATTTTCCTTCAGTTCTACGAATCAGAAAACTTTGCTGGTATGGTAAAGGAACCAACAGAAGATGAAGAGGAACTGTCAGTAGAAATGTTTGACAATAGTTCTATACAGGTGAGATTACAGTGCCAAGGCAGGCACAATAAATACAAAATTGTTCATTTAGATTCAGTTTTGGATGAAAACATCTTTTTGAAGTTCTCATGTTTTAAAAATGTAATTTAAGTTTATGTGCTGCAGCTTTGCAGTGACTCTGGGATTAAATAGGGAGGTGCAAAGAAAGACTTTTCATATTTAAAGATAAGTGGGGATATAGTAAAGTAAACTTTTTTCCACAGTAGTGTCAACAATTATAGATGCAAACAAATTACAACAAATTTGTAAGTATATGAATGCTTTTCTTGAGGTTCCATAATGCATCTTTGATACAAAGCCTTGGAAACCTCTGAAGCTATTCAGTGTGTGAAGACCCATTTATTTGAATTCAGTTTATGGATAGTTGCTGTGTATGCAGTTTCCACAGGGTGAGAAAAATATAGTAAAAACCAAGGATATTTAAAAATACTATTTTTTTCACTTGATTTGCCGATTCTCAAGCACCCTAGCCCACGGTAGCTTTCTTGCACCTTCATTCATTGTAAGTTAAGTAAGGAAATGGAACAGTAATATGTCCCAGCAGTGCAAACGTTCCACCGATGGAGATTTTGAAATATGGAGTGGTAAATTTAGTGAAATGTACAGATGAAAGGAAGTGAACCAATAGGTGTGTATGGATTGCATGCATAGAAAGTAAGTCTTCTGAGGCTGTTGTCAGAATAGACAAAAATGCATAAGTCCAGTTTTTAAACAACTGATTGCACCTGTTCGATTTCTATTTGGTCTTATCAGCTTTGGATAAATATTGCACTTTGCAAAATTTACCATATTCAGGTTTGAAATAATCTGGATGTGAGGAAATCTGATACACATTCTAATGCAGGATAAGGAATTTATTGTCAGGAATTTATACTTGTTAAGCGTTTGTGCCATTAAAACCTGGGGAAAAGATCACTCTAAAATACCACTTGTGTAACATACTCCATCCATCCTCCATTTTCTGCCATTGCTGTGCAGTCACCATCACCAGTATTTCATCCTGGTGTTAATAGTACTAAATGTCACTTATTTTTCACTGTTGAAGTAGGAAAATTTCGTATATGCAGTGTTGTATTTGAGACGTGACTAATAAAACTGCCTCTACATGCTATTGTATTATACCCGCTATTAAGAAGTGAAGTAAATTTGTTTGGCTTGATTTGGCATTGGAGTTATTGCTGACTATCTACTGTGTCATCAGCACAGTACTTCAAATGGAAAGCAGAAAAAATGTGAACTTGCTTGATTTTATTGAACATAGTTATTTATATAATTCCAGATGAAGTATAATTTTAAGGGCTGCAATATTTTAGTATGTGCATCCATATTTACAAGGTAAATGTTGCATGTAATCTGAGACTATTTGAAGCAGAAACTATCTAAACTGTATAGGTCACTACTTTATTTTGAGGGCAGCTCACAGTTTGGTTTACAAGCTGGGTCTGAATGTGTTTCAGTCTCCAACCAGTTTATTTTTCAAATCTTCAGTTTATTCCCAGAACTAGAACCAAACTACATGGTTCTGAATATTAATTTAGTGGCTGTCATGCCTGTGTGCATGTAACTATACTTGTATATTTGTGTACATGTCCATCAATGTGTTTGTGTGTACAAATTTCTGGATTGAAACGAACATGAAAAATAGTTCATTTTAATGATTGCCAGGTTAAGTATAAAGGAAACGTGAGCATAATAGCCCCTTTCAAATTTGCATCATCTCATATACTTAACTTCAGTCCATCTTTAATAATTTGTTTATCCTCTCTACTCCTCTCCTTTGGAACTCTTTTCCTCCTTACTTAAAAAACTTCCTTGAAATCATTGACTGCCCAAATTTTAACAGTTTTGATTTCCCCTTTTCTGTAGCTCAGTCTAAAGTTAGGTATGGGTAAGCCCTGAGAATCTATTATAATCGTATTGGTGAGCATTTAGAAAAGAATGGGGTATTAAGTCCAGTCAGTATGTATTTTGTATATTTTTGAAGAAATTATCATTTGGATGTAGGAAATGTGGTAGATATTGTGTGTTTGGATAATATTCCAAAGATTCTTTTAATATAAAATCAAATATATGATGTTAGTCAATAGAAAGCAGAATGATAGATATTTGTTGATGGGCAAAAAAACAACTTGTTCGCGTTAATAGAGTTTGCTCAGTTTGCAGAGAGATTGCAGTTTATGACAAGTCATCAATTCAAAATTGTTGCTGTAAATTAGAAGAGAAAAATCTGATTATTTTTTCTTGGGCAGTTGTTGAACTGTGAAAGCTTTGCTGTAGGGAGTACCTTCCTCTAGCAAGGTGGATAATGGGGATCCATTAGATGTGGTATATTTAGACTTCCAAAAAGCATTTGACAAGGTGTTGCGTAAAAGACTGATTCAGACGGTTAGATCCCATGGGTTAAGAATAGATATTTGCTTTGATAGAGGATTGGCTGTTTGACAGAAATAGAGGTTCAGGATAAATGTGTTCTTCTCTGGATGGTGAACTGTAACTAGTGGAATTTCACAGGCTTCTTGGACCTCAACTATTTACAATCTACATAAATGATCTGTGAACAGGGACAAAGTGTAATATAGCAAAATTCATGGATGATATTAATTTAAGTGGAAAAGCAGGCTGTGATGAGGAGACAGATGGCCATTTCTTTGGCAAGGAAAATGGGCCAGAATATGGTAGGTGGAGTTTAATAAGGATAAGTGCGGTTTAGTTTATTTTGGTTAGAAACAATTAATGGGCAAATTGTTATTTAACTTCAAAGTGTGTCAGTTCATAGGGATCTGGGCATCATAGTGCATGAATGGCAGAAAGTGGGTCTATAGGCGCAGCACATAACAAAAGCAAATGGAATCCTGATATTTATTTCAAGATGACAGAGTTGTAAAAGTAAAGAAGTATTGTTACAGTTATATAGGGTGTTACTGAGACCACATGTGGAGTAGTGTGTCCAGTTTTGGCCTCCTTACTTGAAGGATTTCGTGTTATTGAACGCAATTCAGAAGAGTTTCACCACCTTAATTTAAGGGAGGAAAGGGCTGTAATACAAGGAGCAGTTGACTAGCTTGAGCTGGTGCTCGCTGGAGTTCAGAAGGATGAGAGGGGATCTGATTGAGGTATATAAAATGCTAAAGAGCATTGATAAGGTGGATATTGAACAGATATCTTGAACAAAAGGTCATAGATATCGAATGAAAGGAGGTAAGCTCAAATCTAAGATGAGCAGCAATTACTGGAATCAGTGAAAACTACCTGCCCCAAACTGCATTGGAGGCAGAATCAATCAACAAATTCAACAAAGAAATAGATATGTTTCTGATGAAAAGTAGAATAAAGGGCAAAAAAGGAGTTCAGATCAAGATAAAATCATTCATGGTCTTATTAAATGGCCCAACAGACTCAAAGGGATGAATTGCCTACTCCCATTCCTAAAACCCATGTTTCATGTTACTTAAAAGCATCTTTGTGGGGAAGAAAATATGGGATGGTGGGTTTGATTGTTATGGCAAAGAGTTGGGATCAAATGTGATGGCCTAAATGGCTTCCTTCTAGTGTTAGTTTTGTTTACTGTCTTTGAACCATAACCCAAGCATTTGAGGAACACTTATAAAAATTTGTGTTTCCTCTCAGGAGTACTGTAAGTCAGTTGTTAGAATGTTAGTCAATTGTAGGACCATCATTTCTCTTTGAAGATGCTGTTTGTTCTTGCATAGTGAAAAGCTCGGAACAAGCTTAAACTTCACAATAGGATTTCCTGCCTGCTTTTCATGTCCTGAAAAAGGGACAGGCAGCAGTTATGTATTCTGCCAACAGCTAGGCAAGTCTTGACTGATAGTCCAGATGTATTAAGTCCAAGAGCAACAAAGGAAAAAGTGAGCGAGGAGCTTCTGCAAGTGATCCATAGGTTGTAATAAAAACCTGCTAGAGTAATAAATATAAGAGTCAGTAAGTTATATTCAAGTTTTGCATATGCAGAAATGTGCTTATACCTTTGTCAATGTTGATGGTAAGTGCTGGAGCCCTCCTGATTCTTCGAAAGGTTATATTTAATTCAGAAATTATGAAAGGTTCGCCCACCAGTGTTCATTTGTTTCCATGTTCAATATTGGCCAATCTGCTTTGCATTTTCAGCACTTGTTTTTTTTTCCCCAAAGAGAAAACACATGCCTAACTTTTCTTGCCTTTCTGCTCCTTTTCACAGTTTGAACTCGACATTGAACCCAAAGTGTTCTTAAAGCCCTCACTTGGAAATAAAGCAGAAGTTGTAACGCAGGTGGTACACAATGATAGCCAGGGGCTCTCATTCACTGAGGCACCTAGTAAAGGTATGCAGCCTCTGCAGGAAACAGTCTCCGAGTTTGAGATGCTAACAAGAGCAGGTAAAATTTTAGTGATATAAAAGCTCTACTTTTCCCCTTCTTGCCAACCTGCTTCCAACATCTTTCAAACTCTACACTTGGGTAGGACCCTTATTTGTTCCTCTTAGAGATGTAGAATTGCTAATCACACTCCTAAACTTTGGTGAAATACTGCCTGAGTGATGATCGTTATTCAAGCTAAGAAGAAAATTGCCTTGATTTAGAAGTTGAAATAATTTTTTGCTTTGAAAGAAAACGTACTGTGGAGATTTCTTTACTTTCAATAATAGCTAATGCAAAACTCATTGATTACTTGCCACAATTATACAGCTCTTCATAAGCTCTAAGTTTGCTGCTTTTGCTTCTGAACACTAACTAGCATCTAAATCTGGCTTTCAAATTTAAAACTAAACATTGTTGTTTAATCTATTAACACACAGCCTTTTTTCACTTGTATTTTGTTCTCACTACTCCTATGTAAATTGTTGGCATTCTTACAAAACAAACTTACCTTAATTCCAGGCAGAAGGTAATACTACTTGCCGCATATATTTGATTATGTTTTGGTTAAACCTGCTTTTTTAATTTTAGAGAAAATGGAAAGGTTGCCTTTATGGTATATAATAAGCTCTTTGTTAGAAATTTATGATAAGCACTTATAAAGGTATTGCAAAATCATTGGAAAGAAACCTTCACTATGCTGGTGCCTTTTCTCCCTCCCTTAGGTGGGGGTATTGTTACAAATGCATCTTGCCTTGATTTTGGAACAAATGTAACTTGCCTGGTTACTGCAGGCCTATGGTTTCTGCTGCATGCAGTAACAGCAGTGTTACAGAATACGCATGCTCCATTTAATTTTTTTTAAACTGAAGGGCTTGACCATTTAAAGGTAACAAGTAGCACACCTTAAGGCAGTGTGTTTTGGAAAACGTCAATCACCCGACCCCATTTGATGCCTTAAAAAGGAGGGGCCACTGACAGACAGAGACAGGGATCCACTGAACAGAAGGAAAGATAGAGGTGAAGGTGCAGTTATTAGTGGGCTCTTTGGGCTCAGTGAAGCTTGGAGTACTGTTGGGTGCAGCTAAGAGTATTGGTCAGCGTTCAGGAGAAACTGAGATGCATGGTGCAGTTGAGGTTCAGAAGAAACTGTCAAGAACTGTGAAATCATATGGGAGGAACACAGTATTAATTAGATTTTTGTTACTAATTACTGACTTCTGAGTGAAGTTGGGTGTGTGTTTATTTTTGTGAGGGATTGTATTTTTAAAAGAAAGTTAGAGTCCTGGAATAATGTTCTAATCTAGATGTGTCTGAGAAAGTAACTGCAAATCTCTTGGAGTGTTAACGGAAGATTATTTGTTTACAGTGTGGGATTAATGACACTGAGTAAACATTGAACGGTATTAACTTGCTTTTGGTTTAGGATAATCAAGCTCTGATTTAAGCTTAGGAGAATTCCAAAGTTTTTAAACTTTCACAGCACTACTGGGGAGAAGCAGTTAAGACAGTCTTAGATTTAATATAGATTAGATTACCTACCTTACAGTGTGGAAACAGGCCCTTTGGCCCAACAAGTCCACACTGACCCTCCGAAGAGTAAATCACCCAGGCTCATTTCCCTCTGACTATTGCATCTAATACTATGGGTAGTTTAGCATGGCCAATTCACCTAACCTGCAATTCTTTGGACTGTGGGAGGAAACTGGAGCACCTGGAGGAAACCCACGCAGACACTGGGGGAATGTGCAAACTCCACACAGACAGTTGCCCAAGGATGGAATCGAACCTGGGACCTTGATGCTGTGTGGCAGCAGTGCTGAGCCACCGTGCCACCCTATGGGGTAAATTCTCTGAACTCGGAACTGTAATGTGATGGGTTCGAGGAATAGATAAGACTTTGTTTTGTAATCTGGTATACTTTCAAACTGTGTTCAATTTTTAGATAGCTTGGCTTTTTTTCCCTTTTTTTTGTGTGATAATCTTTTTTTTTGTGTGGAGAATATTCTGCACCCTTGTGTATTTCTGTTTCACTGAATGACCATCGTGTTAAACAAAAGAAAGATTTGTCAAGCCAGACTTAATTTTGGGATCTGACTTGTTCAATAGTAGCATCAGTAGGGAATACAACACAGCAGAGCTTCTTCCACTGTCAGGAACTACCACTTTAGATTATTAAGAATTAAAAATTCCCTCTGCAAGATAAATTATACCTTCTTGACAGTCTAAACATTGTTAATGTACCAGATGGGAGAGGATCACTTTGCCACTTTCTGTACTCCTGTTTTCTGATGTAAATGAGATTTGATGAAATCTACTCTGAATTGCCTGGTGATTTTGTCTTTTGGAAAAACTTAAATTGGGTACCATTATCAGAACGCCATTGTTTTCAGTGCTGTTCATAGTTGTCACCGGAGTCATTAATGTAATGGAACTAGCATGCTATAGTTAATTTCATTTATTTTGAATAGGACTTCACTAGTCCTGTAGTACTTCCAAGTACCACTGATTTTGTTTTAAGGTTTGTATTAATCAGTGTTCTTCAATCTACCCTGGTTCCCACTCACTTTGCAGAAGGGTTCTATTTACATGGCAGAATCCACGAACTTGCTGTCAGAATATAGGTACCAGATGTAGCAACATCATTACTGGGAGCTGTCTTCTAAAGTAGACATTAAATGTTAAGTAAATTTAGGAGATGAGAAAAGAAGAGATGAACTAAAGTCAACAAATTTATTTTAAAAATGCTCCAGTTTGTGCTAATTAACTGCACGGTTGTAAAGTGGGAATTACCTTAACATTTGTTTTCCAGTTGTGCTTTTATATCTTGAAATGCTAACAGTGCATATTCCCAATTATAACTTTGCTTGTTGCCCCATGTTATTCTCTATTGTATCATACATTGGAAATGGCATTATTCTCTATTGTATCTTATCCATTGGAAATGGTATAACCTGTCACTTTACTGATGTCTAATGCTTACTTTTTTTCCATTTTGTAGTTTGGCCACAAGAAGAGTATATTGTTGAATACTCACTGGAGTATGGATTTCTCCGTCTCTCTCAGAGTACCAGGCAACGTCTAAACATCCCAGTCATGGTAGTTACACTAGGTAAGAGGTAGAATGGGTATATAAACTGTGTTTAGAACTACAGGAAAGCACCTGCCTTGCTTATAAGTGATGGGTGTCTGAGTTGTCAATTCTGTTTCCATTGCAGCAGCATGTGTTGATTGCAAGAACTGCTTACATTTAGACTTCCAGCACAGACAAATGTTACGCACACAGCTTATTCCCTAGAGCAGAATTAGAGGCAACGGAATGCACCTTATGAAAACATAAGTAACAGTGAAAGCTGGACAAAAACGAACAGAGAACATATGTCTCTTTCCTCCGTTTTCCCCATATTTTTCAGTGATCACTCCATGTTTTATATTTATAGTTCCTTATGATTTGGTATGCTATTGGATAAGTTATTAGGTTCTGTACTTTTAAAATAAAAAAACGTTACATAAGAATTTTCAAATTGAAATATTACTACAGCTTTTGAATCTTTTGAAGTGCCAGGTTCAAAATCACAATGAAATACATGCTTTCCCCAGACATTTTCATTTTTCACCTGACTGCAGTTTAGGTTTGTTATTTATCAACCAAAATGATCTCCCATGCATTCTTAAGAATTAAACTTGATAACTATTCTTTGTTTTTTCATCCTTCTCAGGATATTTGGCATTTAGGAATGTGTTATCCTCCAGTCCTGTGATTTCCAAGCTCTAAAGTGATGCCTATGATGACTTCTGTATCTAGTGATCTCATTTGTAATCAGAAACTGACCAGATTTATTTTCATTCTCTATGAGCTGATTTTTTTTTTGCCTTGATCCTGTCACCTGAGGCCAGATGGGTCTCTTGGGGAACTTTAGAACACTGGTTAGACAAAGACATGGTGTGCTGAAAGCTGTCCTGTTCTCTGTTTGCCTTGCTATCTTTAATCTTTTGCTTGTCACTCTTGAATGCAGCAGGCCTCTGTGTTTATTTTGATTTGTTTACAGGGTGAATCATGTTTTAAAATCAATTTTATTGTTTGAATTTGGCTTCAATCAGCGTTTATTGAAAATCCATTCAGAATGCAATAATTTCCAGTCAAAATGTTTTAATGGTGTAGTGTTGCAGTTAACCAGTATCTTGAAGAGAACATTGAAGCCTGATTTCATTGTTAAATGGTTCTTCTCTGATTTCAAGGGTACTTTTTACATGAAAGGCAAATATATATCATTTAAGCAGTTTTGCATTTTAAAGGGCATTCACTTCTTTTCCTCCTTTCATGCAGATCATTGTTCCATGAGAATACTTGGGTAATAATCCAAGATTTGCTCTTAAATAGAGTGAAAAGGTCTCTTACACACTGTCAAAAAGAATATATCTTGATAGTGAGGATTGTTGTTCGTGCTTTTGACGCAGCACATAAATTGTGACCAGAATTTACAAATAGCTAATTTATATTATGCAATTTTGTTCACAGATCCAACAAAAGATCTTTGCTTTGGAGATGGATTTAGCCGATTTCTTTTGGATGAATTTTTAGGCTATGATGATATACTGATGTCCAGTGTGAAAGCATTGGCTGAAAATGAAGAAAACAAAGGTGAGTTCAATCAACACCACAACAATGGCTGACTAGTCTCAGCTAGCATTTAAACCAATCAACTGTACCTTTATACTTTGGATTTAATCTTCTGTTCTGCCAAAAAAAAATTAGTTAGCATGCGTTATCAAAAACAAAAGGAAGAGTCAATTTGTTAAAGTTATTGCCTTCAGTAATATGTCGATATAGGTATTTTACTAATATACTTTGCTTTGGTGACTTTTAAGAGCAGATGGCAAGTAAACAATTTAAAAGAAAACAGGAGGATACCATTCAGCCCTTTGGGAATTTCACGATTCTATTAGATCACAGCTGATATATATTTTAACTCTATCCATCACTTCTGTTTCAAAGTTACAAACTACTCACCAAAAAAAAATCATTGATTTAAGTTTGGGGAATCAGTTCAAATTTCCATTATAATTTGTGAAAAAACATTTTTTGACATCATCTCTGAGTAGCTCAACTCCTATGGCTGTCCACCCTTAATCTGAACTCTTATTGGAGAAGATAAGGGATGACTATCAAATCCTTGACAAACATATGAACAGCAATGGACTGTTAAACCCTTGGTCCACCTGACTGTTTCACACAGTTGTGATACCGTCGATTCTATAAAAACCCTATGATTATCTGAGAAACAGGAAATATGAGTAAGAAACAAGTAAAAGCTCAGACCAAAATGGAGAGGAGAAGGAATATTGAAAATTCTTGTCTCGTGCATGCAGAAGATTTAAAACGAAAATGGGTCTGGAAGATCACTGGCCCTGAATTCATTGTAGGACATACCTATCTTCAGTTGTAATGTCTTCCTCAACCAGACTCAGGCCCATTTCTTGTTCAGTAAATCAGCATGAGCCACACAAAACAACAACCTTGTTTGAGGTCCATTACTCCCTGATGCAAGAAACATAATTTGACGTGGAACCTAGATGACACCTTTCTGCAACTTAGAATTCTGAACCTGGTTCTTCTCCAACCTTATTGTTGTCAAACTGTCAACTGGAACACAATCTATTCCATTCATTTTTTTAAAAAAAAATCATTCTTGTGAAGTGGGCATCACTGACTAGGCCAGTATTTGTTTTCAATCCCTATTTACCCCTGGAGAAAGTGGTGGCACCTTGAACTAATGCATTTCTTGGGGTGTATGGACATCCACTGTGCTATTAGGAAAGGAGTTCCAGGATTTTGTCCCATTGATAGTGGAGGAATGAAAATATTGTTTGGAGTCAAGATAGTGTGTGGTTTGGAGGGGAACTTGCAGCTGGTGCTGTGACTATGCATTTGCTGTCCTTGTCCTTCTAGACTGTAGAGGTTGCAGGTTTGGAAGGTGCTTTAGGTGAAATTTTTCAGTTACTGTAGTGGTCCTAGTAGATGGTCCACACTGCTGCCTCTGTGCATTGGTGATGAAAAGGGAGAATGTTGTGGTGGTGAATGGGGTGCCAATCAAGCCGGGTACTTTGTCCTGCGTGGTGTTAAGTTTCTAAGTTGTCCTCCTGTACGCCCACCCTGAGAGTGGAAAGAGTCATCCTCTTTGGCGAGGGACCAATGATGATAGCAGTTCAATTTCTGGTCAGTGTAACTCCCAGCATGTTGACTGTAGAAATATATAAATAGTAATGCCATGGACAGTGGTTAGGCCTAAGCCTTATAAAGTGTAGTCAGATCATTAATAAGTCTACACATCTGTAAAGCATATGCAACTCTCAGCATATCTTGATCACTGAAATGTTTTATGCTGGGAATTAGTCTCTTCGATCTTCTTTGCACTTTCTCAAAAGCTGCAATGTAACATGCCATGTGAAGGCATCAAACTCAGACAGTATTTGAAGTGAGGCTTTACCAGGGTCTTGTAAGTGTCAAATTAGTATGTCTTCACTTATCAATGATCCTATAAATGCACCCAGCACACTCTGTTCTAGCTTTCACTTCACTATATTGCTTTAGAAATCTAAGAGCATCCAGAATCCTTTATTTCTATGTCTTTTTAAATACTTTGCTTGATCAGTTTATCACTATTGGGCATTTAACTTGTCCACATGGATAACAGTGCACTTTCAAATTAAACAGCATACCAGTTACGAGCATGATCTCATAATAAATTAAGATCCAGTTGAAGAGGCAAGCATCATTTACAATCCCAGTACTCATACGGGCCTTCATAATTTCATAGTTTAGTGCTCTGGATGATCTATCTTTTAACTTGAGTTCCAAGTGATTTGATTTGACCATTATTAGTGATAGTGATCAAATATTTTATTCAGTAGAAGCAAGGCTCATTACGTTATAGTATCTATATAGTAATTCCCAACGTGCAATGATGTGTTGTATTGCTTGTTGTTCCCTGGAATAACAGAAGTTGCAATCTGCGCAAGTGTAACCATGCCAGCTAGTGCTCCAGTATCATCGTCCATACAGAATGAGAAATGGACACAGCTGGTTCTTTCCTTGGCAATGACTGTCAGAAGATCCCACACTCTTGGCCAAATTCTACTGCAACCTTAGGGAATGCTTACTAATTATAAATTTTTTATACCTGAATTAACCTATCCAGTAGAAAGTTGACATGTACTCCTTGTTGCCTACTTTGACCAGGTAGTCTCGTTTAACTCTTGGTTATTTTCAATGCTTCTAAACTATTATCAGTGTTATTATGGCAATACCGATGTACATTATTTACACAATAAAGGTGTAATGTCCATGATGGCCTAATGATTTCTATGAGGTTTGCTCCCCTTTATAGCTTATCACTTCAATTGAGTTGTCTAGTGTGTGTTCAGATGAGAACATAGTTGCCTTTACTTGCTATTCTTATCTTATTTGTGCTTTTCTTTAGTTTACTTTTAGCCATATTGCCCCTTGTCTCTGCTCTTGCCATCCTTCTGCTACTACTGTACTGTCATTTTTTTAATATTACTTACACTCATAAGGCATAATAGTTTATTTGGTTGATACAAAAATGAAACACAGTATGTATATAAATATTCTTGGAGTTCAGGCTATATTATGCACAGATTTGCAGTCAATGCATCCATATCATGAAGAAAAATTGTAAAGAACTGTGGTCCCAATAATATTCCCTGCAGCCTGACTGGCTCCAAACAAATCCAATCCGTATATAACAACTCTTTGCCTGCATCCTGCCTGTCAGTTCCTAAAGCAACCCAATATTTCACTATGATTCCTGAAAGTATAATCCTGTACAGATTTTTTGTTACATTACTTAACAAAAGCTTTGGAAGTTAGATTGTCTATTTGGTTTCCCTCATTCATAATCTTCATGAGAACTTCAACTATACACTAGTGTTTAAAGCATGAAACCTTTAATGAAACCTTTTTGAGTGTCCCTAATATGTCCCACCATATTCAAGCATATTTTGCATCCCTAATGATTCTCTTAAAGGTATTTCCTATTACTGATATCAAATTAATGGGCCTGACATTACCCATGGCTTATCGGCTTTTTAAAAGATAGGGACAAAAGTTAGCTACCTTATAGCCTACAACCCAAAATGTAGTAGGTATTAAAATGCAACTGGGGTTGATGTAACATCTGTCCAATCTCTGGGGAGACTTGGGCAAATACAATTTGACTTAATTGCTCAATTTCCAAATTTTTAATTCTGTTTTAAAATATTATGTTAGTCTGATAATGAGTTTTACTATTCAAATCAAGAAATTCTATTAGTTGAACATAGTCTTCAAGAGTGAGGACTGATGCAAATTGAACATTTCTTCTGTATACCGACTCCTTTTGTAGCCTATCCTTGAACCACCTCCTGAGGTCTACATAGCTTTTTGACAATTTTGACTTCACATAACTGAAAATTGTTTTTCAATTTCTTTCATAGTTGTCTACACTGTATTAAATTTTTAACTGATCTGGTTGCTAGTCTTATAATTGCTACTCGATAAGTTTATTCCTTAATTTCCTGTGCTTCAGGGAACACAAACTCGGTCTGTAATATGTTTTCAGAATTTAACTTTCTTCCCCTGAAACAGATATTCCTAAATTCAAAATATATCAGAATCGATTCAGTTCTTGGATCTTTACTCTTGATGTATTCTGTTTCACTCTGTAATCGTTGGTATAATTTATAATTAATCATTGAAGGACTTATATATATATTTGTTAATGGAAATTACCATACAAACAAATTTAGTTTGATATGTTGCTAGAACCACTTAAGCAACAGTAAGTGCAACTCTACAGCTCGAACTCCTTATGTGAACTCCATTCCAAATAAAGTAATTGACATTGTTGATGAGACATAAACAATTTATTGCAGGATTTTAGAAGCCATTTGAATTAAAATGTTACCATTTTGTTTTACGTGGCGATTGCATCTTAAATGTCACCTATGTTTTATTTTTCAACCAGGATTTTTGCGCAATGTAGTGTCTGGGGAACACTATCGTTTTGTTAGCATGTGGATGGCTAGAACCTCCTACCTGGCAGCCTTTGTCATCATGGTTATATTTGTAAGTATGTTAGTGAGCCATATTAATGTCTGTTATTCCTGCAGTCAACTTCCAGATGTATGGGTGGAAAAGCTTAACTTCTTTTCGCTCCCAAGGATACACTGTGAACTGAACGTGGCATCAGGAGACTTACCTTCTTTTTCTCCTCTGCCCCCACCAAAGAAAGTCCTTCAACCAACACCAGTTTGCATTCACGAAGTTCCATTATAATAGTCATACATCCCAAAGCACTTCACAACAGCATTGTTAAACACAGTTTGAATGTCAAGCCACATGGGGTGACAATTGAGACAGATGATGATTAAAAAGGTAAGTTTTAAGAAGCATACAGTCATAGTCATAGAGATGTACAGTAAGGAAAGACCCTTCCGTCCAACTTGTCCATGCCTACCAGATACTCCAACCTAGTCTAGTCCCACCTGCCAGCACCCAGCCCGTATCCCTCCAAACACTTCCTATTCATATACTCATCCAGATGCCTTTTAAATGCTGCAATTGTACTAGCCTCCACTACTTCCTCTGGCAGCTCATTCCATACAGATACCACCCTCTGTGTGAAAAAATTGCCCCTTAGGTCTTTATATCTTTCCCCTCTCACCCTAAACCTATGCTCTCTAGTTCTGGACTCTCCTACCCCAGGGAAAAGGAAGACTTTGTCTATTTATCCTCTCCATGTCCCTCATGATTTTATAAGGCTCTATAAGATCACTCCGCAGCCTCCAACGCTCCAGGGAAAATAGCCCCAGCTAATTCAACCTCTCCCAATAGCTCAAATCCTCCAACCCTGGCAACATACTTGCAAATCTTTTCTGAACCCTTTCAAGTTCACAACATCTTTCCGAAAGGAAGGAGACCAGAATTGCATTCAATATTCCAACAGTGGCCTAACCAATGTCCTGTACAGCCGTAATATGACCTCCCAACTCCTGAACTCAATACTCTGACCAATAAAGGTAAACATACCAAACGCCTTCTTTGCTATCCTATCTACCAGTGAATCCACTTTCAAGGAATGATGAACCTGCACTCCAAGGTCTGTTTGTTCAGCAGCACTCCCTAGGAACTAGGAGTTGCAGGTAGATCAGAGAGTGAAGAAGGTGTTTAGTATACTTTCCTCTATTGCGGCATGGTAGCGCAGTGGTTAGCACTGCTGCCTCACAGTGCCAGAGACCCGGGTTCGATTACTGCCTCAGGCAACTGTCTGTGTGGAGTTTGCATGTTCTCCCCATGTCTGCGTGGGTTTCTTCCAGGTGCTCTGGTTTCGTCCCACAGGCCAAAAATGTGCAGGTTAGGTGAATTGGCCATGCTAAATTGCCCATAATGTTAGATGAAAGGGTAAATGTAGGGGAATGAGTCTGGGTGGGTTACTGTTCGGAGGATTGGTGTGTACTTGTTGGGTTATAAGTAATTTATCTAATCATACAATTCTAATAAGGTGATTATCCCTTTCTTATTTCTCAGTTCCATCCAAATAACTTGCATGGATGTATTTCCAGGAATATCCTCCCTCAGTATAGCTGTAATGCTATCCCTTACTAAAAACGCCACCTCCCTCCTCTCTTGCCTCCTTTTCTGTCCTTTCTGTAGCATTTGTATCCTGGAACATTAAGCTGCCAGTCCTGTCCATCCCTGAGCCATGTTTCTGTAATTGATATGATATCCCAGTCCCATGTTCCTAACCCTGTCCTGAGTTTATTTGCCTTCCTTATAGGCCCCTTGCATTGAAATAAATGCAATTTAATTTATCAGTCCTACCTTGTTCTCTGCTTTGTCCCTGCCTGTCCTGACTATTTGACTCACTTCTTTTCTCCACTGTACCAGTCTGATTGATCTCTTTCCTCAGTATCTCCCTGGGTCCCAATCTCTTCCCCCCCCCCCCCCCGCAACCTTACTAGTTTAAATCCTCCTCGGCAGCTCTAGCAAATCTCTGTGCCAGTATATTAGTCCCCTTCCAATTTAGGTGCAATCTGTCCTCCTTGTACTGGTCACTTTTACTTCAAAAGAGTTTCCAGTGATCCAAAAATGTGAATCCTTCTCCCGTACACCCCAGCTGCTCAGCCACTCATTCATCTGCTCTATCCTCCTATTCCTGCCTTCACTAGCTCATAGCACCTGGAGTAATCTGATATTACTACTCTCGAGGACCTCCTTTTTAAATTCCTGCCTAACTCTCTCTAATCTCCCTTCAGAATCTCAACTCTTTCCCCTACCTATGTCATTGGTTCCAGTGTGTACAATGATCTCCTCCTGGCCCCTTTCCCCTGAAAGCATCTGCACCCTCTCTGAGACATCCTTGAACCTGGCACCAGGAAAGCAACACACCATTCTGATTTTTCACTGCTGGCCACAGAAATGTCTTTGTGCCTTGGGTTAGAGAGTCCCCAACCCAATCGATCTCTTGACACTCGACATACCCCTCATTGCATTAGATCCAGTCTCAATATTAGAAATATGGCTGTTTGTGCTATGTTCCCCTGAGAATCCATCACCCCCTGTGTTTTCCAAAACAGCATACTTGTTTGAAATGAGGATCGCCATAGAAAACTTCTGCACTACCTACCTACCTACCTCTCTTACTTTTCCTAGTTTTAACCCATTTATGTGACTGTATTTGCGACTTTTCTCCCTTCCTATAACTGCCATCCATCACATCACCTTGATCTTGTAAATTCCTCATTGCCTCCAACCCCCTCTCCAGCCGATCCATTTGACCTGAATGGGTTCGCAACCAATGGCATTTATTGCAGATATAATCCTCAGTAACATGTAAACTCTCCCTAAACTCCCACATCCAACAAGAAGAGTATATCACTCGTTTTTGCTTCTTTCAATCTACAGACCCAGAAAATAGCTCTGTCTTATTCCTCTACATAACACTGCTTCAGTTTAAATTAATACTTACGGCTTTTTTTTTTAAGTTTAATCAAAAGACGTATCGCAATACAACATATAATCAAGAAAGAACCTACTCTACTCACTACTGCAGACTTACTGTAAAACCACACTTAAAATATTCGCTTATTTGTTTCTGTGCTGTGGCCTCTCCCAAACAGGTTCCTCCAAGATTAGTTGTGAATTTCTCGCTCGCTCTCTGACATGCATATTGTGGAATACACTTACTAGTTGCTTGCAATTTTCATCTTCAGTTGAATTTTAGAAATTATTTATAGGTCACAAGTTGCAATGAATCCTCTGTTTTAGGAGAAGCTTTGACTGGTTTCTTTCTCTTCCCCAGACACTATCAGTTTCAATGCTATTACGTTACTCTCATCATCAGATTTTTGTCTTTATTGGTAAGTTCACGCCTTAAGATTTCTTCATTATTGAGAATTTCACATAATGTGAACAGGAACTGTAACCTTTTTGCTAAGTTTTTCTCCAAATGCTTACAAAGAAAAGACATAAATTCACCAAATAAACTCTGGTTTCCTTTCCTTGTTTACATGCATCAATTTCATGTTATGCGATGAAATACTAATGCATGAGTGTTTAATGCCTGGTGAAATGGTTCACTTAAATTCAAGCAGGTGACTGTTTAAGATGAAATTATAGAAGCGCCATTAAAACAAAAAAGGAGAGAGTTATCCTTGCATCGTGCTGTCCAAAATCCTTAGACTCATCAAAGGGCTCTACAGCTAGCGAAGTACTTTTTGTATAATGTAGGAAACATGCTCTTTCCAGGTAGCAAACTCTCTCAAACCACAGTGTGATAATGATCAGAGTTGTTTTGTGACGTTGATTTAGGAGTAAATATTGGCCAATTCCAGATTGAAACAGAGAGATTTAGTCAATAAGGGAATCGAGGATTATGGGGAAACGGCTGGAAAATTGAGTTAAGGATTGTCAGATTACCCCATGCTGTCATTGAATGGTGAAGCAGACTTGATTGGCTGAAAATCCTATTTCTGTTCCTCCATCTTGTTGTCTTATGGATAGCTCTCCTTCTCTCATTGAAAATAGCTCCATTTGATTTTTTTTTTAACAGCCATCCCAGCATTAGATGGGGTTTTGGGTTTAATGGCTCAGTCTGAAATGTGGCATCACTGAAAATACAATACTCCCTGAGAACTGCACTTGAGTGTCAGCCTTTAGTTTTGCTCTTAAACCCTGAGTGGAATTTGAACCCAAATCTTGTGATTTTGGAGGTGAATGTAGAACATAGAATATTACAGCACAGTACAGACCCTTCAGCCTTCAATGTTGTGCTGACCTGTGAAAACAATCTGATGCCCATCTAACCTACACTGTTTCATTATCATCCATGTGTATATCTGATGCCCATTTATATACCCTTAACATCGGCAAGTCTACTACTGTTGCAGGTAGGCCCTTCCACTCCCCCACTACTCTAAGTGAAGAAACTATCCCTAATATCTGTCCTAAATCTATCACCCCTCAATTTAAAGCTATATCCCCTCATGTTAGCCTTCCAACGAAAAAGACTGTCACTGCCCACCCTATCTCACCCTCTTATCTTATACGTCTCGATTAAGTCACCTCTCAACCTCCTTTTTCTCCAATAAAACAGCCTCAGTTCCCAGCTTTTCCATGTAAGATCTCCCTTCCATACCAGACAACATCCTAGTACATCTCCTTTGAACCCTTTCCACAGCTTCCAATTCCTTTCTATAATGTGGTGACCAGAACTGCATGCAATACTCCAGGTGCAGCCATACCAGTGTCTTGTACAGCTGAAGCATGACCATGTGGCTCCAAAACTCAATCTCTCTACCAATAAATGCCAACACACCATATGCCTTCTTAACAACCCTATCAGTCTGGGTGGAGACTTTTAAGGATTTATGCACCTGGACAGTGAGATCTTTCTGTTCATCTACATTGCCAAAAATTTTGCCATTGGCCCTAGTACTTTGCATTCCTGTTATTTCTTCCGAAGTGAACTACCTCACGTTTTCCCAGCTAATTTTGTAGGCTGTATCTCTATATTCTCACTAGCATTGCCCTTTTCCAATATGAATACTGACAAAAAGTATTCATTAAGCGCTTCCCCTATATCCTTAGATTCCACCCACAACTTTCTACTCCTGGTGGATATGCTGTGGTCTGAGCTAAGGCTGCCACATTTTAAATATTTTATTCATAAGATGTGGGCACACAGGCCAGCAGTTATTGCCCATCTCTCGTTTCACTTGCGAAGGTGATGATGAGCTGCGTTCTTGAACCAATATCGTTCAAAGTAGGTGCTATTAGGAAGTGGGTTCTAGAATTTTGACCCAGCCAACAGTGAAGGAATGATCATGTGACTCGCAAGTCAGATTTGTACAGGAACGTGCTGGTGGTAGTGTTAGTGTTCTCATGCATCTTTTTGCCTGTAAATCTAGATAGCGGAGGTTGCTGTTGGTATGGAAAGTATTGTTGAAGTAATCTTGATGAAATGTTGCAGTGCTGCTTACACATGGTACACCATGCTGACTTTGTGTGTCAGTGGTGAAGGGAGATAGTTGTTGAAGGTGATAGGTGGAATAGATTGTTTTGTCCTGAATGGTGTTGAACTACTTGATGTTATTGGAACTGCACTCATCTAGAGAAGTGGAGTGTATCCCATAGCACCCTACCTTCTGCCTTGTAGATGAAAACTAGGATAATTAAACGGCTAGTCCAGTACAGTTTCTGGTTTGTGGAACGTCTAGGACATTGCCTTCCATATTCTGGGAAATAGTTGCCATTCACTTTCACCTCTAGCATCACACATTGATTCAAAGTATGTCTCCATGAGTTTTGGCTTGTCGGTTCAGCTTTTGTTCTTTTCAAAAAATTTCTAGAAAGAAAAGGAAATTGCGCGCTAATCTTTAATGCAGTGTATATTTACACCACTTGAAGTCCATTGCTGGCCTGATGTCACTGCCTCCCTCCAGAGGTTGGGAGGAGTACTTTTAGTATAGGAAGTTCCTTTGGTCTTGTTCCAATTCTCTGCAACCTAGTAAATTGTTATACAGTTGACCTTCTATGCTGCTTGCTTCTAATAGTGACTGGCAACCCTGGGACCATTAGGTCACATCAGAAGTTTACTTGAATGATTATTATTGTCCTTCAATACAGTAAACCCAAAGCAAAATCTAGAAATAGGGTGATGTTCAAGATAGGGCCTTGTAACCTAGAGTTCTTTTACTTTCATGGTATGTGGGCATCGCTGGCTGGAATAGCATTTAATTCCCGTGGCTAAGTTGTGGTGAACTGCCTTCTTGAACTTCAGTAGTCTGCTGAGGGAAGAGTTCTACGATTTTGAACCAGCAATATCTTTCCAAGTCAGCATGATTGGCTTGGGGGGACCTTACACTGGTGGTGTTCCTATGTACCTATCGCCCTTGTCCTACCAGATAGTAGTGGTTATGGATTTAGCCTCTGTTCAAATGCATCTGTGTAAATTATGACTTTTTTTGGTAAAAATGTTTCCTCTGAAATCCCCATTTAATTTCTCAGTGACTATTTTATGTTATACACTTAAGTTTTGGTCTTCTCAACAAGTGGAAACATTCTCTTTATGTCCACTCTAGCAAAGCCTTTCATATTCTAAAGCCCTCTGTTAGGCCATCCTTTTCAACCATTATTAATAGCTATTATCTTGCACTTCTAGTATAATCGTTGTAAATGTTTTGCACCGTCAAGAGCCCCTCCTAATACATTTTATAGTTTGGTGACTTCAACTGCATACAGAATTCTAAGTGGGGTCGAATCAAAATTAAATATAAATTTAACTCTAGCTTTCTTCTCTATTTTTCCAGAAATAAAGCCAATCAGGTCAATATTTTATTAATCTGCATCATTAGTTTCTGTTTTCTGTTAAGTAATGCTATAATAACATTAGGAGCCAGCCCAATCTAAATAAGCACATCAGGGAGAAAAGAATAGATGATTATGCTGATAGGATTCAACACGAGAGGTTCTAATGGAGCTATACAGCCAAATGGTCTATCCTGTGTTTTTTTTTGTGTAAGTCTGTGCAATAGTCGATAACCCATCTTATTACTAGTGATTATTCTGGCTGTACCACATGTTCCAACACATTCCATGTTGTATTTACCTTTAGGGTTCAGTAGTTCTAATCAAGTAAGAATAGGTCAAATAATAATGCAAAATGTTCTTCCTCACTTCTTAATTTTTGAAACTATAGCAATAATATAATGGGTGTAATGTTGTGTCCATCCTAATTATAAAAAAATGGCTTGTGCATTTCAAAAGGGGCTGCATAGTCTAATATAAGATCTGAAACATGGGCATGATACATTATCAATCAATGAACTTTTTTCTTTCAGTTGATTTGTTGCAGATGTTGGAGATGAATATGACGATTGCATTTCCTGCAGCTCCTTTACTTACTGTGATCCTAGCACTTGTTGGTAAGAATGTTTTGTGTTGAGTAGCATTTTTTTGATCTTGCTGTCTTTTTCTGAAATTAATATGGAAAATTAAACATTTAACAGGAGGAAATAGTTGAGCATTCTGTATAAATTTCCATTGGTGATAGTTTATTCATCTCCTGAAATGAAGGCCAGTTAATTATTTTAATGTGAGCCCATATGATGAATCCCTCAGATATTTACCATCTTACTTTCAGATGTTGACTAACCCTCCTAAGCACGTGAAATATTATCTCTTTAAGTTTGAAATTACTACCAGACCTGAGTAAAATAACATGCTGTGATGCTGACTAGTACTGTGTACTGCACTGTGGCCAGCACAGGACAATTGTACATCTGCAGTTCTGAAACTGGTATATACCTTTTAATGGCTACAATAAAAAAAGGAAAGTTCAAGAAGTTTGAAATAAAAACAGCGATTGATGGAAATACACAGCAGGTGTCTAAAACAGAAAGACAGGTGAACATTTTGTTTGAGACCCAAGTCATGATGGGAGTGACACCTACTTAGAGGATAAATGTCCTAGTGGATAACATAACTGGAATTTATATATCAGCCTATCAGTAATCTTAAAACTTGAGATACCAATGGAACTGAAGATATAATTAATTATTACGTTGAATAATTAATTTTCTTGTTAGTTGTTTGATATATGAAGACACAAATTAGGAGCACGCGTGGGCAATCTGATACCTCAGGTCTATCCTATAACCTTTCACCCACTTTGTTTTTAACCCAGATCTTATCTACTTCACCCTTAAAAAGTTAAAAGATTCTGCTTCCACTACCTTTTGAGGAAGAAAGCTCTGTCAACTCATAACCCTCTAAAAGAAAAAAAATTCTCCTCATCGCTGTCTTAAATGGCCAACCACTTATTTTTAAACAGTAGCTGCTAGTTCTAGATATTCCCTTGAGAGGAAACATCCTCTTCATATTCAACCTATTTGGTAGCCCAAGGATCTTGCATGTTTCAATCAAGTTATCTCCTGCTCCTTTAAAATTCAGCGCTTACGAGCTAACCTGTCAAACCTTTCCATATTCTGTAATCTAGTCATTCTGGTCATACAAAGTAAACGTGCAGTAGCAGCAGATAGCGAAGAAGGCAAGTGGTATGTTGGTTTTAATAATGAGAGGATTCAAGTACAGGAACAGGGATGCCTTGCTGCAAGTGTGCTGGGCCTTGGTGAGACCATATCTGGAGTATTGTGCGTAGTTGTGGTCTCCTTATCAGAGGAAGAATATTGTGTCTATGGAAGGGAGTGTGAAAAGGTTTACCATATTGCCTCCTGGGATGGCAAGAATGATGTATGAAGGGACGCTGGGTTGTCTGTTCACTGGAGTTTAGAAGAGTGAGGGAAATCTATAAAATTCTAACAGGACTAGACAGACCAAGTGCAGAACATATGTTTCCGATGACTGGGGAGTCCCACCAGCAGTTGCAATCGAAGGGTATTGGGTTTTTTTCAAAGAGAGTAAGACTGCCTTACTCAACAACTGTCATCATCCTATGCCAGCATTTATTTAATAAAAAAAGAGATCGTACTTATTCCATTAGTCATGCACCACATTCAAATCAACTCCAGTATCATTCCAGAAAGCATCAAATCAGACATCTGTAACGAAGTAGTAAACATACTTGCGTGCAATAAATCCAAAAACAATTCAACCAAGAATTGTCTGCATTCAGTCCAGTCTGCCATAAGCTCATGTTCAGGAGCTGGTGGAATTGTTGTGAGTCTACAGTCTCCCTGTCATTTTCCTATCTTCACATAGTAGCTATTGCATGTAGTGCATGCATGAAAGTAATCAATTGGCATTGGAGTGAAGATCTTCCGGCATGGATCTCAACATTACTTACCTGATCAATTCCGCAAAGAAGTATTGCGGATTTATAGATACTTCGCCTTCAGAGGTTGAATGACTCTTAACTGATCTCAACGCATTGACTAAAAGTTCAGTTGTAGTGCAAATAGAAGACTGCATTTATTTCTGCATCTACATGTGTTTTTATCCTTCATCCAGCCAACTTGATGCAAATGGCTAGTTTGTGCTTCAAAAGATGAGCATCTAGTGGAAGCTGCTAACCCACCTTGAGATTCTAATACTATTATTCCATCAATGCTGACTTCAGTGCAGGATTGCTTCCCATCAAGTTTAGATGGCACCCTTTTAGCCTGCCTTAAAATGGATTTATGGGGGACAATTTGGCTGAGCAGTAATGTAAGTGAGCAGGATTTTCCCCTAGTAACAAGAATGGCTTTTTTTTCCCAATTATGCTGGGCTGATAGGAGCAAGGAAATGTATTGCAGTGTTTACAATAATTAGAAAAGAAAGAATAATTGCATCCAGCAAAAAATATATTGCATCCTTGGGATGATTCAAACATTTAACATCTAATGAATTAACTTGAATGTAATCCTTGTGTAAGCTTGTATGATTTAATCCCAAATAGCATATATTTAAAAGACAATTTTTTTTAATATAAGATCATTGTGTGGCTTTATCCTGAATTATTCATTTTAGATTTACTAGTTTAATCCTTCTCAAATTTCCAGATACCTACAAAATATGCCTAAATAATTCCAAAAGATTGCAACTATAAAAGAATATGCTCCTTTTGTTGCAAAGTAACTATAGGTTTGCTTTGGAAATTATTTCTACAATTCATCATTGGCAGTGGAATTTGGGATTGCTTCTTCTTTTCTATTCTTCCTTTGTTTATTTTGTTTATTTTGATCACTTATTATCTCCATCCTTGTTCCTTCTTCATTTTGTTTGCTGATCATTTCGTTATGTTAGTTTAGTGTTGCCAGTTTTGTTTTATTTTGCTACTTCTATTGAAGACTTTATGCTAAGAAAATTTTGCAGAATTACTTATTGATGTCTTGAACCACACCCCAGTGTTTTTAGTTACTAGTCATTTGCTTAATAATTGTATTAAAAGGCAAGCTGTTTTATTGTCACCTAAAATGTTGTCGTCTTGAAATGTTCTAAAATGGGAGATTTCACAACACCATGCCATTTGTGGAAATACAGAATTTGACAAAATAAATAACTTGTGAAAAGTAAACTAAATTAAATTCACATTGTTTTTGGGAAATGGATGCACAGCAGAGGTGTGTTTTCTGTGCTTGTCATACCGCAGCCAGACAACTGTTCTGCTGGTCAAGGGGAAAATAAGGCATACGTACAATAATAACAGTTTGGACCTGAGATTTCTTTTGAGTTGCACTGGAAAGTATAAAAGAGATTTATTTTTCATTCAATGCACTCTTGTCCATAACTTACTGACTGACTTGTGGTTGCTTTTAAATCTCTGATTGTGATGTTTGCAAGCATTGTTTTGGAATTGTAATATTTGCAAAGGATGGTTCTTTTAATTTTAATATATATGTCAGTCATTTTAAATGAGCAGCCTTGTCTGAGATGCATTTTCTCTGATATTTGTTAATTTCTTCCTCCAGGGATGGAAGCCATAATGTCTGAATTCTTCAATGACACAACGACGGCATTTTATATTATTCTAATAGTTTGGCTTGCAGACCAGTACGATGCAATTTGTTGCCATACTAACACCAGCAAACGGCACTGGCTTAGGTGGGTTTTTAATCAATATCCATGCCTGAACTTACTATGACTTCAAAAATTTTTAATATTAGTTTTTATCTGTTATAATTTGTTTGGTTAGACTGACTCTGTATTAAAGGAGGAGAGAGAGAAAGGGTGGAAAAGGTGCAAAGTTTTCTATCAATGATAGTATGCTTGAGGGCATGGCCCTCCTATTTAAGGTTGCTTGTTTTTACAACAGACCCACAGGCAAAAGTTCAGCACATTTTACATGGTAGTTTTTGAACTTGTATATGGACCTTCCACTAAACTGTATTGTAATGGTATAGATAAATGTTGTTAGCTATTAAAAGAAAAATGCAAAATCTGATGGATGGCTTGACAGGCTTTTGGAGTCCAGAACGTTGGCAAGAAAATCAATACACCAAAACCACTGGGTTGCCATTTGTTTCAGCATTCCTGAATAAACTGTACTGAAGCAGAGAAAAGCATTGGCAATGTGAAGAAAAATGTGCAGTAAGGTCCATTTTGAAATGTTCTTCAAAACAAACACACAAAATGTATCGATTAAGTCTGTACACTTCAGTCATTGACAATTGCTGTTTATGCCATTCTGATTGAAGTTTTAGGAACTTACAAATTCTCTCCCAGTTCTGGTTCACCTTTTTCTCCTGATTGTCCTTATTGGAGTATGAATGCAAGAAAGCTGGTCTCCAAACTTTGTCTGAATGCCTATTATTGGTGTATATGTTTGACTGCCAGTTAGAGTAATTAACTCTAGTGGACATGCACCAAGTCTCTGTGTAGTGATGTGAAACAGGGACAATGGCTGACTACTTCTTCCATAACCAAACGGCACCAAGACCAATTGTTAGACCCTCCACACTATATCAGCTCTGCCAAATCCCACCATTGGTGTGATCAGAACAAACCCTGTCAGCTCTGAAGTGATACATTTCGTTTGGGGTCCCAGGTCCTAGTTATCTGTTGTTTAGATGATCATAAGATGATCATAATATTTTAGGGCTGGAAAAACTGAGTTTTTTTCATCTGCAATCTCTGGATTTGTGTGTGTATTGTTGAAGTACATATCTCAACAAATTTATTTGATGAGTTAATGTATGTCCTTCAACCAAAATTTTATGAATAAACATTTTTTTTTGCAGATTCTTTTACTTGTATCACTTTGCCTTTTATGCCTACCATTATCGCTTCAATGGGCAGTACAGCAGTTTGGCTTTGGTGACGTCATGGCTCTTTATTCAGGTATATTCTTGGAGTTCTTCATTTTTATTCCAAATTTCTCCCTATCACTCTTGAATGTATTGATACTTGCATTGTATTGAGATGTAAAATCTCCGAAGAAAAAATGATTTCTCCGTGGTTAACTAAAGAAGTTGAGGAAAGTATAAGATTAAGTAAGAAGTTTAAAATGTTGCTTGATGACTGAGAGAATTTTAGCAAACAGTGAAGGATAAGAAATTGATGTGAGTAAATAAAAATTATAGTAGACTAGCAAGAAACCTAAAAATGGGAGGGAGAAAGATCTTCTACAACTATGTAAAAAGATACTAGCAAGTAAATATTGATCCTTAAAGACTGATACATGAGAAATTATAATGGGGTGTAAGGAGATGACAGCCATTAAACAAATATTTTGGAGATTATTTTCTCAGTGGTAAGCACATAAATCATCACAAAAAAAGATGGGGAACAATGATCTAATGTGTGAGGAAATTAATATTCATAAATTAAAAGGTACTCATGAATTTAGTGGTTCTAAAATTGAGCAAATCCCGAGACTTGATGGCCTACTTCCCAGGCTTCTTTTCACATTCCAATGTTACCTGATTCTGGCATGGCCTTAGTGTTTTGAAAGGTAACCTTCTTATATTTGCTAAGAGAAGGCAGGTACTAGAAACCAGTTAAACTGACATCAATCGTCAGGTTACTAAATAATTGATCACTTAAAGGAGTAGGCAGTGTTTTTTTTCGTGGTTTTTATGAAAGAGAAATCATATTTGAAAAATCGTATGTTTTAATTAACAGTATAGGCAAAGAAAAAGCAATGGATGTGGTTTTATTTGGATTTTTAAAAAGCATTTCTTATGCTCCAGGTAAAGTTGATGCACAAGAGCTCATGGAGTTGGGATAATATACTAATAGGGACACAAGATGATTAAAGAACAGAAAACAGATGAAAAATGTCTTTGATCTTGGAGTTTTGATTCTCTAGGTACAATTAGGACCAGCTGTTAGAGACATTCCATTCACCTGTATGATGGTGGCAATGCATTGGAAGAGGATTGTGTGGGTCAACTATGTTAAAAGTTGCAGACAGTTGGAGAAAAATGAGGAGGAATAATTTCCCTTTGTCATGGTCACTTAAGGTGCCACTTATGACTTGGGCACTGGTACATGTTCAGACTTTCAAGGAGAATGTTTTTGGGTTATTTGGAGATGGGCTAAGATTTTGCAAGGACATTCACATCAATAGTTGTATTTTTGAGCAGAGGCTTTTTAATAGCAGAGTTAAAAGAAATGGAAGAACTGTTTAAAAATATTAAGATTGGACTAGGAGATGTTGAGTAGCAGCATAGTTGGAATAGAATAAAGAGAGCAGAAGCACATCTTGTGTACAAGGTGAGCTCAAAGTGCAGAAGGAAACATAGGAATGGGACTAGAGAAAGATGTAGGTTTAGGGTTATCTTAGCAGATATCCTCAAAGGATGTTTTGCCCGATGGACTAGTTGAAAACCGGAACACAGCTGATCAGGTGGTCTTGATCTCAGTCCATAATTTCTTTGCATTTATTATTGGAGATGGAATTATCCATTAATGAGCAATTCTAGCAGAGCAGAGCAGGACTTGATAATGATTTCATGCTTGGCAAGGCATCTTTGTCTTCCAGTGAGTAGTTCAGGAGATTCTTTTGTGCTAAGATTTTGGAGATTAGCTGGAATAGATTGAAGATTGAATAGCTGTCAGTTTTCTCCTGACTTGAGGTTAGAACATTTGTCACTTTTTTCTCAGGTACCAGCATTTGTGTGACACTGTCTACTTTCTGTACCCATCCTCGCTTTTGAAAAAAGACGACTGAGTAAATATTGAATGCTTAAAGAAATTAAAACTGCAAGTATGAAAAAGCTCAGGCAATATCTGAAAAGAGAAAGGACATGAGAATTTGGAGCAGAAGTAGGCAGGCTATTGGCCTTTCGAGTTTGCTCCACCATTCGATAAGTTCATGGCTGATTTGTTCAGAATTCCATATTCATGTTTATCTTCAGTAACCTTTTATTCCCTTACCTAATGTGAATCTACCTGCTTCTGCGTTCATGATATTAAATTGCACTGCCTCCATGAAGCAGAGTTCCAAATCTCACAACCCTCAAGAGAAAAAGGTTTCTTTCATCTCTGCCCCAAAAGGGGGCAGCTAATTTCAAAAGGTTGGTCCCTAGTTCTGGATTCACCCACAAAAGTAAACAATCATCCCACATCTGCTTTGTCAAGACCATTCAGGATCTTATGTTTAACCAAATTACCCCTCCTGAATTCTAGTGGAAACGAGCCCAGCCTGTCCATTCTTTCCTTATAAGACAACTCATTCCAGCATCAATCTATTAAACTTCCTTTGAACTGCCTCCAATGCATTTGCATCCTTCTTTAACTGAGACGACCAAACGGGAAATATTCAAGATGTGGTCTCACCAATTCTGGGTGTAACTAAAGCAACATAATGTCCTTATTTTTATGTTCTATTCCTTTCATAATAAAGAAAATAGGAATATACAGTACTTCCAGCCCGCTGCTCCATTCAATATGATCATGGTTGATCATCCAATTCAGTATCATGTTTCCCCTGCCCTTTGGGCCCTTTAGCCCTATCTGTCTCCACCTTGACACTTTTCAATATTTTGGCCTCAAATGCTTTTTTTGGCAAAGGATTCTACTCTCTGGATGAAGACATTTTACTTCTTCAGGCCTAAGCAGTCTACCTCATATACTTAGACCAAGCTGCGACCCCTGGTTCTGGCCTCACCAGTCATTGGAAACATCCTTTCTGTATTTATCTTGTCTGGTCACGTTAAAATAGTATAATAGGACCTCAATGAGGTCCCCCACTCGTTGTTCGAAACTCCAGTGAAAATTGTCCAAATTGATACATAGCGTCAGTCGTACCATCCCAGAGCACTACCTCCAGAACATGCATTCTTCGCTACGGAGAGCAAAACTATACACCGTACTCTAGGTGTGGCCTCATCAAGGCCTGTATGAGTATAACAATTTATGTCTCCTCATGTACTGTCATCCTCTCATTGTGAAAACCAGCATATGTTTCCTGCTTCACTACCTGCTGTATCTGCATGCTAAACTCCAGAAATTGATGCGCAAGGACACGCAGGTTTTTATGCACCTCCTCCTTTCACAATCTTGCC
The DNA here is from genome assembly GCF_020745735.1 of Hemiscyllium ocellatum. Classification (NCBI taxonomy): domain Eukaryota; kingdom Metazoa; phylum Chordata; class Chondrichthyes; order Orectolobiformes; family Hemiscylliidae; genus Hemiscyllium; species Hemiscyllium ocellatum. Next base: position 31,666,350 of record NC_083428.1, on the reverse strand, counting down.
ATTCAATCAATAATCCACCTCCCTGTTTTTGCTATCAAAGTGGAACTTTGCATTTATACTTCCATCAGCTGTGCATTTGCCCACTCACTCGACTTGTCCATAATCACACTGAAGCATCTCTGCAACCTTCTCCCAGTTCAGCCTCCCAACCATGTTTGTATCATATGCAAAATACACTTTATTACATATTACATTTAGTTACTTCACTGAAATTATTAATGTTGTGCATAGCTGGGACCCAAGCACTGATCTGTGCAGTATCTCACTAGTCACTGGCTGCCACTCAGCAACCTTTTGTTCTTGCTCTTTGTTTCTTGTCTGTCAGCCATTTCTCTGTCCATGTCCATTCACTACCCCCAATCTCACATGCTTTAATTTTACATGATAATATTGTGTATAGAACCTTGTCGAAAGCCTACTAAAAGTCGAAGTAAACCACATACACTGGTGCCCTCTTGCCAACTCTACTAGTTAACATCCTCGCAAAATTCAATCAATTTATCAAGCATGGTTTCCCTTTCATAAATTCATGGGGTGGCACAGTGGCTCAGTGGTTAGCACTGTTGTCTCACAGCGCCAGGGACCCGGGTTTGATTCCAACCTCAAGCAACTGTCTGTGTGGAGTTTGCACATTCTCCCCGTGTTTGCATGGCTTTCCTCCAGGTGCTCCAGTTTCCTCCCATAATCCAAAGATGTATAGGTTAGGTGAATTGGCCATGTTAAATTGCTCTTAGTGTTCAGGGATGTGTAAGTTAGATGCATTAGCCAAGGGTAGATGTAGAGTAATTGGGTTTGGGTGGCTTACTCTTTGGAAGGTCAGTGTGGACTTGATGAGCCAAAGCATCTGTTTTCACACCGTAGGGATTCTAAGCTGACTGTCGTATCCTGTCACTGTTTTCCAAGTGGCATGATATTAAATCTATCATCATGGACTGCAGCGTTTTCTCTACTACTGATGTCAGGCTAATTGATGTGTAATTTTCAGTTTTCTCTCTACCTACTTTTTAAAAGTGAGGTCACTTTAGCCACCGTCCTATCCATAGTTTGAAAGATGGCCATCGATGCATCCATTATGTCTAGGGCTACTCCTTGAGAACTCTGGGATTTAGATTATCAGGCCCTGGAAAGGTGTTGGCATTTAATCCCCAACAATTTTCCCAGTGCCATTTCCCTATTAACAATTTCCTTTAGTCCGTCTATCTCTCTAGACCACGTGTTCCTCAGCATTTTTGGGATGTTGTTTGTATCCTCCTTTGTGTCAAGTTAAACTATGAATTTATTTTGTCTGCCATCTCTGTTTTCCAATAAACTTTGCTGTTTCTGATTGTAACAGATCTACAATTGTCTTTGCATATCTTTTTCTCTTCACATAACTGTAGAAGGTTCTGCTGCCAGTTTGCATGTTTCCCCAGACATGCTCTCCTACATTATCTTTCCCCTCTTACTCAATCCCTTTGTCCTTCTTTGCTGAAATCTAAACTGCTGCCAGTCATCAGGCCTGCTGCTGTCTTTGGCCAATTTGTCTACCCCTTTTATTTTATCTAATACTATTCCTAATTTTCCTTGTTAGCTGTGGTTGGGCTATCTTTTTTATTTTGCTTTTGTGTCACATAGGAATGAACAGTTGTTCCATGCACTGTTTAAATGTTTGCCATTTTCTGTCCTCTGTCCTACCTTTTAAGTAACCCTCCCCAATTTAGCTTAGCTAGCTTTTGCCTCAAACCATGATAGTTTCCTGTATTTAGATTCCGGATTCAAGCCTCAAAATCAATTATGTTATCTCCATCTTAATGGAGAATTCCATCACATTACAGTCACTCTTGTCAATTATTATTTTCTTATTGCCCAGTATCCAGTTCAGGTTGGCCTGTCCTCTAGCTGGTTCCTCATTGTATTGATCCAAATAACCAGCGCTCTCACTCCAAAATTCCTCCTCCATTGTGTTGTTAGTGATTTGATTTAACCAATCTAAATGCAAATTGAATTCTATTCATCCTATTTGCATTCTCGATTACATCTTGGGCTTGATGGCTAACTTGTCCATCTGGATCCCACTGCACTTTGGAATTCCAGTCAGTCTCCATTTAAGTGATCCATTGCATTTTATTCTTCCTGCCAAAATGAACAGCTTCGCATTTTACCACATTATATTCCATCTGCCAGAATTTTGCTAACCAATTTAACCTATCTACATTAGTTTGCATCCCTGTTATATATTTTTCACAGCTTACTTTCCTGCCTACCTTTTATATCATCTTCAAATTTAAACTGCTGTGTCCTCAATCCCTTCATCTATGTAATTTATAAAATTATTAGAAGTTGAGAACTCAGCATAGATCTCTACCAGACCCCACTTGTTGCATCCTTCAATCTTTTAAAAGACCCATTATTGCATACGCTGTTTTCGGAAAACTAACCAATTTCATATCCACGCTAGTATTTTATGCTTTACATCTTGAGCCTGCACTGTGCACAATAACGTTTATGTGGAACCTTGTCAAAAGACTTCTAGAAATCCAAATAAAGTGCATTAGCTACCTTCTGTTTATTCACAGCACATTATTCCTTCAAATAATTACAATAAATTGAATGAACAGAATTTCTATTTTATGAAACTGATCTGATTCCTCCTCATTACTTCGAAATTTTCAGTATGCCCAGTTGTAACCTCTTTCTGGCACTTTCTCTGTAACTGATATCCATGTTAACTGGCCTGTAGTCTCCTGTTTTTTGTCTCCTTTCATTTTTGAATAAAGGGACTTACATTGCTATTTCTAGACGAGTGTTACCTTTCTGAAATTTAATGAATTTTTGGAAAATTCACGCTGACATGCCTTCTACCCGATTAGCAACCTTAAGTTCCTATGTTGAGGTCCATCGGGACCCAGCGAATTTTTAAACTTCAAGTCCATCAACTTGCACAATACCACTTCCCTAGTGGTTATAATTTCACCAAGTTCCTATCTTCTTTCAATGTCATGATTTATGGTGTTACTGGGATATTTTCTGTGTCCTCTTAAGTGATAATAGAAACAAAATACTCATTCTTTACATCCACAGTTTCTTTATTATCTGTTATTTACTCCCTATTCTCATCCTTTAAAAGATGAACATTCATTGTACTGCTTTGATTTTTTTAGATGTAGGATCTCATACTACCTGTTCTTAAAGCTGCAGCTAAGTTTCTGACGTGCTGTAGTTTACTTGTTCTAATTAACCTTTTAATCATTATCTGCCACTCCTTGTACTCTGGCCAGTCATTTGACCATATATTCACCTTTGCGTAACCATATGATTTTTCCTCAAGTTTTATGCTCTCTTTAGCTTCTTTAGTTACACACGGATGTGGGTGCCCCTTGGAATTGTTCATTGCTGTAGGAATGTCCTTGTTGTGAATATTCTGAAATAGTCCTTTTAAATGTCTGCTGCTGCTTCTCTACTGATCTATCTCTTATCTTAATATTCTAGTTTATTTCACCTGAATCAATTTTCATGTCCACATCATTGCCCTTTTTAAAGTTTAAATGCTAGTCTTAGATTCATTCTTCTCCCTTTCAAAGTGGATATAAAATTCAATCATATTGTTTTGGTTCTGTTGGCCGAGCTGGGAGTTTATGTTGCAGATGTTTCATCCCCTGTCTAGGTGACATCCTCAGTGCTTGGGAGCCTCCTGTGAAGCGCTTCTGTGATGTTTCCTCCGGCATTTATAGTGATTTGTATCTGCCGCTTCCGGTTGTCAGTTCCAGCTGTCCGCTGCAGTGATCGGTATATTGTGTCCAGGTCGATGTGCTTATTGATTGAATCTGTGGATGCCTGAGGAAGCATCACAGAAGTGCTTCACAGGAGGCTCCCAAGCACTGAGGATGTCACCTAGACAGGGGACGAAATGTCTGCAACACAAATTCCCAGCTCGGCCAACAGAACCACAACAATGAGCACCTGAGCTACAAATCTTCTCCCAAACTTTGAATTCAATCATATTATAATCACTGCTGCCTAGAGTTGTTTTTACTCAGAGTTCATTTATTAATCCTATTGCATTACACAATACCAAGTCTAATATTGCCTAGTCTGTGGTCGCTTCCAGAATGCGCTGCTCTAAGAAACTGTCTCTGAATGTGAACTGTGTCAGGACTGGATAAGTGAGCTCTCTTACTCGTGCCATATGACAAGGGAGATCAACAGGGAGAAGTCAAGAGTCAACTATGCTGAGTCCTATAACAAGTAGGTAGCTAATGGCCTTTGAAACGAACATCCAAATGTCAGGTGCAGTTACATGCAGGAGCCTAAATAGCTGATAAATTACAATTTTGTTAAGCAAAGGACAATCACTTGTTAAGGGCAGGATATTAATTGCTGACTACTATAGTTCACTTGCATTGTGTTGTATTTGTTCCCAGGTTCTGTTGTGTGTGTACAAAGAGAGGCCTGGTGTAAAATTTGAGTAGTTTACAACATCTCATTAATTGGATATATTTTCTCCTCGCAGCATTCAATGATCTACTTCTTCCATCACTATGAGCTGCCTGCCATCCTTCAGCAAATTCGCATTCAGGAAATGTTGCTGCAGAATCAACAGGCTGGCCAGGCCAACCAGACAACACTCCAGGACAACCTCAACAATAACACTGCAATAGATAGCACACAGCCAAGCCCCACTGACCCAGGCAACCATCTTACAGCAAGTACTGATGCAGCCCAACTTACTGGTACTCCCAGCTTGGCTGACAGCATTCAGCCTATCCGTATGCAGAATCCAGGCTCTGAGGTTACACCGTTAAGTGGTGATCTGAATTGGGTAGCAGAAACTGCTGCTATCATTTCAGAAGGTATTGCAGCTCCAGAACGGAGTACACCCACCGAGAGCTCCAGCAACATGATTCAGCCATTAAGCAATGACAGCTCAAATACTGAGGATCTATTAAATGATTCTAATGCCCTTGACCATATACAACCTGGTGCAAGTTCTGAAGAAAACAAAAAAGCAGTATCTTCACAAAGTGTTGATCTTCAAACAGAAATAGACCATAACATGTTAAATTATTGTACAACTGAGAATGAAGAGGTGGCTCTTACTAAAACTGACTATGAGGACATGTCTCCCACACAAGATAGTGAGACCTATGGGCTTTTGCCAGTGCATGGTAATGACACTAGCTTTGAGCAATCACAGATGGACCACGGAAGCCAGTCTAGTGTTTCAAACAGTTCTGTAACAGAGACAAATGGTCACAGCATTTCAAGAACCTCGTGACTCTTATTTTCTGTTCTGTATGGAAATTTGTTATTGGAAGATCTTTTTGCGAAGTTCACAGCAAGTGTATGGTAGTGTGTGTATGGGGGAATTACTATTACATCGTGTTTTCATCTGTAAAACCAAAATATCCCAGTGCTTTCAGTTGGTTCCGGGAAATGGAGTGTTGAGGGCAGAAACAGTATGCTGTTCAGTGAGCATTAATGGTAAGAGCTCAATTGGAACAATTAACTCCTGCATTCAGTCACGGAATCCATATTCTTTAGTACTGCTGTGCGTTACTGTGATATTTGAGCTAAAGTACTGAGGAACACTAACAGTATATAAAATGAGGAAGACCGCCCCTTGAAAAAGAGAGCAGCTGATTCAACAGCTGTATAGTAAAAAGGCAAGTGTCTGAATGGCAGTAGAAGATGGCTTGTTCCTTTGAACTCGCAGTATCCATGTAAGTTGATTCCACGGTGCAATAAGTTGATGTGTATTGACTCTATTCTGCAAGGTCTCGTTACCTGAAAGACTCTTAGAAGTCTTGTTTCTTGAACTGGTGCCTAAATATAGAAGAGATTTGAAAGGCAGTAGTGTCAGAAATTCCCTGTAACTTCTAATAAACTTTGAATCTAACTAATTTGGATCTGATTCTGATAGACTTTTCTGTTGATGGTATTGTATTTAAATGTAATGTGAGAGCTTCTGTCTTTGTATATATTAAAATAAATGAGATCTAAACATGCTTGTGAATTACTTTAAAATGTATGAGCCATCTGTCGTGAATGACATCCCTAAAGAAAAAATATTCTGTGGCTTTAGCAAAAAACTGTAACTTTTTTTCCAGGTATTGAAATTGGACTTTTGGATTCAGCAAGATTAAAGGGCACTGTGTCTCTGCTTAGGATCAGTATGTATTCCAACCTTGCTCGAAACTTGAGAGTACCCCAATTGCACTAACATGAAATTTCATTCTGCAGCTCTTCTGCTAACTCAACCCATTGAGACATTGAATTGCTTAGCTGTGCAAACCCAAAAATGTTATGTCTTCAGTCTACATTGAGTCAGCTGATCTGAGCTGGGGAAAAATAATAATGTTGCATGTAGTCTCTAGTAATTGGACAAGGAGGACGAATTCCCAGGTTAGCATAAAAATGATCCCTCACCTGGATCACACTCTAAAGAATGAGCCTTTTGTTGAGGAATTGGAGCTCTTCCAGTGCTGTGGTCTGGCAGGTGGCTGTCTTAAATAACGAGCAGTGTTTAGATTAGAGTGGTGCTGGAAAAGCACAGCCGTTCAGGTAGCATCCGAGGAGCAGTAAAATCAGTGTTTCGGACAAAAGCCCTTCATCAGGAATGAGGAACAAATAACAAACAGACAGCTGAAGTAAAACTTTATTTTTTTCTTGTTAACGTGCCATTTCTGAACTGTCAAGTTGTTTGGATTTCTAATAATACCATTACAACTTATTTCTCCAAAGCCAAATGATAGATGCTTTTATGCAGTATGACCAGTTCATTTGTAGTGGTAGATTCTAATTTCTGAAATTGTCAACCAAATTTCAGTGCCAAAAAAAGCAATTTACCCCATAGTACTCATGTAAGGGGCAATGTGTTCTAATCTTTTGTTTTTCTACCTTTCCCATATTCTTCATATTCCTTTTTAAATACTTAACTGATTTCATAATTAAAGTAACTTTGCCATCTTCTTACCTTTGTTAATAAAACCGCCCAGACCCAATAAATTACATGAACAATTGAGGGTTTTTGAATTCTGTGCACTGATTACATTTCCAAGCTTGCTTTATTAAATTAAATGCAAATCTGATTAGATTGCTCTTTGGTCACTTGCTATCAAATTGAATACTATGCACAAGGATACAATAAAAATTGTAAAAGCCGTCTTTGGAAGTTTGGTTGCTAGTCTCACCAGGTTGCATTGGCAGCTGAATCAGTCATCTGCTTTTTAGTTAATTGGCACAGGCTGCATTTCCAAGAGCAGCACAACTATATATGGTAGCTGCTGCATACAACATACAGTTTATTTACTACAATTTTAAACTTGGACATTAAGGTTTGCAACACCAATGTCTGCAAGGCTTAATTTGTACATGTGACAATTATCTGCCTGCTATATTAAAAGTAGAAGTTACATAGAACACCTACGGTGTGGAAATAGTCCATTTGGCTCAACAAGTCCACAGTGACCCTCTGAGTATCCCTCCCAGACCCATCCCCTTAACCTATAACACTACATTTTCCATGGCTAATGCATCTAACCTACACATCCCTGAACACTGGCCAATTTAGCAGAGCTAGTTCACCTCACCTGCACATCTTTGGACTGTGGGAGGAAACCCATGGAGACACGGAGAACGTGCAAACTCCACATACAGTTGCCTGAGGCTGGAATTGAATGTGGGACCCTGATGCTGTGTGGCAGCAGTGCTAGCCACTGTGCCACCCTTCCCTGTCTACTTTGAATAGGTTAATGCTTCTGTGTCAATACAGGAAGGTTGTAGAAACCTCTACATTAATAGGAATTTGGTAGAATGAGTATTGCTGACAAAAGACACTTTTTGACAAAGTTTTCATCAGAGTACGGTATTAATGAGAATAATTCGCAGGTGGACTCTCAAGTATGGTCATGGAAAGTGTTAGATGATGGCTGACCGTTAACTCTTAAACCTTGTTTAATTTAAAGCAGGTAGCTAACCAATGGGTCAACCTGCATAGTATAAAGTTAAATACATCTCAGCAGTTAACTGTCAGTCATTATTAATTGGTGCATTTGCCATGGAAAATCCTCAACCACCAATGGCAAGAAGTAGGCCATTCAGCCAATACAGTCTGCTCTGCGAAGTTGCTGTTAAGTGTTATTCTCTATATTTCTTGATGCTCTCTTCTACTACAACTCAGTCATACTGCATGGAAACTGACCCTTTGGTCCAAATAGTACATGCCGACCATGTTCCCGAATTAAACTTGTCCCACCTGCCTGTGCTTGGCCCATTTCCCTCCAAACCTCTCCTATACATGGACATATCCAAATGTCTTTTAAATATAATTGTACCTGCACCTACCACTTTCTCTGGCAGAGTTCAAAATCACAACACTAGGCTATAGTCCAACAGGTTTATTTGGAAGTACTAAGTTTTGGAGTGCTGCTGTTTCATCAGGTGGTTGTGGATTATAAGATTGTATGACATAGAATTTATAGCAAAAGTTTACAGTGTAATGTAACTGAAATTATATATCGAAAAAGACCTGGATTGTTTTAAGTCTCTCATTTAGAATGAACGTGTTGGTTTCAGTTCTTTCATATGTAAATTGAAGAATGTTTTTTAAGTTACATTTCAAGTGAGCTTTAACAATTGGTGTCATGTCGGCCCAGATAATGGATTTATGGAATCTTACATGGAATTCATGCAGTTTTTGAGCAAAATCAAATGTAATTCTGCAAGTACAAATACACCCCACAAACTTGTGTGTGTGCATGCGGGTGTGTGTTTGGGGGAGGGTTTGGTTATGCGTGTCTGTGAGAGTGTGTGCGCGCATGTGAGTGTAAAGGGGTATAAGTCTGTGCGAGTGTGGGAGTTTATGTGAGAGCTTATGGAAGAGAGTCTGAGAGAGAGTATGGGTCTGTAGGAGTGTGTGTACTGTAGTGGGGTCACCTGTAGTGTGACATGAAATCAAGATCCCGGTTAAGGCTATCCCCATGGGTACCAAACTTAGCTATCGACCTCTGCTCAGCCATTTTGTTATCTGTCCCAAAGTCCACCTTGGAGGATGGTCACCTGAACGTCCGAGGTAGAAAGTCTCAAACTGCTGAAGTGTTCTCTGACTGGGAGGGAACACTCCTGTCTATTGATTGTTGTGTGGTGTCTATTGATTGGGTGGTGTCCATTCATCTGTTGCCGTAGCCTCTGCTCAGTCTCGCCAATGTACCATGCCTCAGGGCATCCTTGCCTGCAGCATATGGGATAGACCATGTTGGCTGAGTCGCATGAGTACCTGCCACGTACACAGTGGGAGGCATCCCCACATGCAATGGTGCTATCCATGTTCACACTGATACATCTTGCGCCTACTATGACAGGATTGTATGGTGTTGTCCTGAAGGCCACGCTGTTTGCTGGAAACTAGGATCTGTTTGAGGCTTGGTGGTTAATAGCGAGAAGTGGAGGCGTGGGGAATGTTTTGGCAAGGTGCTCATTCTTATTGATTTGTTGCAGGCTGCAAAGAACACGGTGTAGTATTTCGACTCCTGGGAAGTACTGGACAATGAAGGGTATCCTGTCAGTTGCAGTTCATGTCTGTCTCCTGAGGAGTCATTACAGTTTCTCGCTGTGGCAGGTCGGAATTGGCGATTGATGAGTTGAGCATCGTACCCCATTCTTATGAGGGCATCCTTCAGTACTTCCGGATGCCTATCATGTTCTTCCTCATCTATATGTGTAGGGCTTATCCATAGGAATGGCTGTTTTAATATGTTTCAGGTGGAAGCTGGAGAAGTGTAGCACCGTGAGGTTATCTGTGGGTTTGCAGTAGAGTGAGGTGCATGTGTCCAAGAATGAGACAGATAGATCGTAGAGAGAGTAGTCCATGATGAGTTTGATGGTGGGATGAAATTTGTTGATATCAGTAACTCCTTGCTATGGGTCCAGAGGAAGAAAATGTCGTCGATGTAGCTGGTGTATAGTGTTGGTTGGAGATCTTCCGTAGAGAACAAGTCTTCGAACCTGTGTATGAAACTGTTGGCATATTGGGGTGTAAATTTGGTCCCCATGGCTGTTCCATGTGTCTGGATGAAGAACTGATTGTCAAAAATGAAAATGTTATTGTCAAGGATAAAGTGGATGAGTTGTAGGATGGTGTTTGGAGGTTGGCAGTTGTTGGTGTTGAATACTGAGGCTGTTGCCGCAATGCCATCATTGTGGAGGATGCTGGTGTGGAGTGCTGAAACGTCCATTGTGATGAGGAATGTTCCCGGTTCAACTGGTCTGTGGGTGCTGAGTTTCTGTGAGAAATCTGTCGTGTTACGACAGAAGTTGGGGCTCCCCTGTACAATGGGTTTCAAGATCAGATTAGATTCCCTACAGTGCGGAAACAGGCCCTTCAGCCCAACCAGTCCACACCGACTCTCCGAAGAGTAACCCGTACAGACCCATTTCTCTCTGACTAATGCGCCTAACACTATGGGCAATTTGGCATGGTCAATTCACCTAACCTGCACATTTTTGGATTGTCAGAGGAAACCCATGCAGACACTGGGAGAATGTGCAAACTCCATGCAGTCACCCAAGGCTAGAATCGAACATGGGACCCAGGTGGTGTGAGGCAGCAGTGATAACCACTGAACCACCATGCTGCCCCAAGATGCCTTTGACATAGAGAGGTTCTCACACAGGGTCCCAATGCCTGATACAATGAAATGTTCTGGTGTGTTGGTTTTGTGTATCTTTTGGAAGGCAGTAGAAGTCATCTACACGAGAAGTATGTGGATTGAGGGCGTGTAGGGAACTCAGAAGGACAGGATCCTAAGTCCTGATCAATGTATTTAGTTCACAGTGTGCTCTTTGGTCAGATCAGCCAGTAGCTGCCTGTAGTGTTACTTATTCAGTTGTCAGTACACTTCCTTTCAGTAATCTGTTCTATTCTGAATGACGATGGCTTCTGTCTTATCTGCTGGTTTGATGACAAAGGGATTGGTTTTGACAGCATTGCATTGCGTTGTGATCAGGTGATGTTTTGCTCTACCTTGTCGGTGCGGCTGATGAATCTGGCATTAATATATTTCCTGAGTTGAGTTTGAACATACATGTCAAGCCCAGGGCAGTGGGCCTCCGGTGGGATCCAAGTTGACTCCTCTTTGGTCGCTCCTCTACATATCCCTGTGATGACTGTTCTGGTCCCGCAGTGGTCTCACTGGGATCACTGGTGGCATCTTGAAAGATTTCTAAAGTGTCATTTGTCTGATAAATTCCTCTGTGTCTGCTGCAAGACCCATGGGGTCCATTTTGGTGGTGGGGCAGAAATTGAGACCCCTGCCAAGAACTTCAGTCTCTTCCGGTTGAAGGCTGTGGTCCAATAAGTTGACGATCGACTTTCCAATGGTGATAACATTTTCCATTGTGGTGCCAGTGTGGGCTTGGCTACTGCTGGTGGTGATGCCAAGTTTCTTGTTCTTGGTGTGCATGTATGTGGTGTAGTTTTATCGTCTTGCCTGTTTTGGCAATGTCCCGTAACTGTAATGCTGTATCCTGAGTGCAGGCTGAGGGTGTGGACTCCATCTTAATTGTGGGGCCTGCAGTAGCGTTAGTGCCTGAGATGATTGAGGAGCTTGTGAGAGGTGTACACAAAACATTGTGTTTAAAAAAAGTTGCCCCAAAGACCTTTTGTAAATATTTCTCCTCTCACCTTAAAATTATGACCCCAAGTTTTGAACGAAATAGTGTCCTCCTTTTATGTAGGGATACTAGTGAGAGAGGGTCATGTCATTTTGTGGCTAGTTGATGTTCATGTACAGTATTTTGTAAATTATATTAGTTTTACTTGTTGTTTGTATAGGGTCTTTCAAGTTCATTAGCTACTGTTTTAGTGTATTGGTGGGTTTGTGGGCTACCATGATGCCAAGGGGTCTGAGCAGTCTGAGATTACTCGCTTCAACTGGGACAACACATCCATTCTAGGACACTGAGACACGCCTGAGAATTCTTAGCAGCATGGCATTCCAACCGGAACTCCTAACAACAAACGCATTGACTTGGATCCCATTTACCACCCACTGAGAAAAATAACAGGAAATGACATCATCATAGAAAATGGCATCACAGGAAATGACATCACCAACATAAAGAAACCTAAGCATATAAATAGAAAGCAGGAAACATCAGCAATGCTTTGTCTGGAGGCTCACTGAAGATGTTACTTAGTATGGTGATGAAACATTTGAAAATGAACCTTCCAGCTTAGCAAGCTACTCGACATCCAGAAGAGTGCAAATACTTCAAAGGATTGTGGACCGGAAGGGTTTCCAGCTATTGCGAGGCATGAGTTCGTGGAAGACTTTGAAAACAAGAATGAGAATGTTGAAGTCAAAATAATGCTTGACTAAGGAGCCAAAGTTAATCAACAAACACAGGTGATAGAGGAAAGGGCTATGGTGTGAGTTAAGACACAGCTGAAATCTGGGTGCACTCATTTACATAGTGTAGAGACTAACCAGATGTTTTACTTTATTCTTCAATGGGATATGGGCATCATTGGATTACTAGTCCAGTGACATTATTGCTACGGTATCAATTTACTTTTCCATGCTCACCCATGCATTTGAATAGAATTTGAACTTTAGAAGGAAAAAGAATCCATGAATGGAGGGCGTAGCAGCAGCAGAAGGCAAAATCAACAATGTTACAGGTATAAAATAGGCACCTTAAATGATGCTATGAATATGCAGCTGCAAATGTAAATGTATCACACACTGACACCAGGCTTACAAACAGACTGGTTTAAACTCAGATTATTGCTAGGAAGAGGTTTGGAGTGTTGGTAGCTAAGAATCCAGGTTCAGCGACAAAGGCTTCAGTACTCCTAATGTTTCTGCCTCATCCAGCAAAAATATTAGATAAGCAGCTTGGATGGTTTACCAAGAGCTGAGAAGTGCTGAGAGTGCTGCATAATTTGTAGTGTAAGGAGTGCTGTGTTTTGGGACTTCATGCCCAATTTTCACAAAATGGACTCGGAAGCAAGTTTGTTTTAAAATTTTGATTTTGTAATAATATGTATTTATTCATTTTAATTTTGAAAGTAGAAGATAGTAAATAATTAACAAGCAACTGAAAGTTGTTTGCCCAAGTAATGTAAGTAAGCAATTTGTTAACTGGTCTCTGTAATCGATAATGCTTCATAAGCTCCTTTGATGCTGGCTGCTTGACAAAAGTTTGTCTGCCAGGCGATTCTTCAGATGGGAAATGCCTACACTAAGCAATGTGAATCTTTGAAATCTGGAGGCTGTCAACACTCGGCCATTGAGTGTTTGAGGCTGATATTCAAAACTTTCTGATCTAAAGACATCAAGTGATGTAGGGATTCTGCAGATAAGTGGAGTTGAGGTAAAAACCAGTCATCATACTAAATGGTGGAAAGGGCTTGAACAGCTGGATGGTATATAGTTTTGCTTGAGTATAGCTGTGAAAGTCAGGAACAGAATGTAATTGTTGCTGGTCATTAAAACTATTTCCAATCTCCACAGAAGATGAGTTGTTGCCTTTTGATTTCGACCAGATCAGCAATAGGAAGCTACCGTTGGCCTCAGCACCTCTATGTAGGGAAAATGAAGACCATTCATAGGTCCCATTCCTGATTGTTGTTTTAATAATCGCTGTTAACAAGTGTAGATTGATGGGCAGTGTTTAATAATCATGGTGGTTGTCCCATTTAAGGACGTTAAAAGGCGTGCCCTGTATCGACTGCTGCTGCACGCCGTCCACCTCTTCTCCCTCATCCACCACCCGGACACGCCCTGGAGTGCCCATTTGCCACCGGGCGGTGGGGATCCCCAGTGGAGGGCCCTCTACGCGGGAGTCCTCCCCCTTTCTCTCGGGGATCTGGGGTGGAGGGTGCTGCATGCAGCAGTCCCCTGCAACCGCAGATTGCGGTGGTTCATGGACTCCCAGCCCAACTGCTTGTTCTGTGGTGCTGTGGAGTCCGTGGACCATGTGTATATTGGGTGTGGGCGTTTGCACTCCCTCTTTGATTTTCTAAAAAACCTTCTCCTCTGTTTTTTGGTTGCACTTCAGTCCCACGCTCCTGATCTTCGGGCACCCGGTGCGGAGGAGGGAGGGCAGGTCTGAAGACCTCCTCATGGGTCTGCTCCTGGGCCTAGCCAAACTGGCCATAAACAGGTCCAGGCAGCGGGCCGTGGAGAGGGTCGCTAGGGCCGACTGCCTGCCCCTCTTCTGCGGTTACGTTAGGGCCCGTGTGTCCTTGGAGAAGGAGCACGCGGTGTCCACCAACACCCTGGAGTTGTTCAGGAAGAGGTGGGCGCCGCAGGGAGTGGAGTGCATCATTTCCCCCTCCAACTCTATTTTGATTTAGTCCCTACCCTCCCCTTCACTGTTTGATCACACAGCATTGCCCTTTGTGAGGGGCACTGCTTGTCACAGGCCACTCGGGTGTTTTCCTATCTTCCTGGTGGTGGAAATTGAATAAAGATTTGTACACCTTGTCTCTCACTGTGTCTCACACCTGCACAAAAAAAAGGAAAAAAAAAAGAAAGAAAAAAATATTAAAAAAAATAAATGGGAGCTGATGTGAAGGGCAAAAAAAAAGAAAAAAATTAACAGGGGATCCACTTGGAGTGGAGGGAGGAAGAGTAGGTCAAAGGACCTCCTCATGGGTCTGCTCCTGGGCCTGGCCAAACTGGCCATAAACAGGAAGAAAAAAAAATAATCATGGTGGTCATTGTTGCTTCTAAACTTGTGACCACAAAATTTCAGCTTGCAGTCTCATTTGGGGCCCTGACCTCCACTTTGAATGAGATGCTAATCCAAATCTTTCCCAAAGAAGGTGCTGCTGATGGTGTAGTTCTGAGGGAGTATTGACAATTTAGATTGTGCTCAAGTACTGAAGAAAAGTTTAATATGCAATCTTCTGACTTGCTGGGATTGCATTACTAACCAAACCAAGCTGCCACAATAGCGAAAGCAGTCAGATTTATTACATAATTTTCTGTGAGAAACACAGATTTTTATTTCTTCCTTCTCCCAATGAGAAGTTCTATATTCAAACTGCTTGAAAGATGTTAATATTCAGGAATAAAACATTCCCATATATATGGGTCAAAAAGTGTGGCGATGGAAAAGCACAGCATGTCAGGCAGCATCTGAGGAACAGGAGAATCGACATTTCGGGCATTAACCCTTCATCAGGAATGTGGGGCAAGGTGGGGGTAGGGGTGGTGGTGGAGGTGGAGTATGGGTGTGGTGGGAAAGGTAGCTGAGAAGACAATAGATCCAGGGTGGGAGAGGGGCAATATTGATAGTTTGGAGAGGGTAGAGGGAAGATGGACAGGTGGGAGAGTTCAAGAAGGCAGTACGGAGTTGGAAGGTTGGATGAGGTGGGGGGGAGGGGAGATTAGGAAACTAGTGAAGTCAATGTTGATGCCATGTGGGTTGAAGGATCCCAAGGTGGCAGATGAGGTATTCTTCCCATATATTTCCATATCTGGCAATGAGCACTCTTAAAAATATTTATAGTTGCAAAGTAAGGTTCCTTAGTCTAGTACAGGCCAAAGCTTCCTTTGCATCACCCTAACAAATAACTTGGCCCAATCTTAAAATTACAATAAGCTGCTTTCACATTTCTGAGAGTTTGGTGGTGTAGGTCCAAGTATGGCAGAAATTAATTTGAAACTTAGTTTCCCAAACTTTGTTTTAAGAGGAATTATTCTAATTAAAATTATGTTAGCAAGCCAGCAAGATACTTAGGATGGGAATTTAGTTATGAGAGGTTTGAGGTCCTGGGACGATTTGCAGTGGAGCAGAATATAAAAGAAAGTATAATGGAACATTTTTAAATTGTAAAGTTTTGATAAAGGAATTAGTGAAAGATAATTTTCTCTAGTTGGGGAGTCAGTGATAATGATATCAACAATTCAAAACTGCAGAAGGATAGGGAGAACGGTTAAAAATTCATTTGCACAGTGCATTATTGGAGCCTGAAATATTGCTGTCAGATGAGGTAGAGGGCCTCATTTAAAATTTATTTCTAGTTTTCATTTTAAAGATGTAGAGTTAAAGGGAGAGTAAGGAATTGGGTTTATTCTCAGGTTAATCTAGCAAATTCACTGTAGACACAATGGAATAAAATTAGAATTAGAATCACAATTAGCTTTGTTGTACACATACTCAAATGAGTATAGCAAAAAGTTAAAATAGCACCATAAGTGGTGACTTGTAAAGTACAAAGGCATCTAGGTTCAGATTCTTAAGAGAAAATATTTAGGGAGAAAAGATTAAAAAAAAGGAAATAACAAGTTCAGAATAATAGTCCTTCAAACCTTGTAAATGTAGGCACCTAGCCTCTAGTCCACACCGGGCCTTGACTTCAGATCACGCTGGGCCTCATCTCCAAGCCCAGGAGACTGCTCTGGAATCATTTTGAGGCCAGAAATCCATGCTGAGGCCACACGGGGGACCCCTTAGAGACTGCCACACCAGGCTACCAAAAGACCATGGAATTCTATGGTTTTATGCCATCAAATTCTTTGAATGTAGTGTATTCTCTCTTTAGGAAAGCATCCTCATCCACAGAAAGCAATTGTGGGATGGCTGAAGGCTTTTACTGACACTAATGAAATTCATTGTCTTTGTGCCAAAAACCCACAACTACTCCGCCCATTTCTGGATTCTCAATTCTTATAGTCTGGATTTTTGCGAAATGAATGAAGAAAATTAAATAAATCAATGTAGCCTTTGCTCTAGGATTTCCCCATGTAGCTTCCCTGAGTGAAACCAGTTTCTGTCCCCTCACTCAATCTTGATCCTTTCTATAGCTAATGAGAATTTTAATTCAGGATTTTTGGTCACAGTCAAGCAACATCATAAAACTGAAACCCTAGGCCAAGTTCCTTCAAATTGCTTCACAGATATCTCTCCCTACATCATAAGATAAAAAATGAAGGTGTTCACGGATGATTGCATAATATTCAGCACCACTTGCAAACTCCTCAGATCCTGAGTAAGTCTGTGTCCATATGCAACAATAAGTGGGTAAGACTTAGGCTTGGGATTGTAAGTAAGTAGTAAATAAACATTGCACTGCACCACACACATAATAAATAATGATTATTTCCAGCAAGAGAGAATCTAACCAGATCCCTTTGACATTCAATGACATCACTGCTGTTGCATTTCCCCACTATCAACATATGGTTCAGGCATTTGTCAATACTATTGACCAGAAACTGAACTAGGTCAACCATGTAAATAAAAGCAATGTACTGCAAATGCTGGTAATCTGAAATTGAAGCTTCTGTGGAGATAGAAAAGAGTTAACATTTTGAGTCCAGTATGACTCTTCAGTGGAACAGTTAACCAAGGTTTGTCCCAAAATTGCTACCTTAACCCACTTGAAGAGTAAGGTCAGCAGACACGTAACAACATCACTATCTTTCACACAACAACGTAACTTGGGAATACATCACTGTTCCCTCATTATCATTGGGTGAAAATATAGTACTCCCTTCTTAAAGACAGTGTGGGAGCACATTCACCACATGGACTGCAACAGGTCACCTGCACAGCACACTCACCTGAGCACAGTACTGCATTGCCAGTATTAACTGTTTCCTTTGATATGAGAGAATTTCACAGGATCAAGAAATTGTTGTCAAATAACTATTGTGAGGAGAGTTTAGAGGTTGTACAAGAAGGTTTAGCACACTTTAATTTGAAAGAAAAAGTTCAATCAAGCCATTATTGCCCAAAATGTTTCAGAATAGAAAGAAACTTCTAATTCCAGCTAAATTAAGATATCTGAATAGAGGTTTGAAATAAGTCTTAGGGTTGTAACTGCAGAATGAGAAAGATAAAACTCTTAAAGGAACACATTATGAAGGAGAATGCAATGTAATTTTTATGTTTAGACAAATTGCCCTGATGTTTGAAAAATGTTTGCAAAGCAGCACCAGAGGGCGCTTTTTTACAGGTTAAGACATTGCAGTGATAGTCCAAAAGAACTCTTGGGTCTAGAATCAAGTGAGCTGCAAATCTTACTTTATGCCTTGGTATTCTGATGCTATGGGCATTAATTTAGGGGAAAGTTGGCATTGGTATTCCTCCCATTCACTATTTGTATGAGTCATTCCAAATACCACATTGGTGAAAGTATTAGTGAGGACACTGAATGCCATAGTGTACAGACAGGGCTGGTTACAACTAACACATGATTTTACGTCTGACTACTTTCAACCTGGCTGCTCTAGTTAAGGCACTGTCTTAAACACAGTAACAGAACAGATCACCCCAGACCCCCAGCGCTACTTAAAGACATCACTGTCCAGCTTACAGAGTAGTTGCATAGTACTTAGATCTTGCTGTGTTTGTAGAAGTACTAAGTGGTGTTGTTCCAAGAAGTTGGTAAAGCCTGTAGAGAGTGTTGGGAAGGATTTGGTTGCTGTTACAAAACTTCAAAGTCTCTGTGATGGAGATTAGTGTCCAGTCATCCTTTGGCTGCAGCATTAGTGGAAGAAAACGCAGTGGCAGAAAAGGAGGTTAACTGCTCATTAAGAGAAAAGAAAAAGAACTCTCACAGATTGCCTTATCACTTAGGGTGCTAAGAGATACTTCTCCTAGTTGTACCTATAGCAGGAGTGGTGTGTTTTCCAGCTGCACTTTCACCAAGATGGTTACAAGGTTAACCTATCCGTACTCCTCCTTGGAACAAGACTTAAAACGTTTAAGCAGAGAATGGACATTACTGTCAGGCAATCAAGATCACCTAATCCCAAATTTATTTTATAAACCAGCAAACCATTCAGGCTCATTTAGACAATATAGCAAACACCTTGTAGTTCATCATCTACTGCATGCAGAAGGTTACTGAGGCTTTGACCCTTCTTTAAATGGAGAGAAGCAGGAGTTGTTCACACATGGGTTTGCCAGGAGGGTTCTCCATCGTGTAAGGTGCCGTCAATTGTACAGAAGTGGCTTGTGACTGTATTGAGAGGTGCAGTTGTGTTTGCAAGCACCTAGTAATTAAGCCTGTTTACACCTGTGATCCTGGCAGAAATTGTGATATCTTCATTACACCCTCTATCCACTGGACCAGCAACCTCTTAGCCAGTCATTCAGTTGAACCAGAAAGTGGCCATTCAGTAACAAGGGCTTTCTGCCCAAAACATAGCTGAGGAATCCCCTTCACAACTCCACCACTTGAAGTTTGTGCCTAAATGAGGGCCATTCTTACAAAAACGACACGGCTAAGCAGTCAATTACTGAACTGAAGCAACGATTTGACTGTCTTGGCCATTTGGAAGAAACCCTCCCATATTACCTTGCAGTGATGTTATAGTTGATGCTGGGTCTGTTGTACACTCAGCAACCTGCAGCATAAGTGGACAGCCTTCCTTGGCACCAGTGTTTTGGTGACAACGTTCACAGGAGGAAAAGGAGGAGAAGAATGAAATTGATGTGGAGGCAGTTGTCTTGTCCATGCTCCAGGTGGACTGTCTATGAGTGGCTCATCAGATTCCAGTTACCCTGAATGAAAACAAAGATCCGCACTCTTCAACATTTAACCCCATCTTACCTTCAGCTGCATCCTCTTGAATACAATCCTGGAATAAACTCTATCACAAAACAGCCATTCCATTACAGCTTTATCCAAATACATATCCAATGCTCCATGAAATATTCAACTCACCAATCTCATCTCTAAGCCTGTGGGGTGCAAATGGGCTTGTACAGCAACAGGTTGTATTTCACAAGCTCAGTAGGAATTTCCACTTCAGCACTCAGACATTTCTTGACGTTATACTGCAGTGAATGCCTGGATATCAGCCATCAGGTATTGCAACACAACTGAGTTGTCATGTCAGAAGTAGGTAAAAGCTGATTAAGGCATTCCAATCTGTGAAGACATGACTTGTCCAATATATCTGCCGTTTATTCCAAAAAAAATCAACTAGATGTGTGACGGACAGTTCTGTCCTTGTGCAAAGATCCTCTGAACCATATGATAATTTTGATACCTTTAAGTGGAGGCTTGATCCCTGAGAGAGAAGAGAATAGTGGGATGTGGAAATAGGGTGTGAAGACCTCATTTGATTGGAGGAGGTTAATGTACATTAAACGTCAGCATACAACAGCTGAGCTGAACGGTTTATTTCTTTGTTTAACATCTCACAGATATACTAGGTGACTAAGGGACTTAGACACCTAAGAAACTGAGGAACAAAGGAAGTTAATATTTATATAGATGTACTACTTGAAAAGATAATTGAATTGAACATTAATAATTTTGCTCCACCAAATGAGCTTCATCTCAGAGCATTAAAGGAGGTGACTAAAGAGAAAGTGGATGGCTTGGTTATCATTCCAATATCTGTGGATTCTGAAAAGGTTCTTGGAGACTGAAAAAAGACAAATGTAACCCCAGTATTTGCGAAGAGGGAGAATAGAGAACCATGGATGTCTTTGTTTGATGCTAATAGGATGGAAAATGTTATAATCTATAAAAAAGGATGTGATAGGTAGACGTTTGGAAAAAAAAGATTGGGGAGTACATGTATTTATGAAAGAGAGATCACGTTTGACAAACATATCTTTTTGAGAACATACTTGTAGCTTTGATCAGGGAGATCCAATGGATGTGGTGCAGTTGGATTTTCAGAGGGTTTTTGAAAAGGTCCCATACAGATTAGTAAATAAAATAAAAGCATTTTGGGTTGGGGGGAAATACTTTATGGTTGACTGAGAACTGGTTCCCAAAACTGTAATTAGAGTAGAAATAAATTATTTTTTCTCAGAATGACAGACTGTACCAGTGGGGTACTGCAAGGGTCCATGGCTATTCACACTTCCTATGAAATAATTAGGATGTGGGCATCAATTATAACATTCCAAAATTTGCTGCTGACACCAAATGGGGTGGAAATGTAGGAAGATGTAAGAAGGCTTGAAGAGGACTTGGACAGGCTAAATGAATAAGGTAGAAAGAACATGGCAGAATATGATGTGACTAAGTGTGAAGTGATTCACTTTGGAAGAAGAAACAGAAAGGATATTTCTTAAATGTGAATGATTAGGAGGTGCTGATGTTCAAAGAGACCTGTGTGTCTTTATTCATGAGTCACTTGCTAACATGCAGATGCAGCAATCACTTAGGTGGCAAATGTAATGTTAGCCTTCATCAGGAAGGTATTTGAGTATAGTTACCTTGCTGCAGTTGTATACAGTCTTGGTGAGATCTCACCTATACACCTATTGTATTTGACTTTGGTCCTTTGTCTAAGGAAGGATGTACTTTCAACACAGGGAGTGCAACACAGGTTCACCAGTTTAATCCCTGAGATGGTGGATTGTCTTATGAGTGGACACTGAGGTAACTGAGTTTGTATTTTCTCTAGACTGAAGAATGAGAGGTAGTCTCATTGAAACTTTAGGATATTTTCCTTGGCTAGTGAGTCTAAAACCAGAGGACATCATCTCAGGATAAGGATTGCACATTTAAAACTGAGATAAGGAGGAATTTTTTCACCCAGTGGGTGATGACGTTTGGAACTATCTACCCAAGGCTGTGGAAGCTCATGACATTATTGATGAGGTTCTGAAGACTAATAACATCAAGGAATATGGAAATAGTGCAAGCAAGTGCCATTGAGTTAGATGATCAGCCATGATCCAATTGACAAGTGGAGCAGACACAGTGGGCTGAATTGTCCACTCCTGTTCCTCTGTACCTAAATTCAAATAGTAAAAATATGCTTTGATACAGGGCTACTTAATCAAGAAAAGCTGATAAAATAGCACAGCTTATTTACTTCGCTTATAGCATGTCCTCTCTCAGTAAGACCAAACTACATTACTCAAAAGCAGTTCAGATCACATTGAGTCCATAATGTCAGCTTTAAGGTTTCACATGTAATGCAAAATGATGCACTTTTAAGAATAAATTGCCATGCAAATTTAACAAAGTGTCTAAAGGATATAAATGATATAGTTGTTGCATATTGATTCAGTTGTTTAGCAAATTACCAGTCTCAATTGTTGTTGGTTTCTGAGTATAATTAAACAAAGATTGGTATGGAAAAGTGACACTTTTTGCATAAAAACAATTTATCACCAAAAAGTTATTTCTGGTGGACAGAAGTCACAAACGGGGGTAAAATAATTTGATGTTTTCAAAATGAACAATGCGTAGGATTTACTACAAAAAAAGATGGTCAGCCCATTGACCTCAGTGAAGGCAAAAGGGAATGAAATCCATATGGCATCTATTCATAATATCACATGTGGAGGAAAGTGCTGCATAGCGGCAAACTCATTAGAACTGGTTTCTCATGATAATTCACAAAAATACATATGTAATAGTGCCTTCACAATGAGTTGGAGATAACTAATTCTCCTATTTGTGTCACCCTTGAAAACAGCAGATCTCCTGGGAGAATTGAATACTAAATATATCCCTAAATGTCAGCTTGTCTCAATTAACAGCATTCCTGTCATTGAGTCAATAGACCAAAGATTCTAAGTTTCAATATAGAACTGCAATCTCTAATCTGGGCTGAGATGAATGTTCTGCATTAATAGCAGTGTTATTTTTCAAAGGACGTGAAGAATCTTAAGGCATTTTTTTTCAAACAGCAATGACTTCTCCCACAATCTTCGTTTTATTATGAAACTTGTGAATCAATTGCTTCTGCCAAATATGGTAAGAGAATGTTGGATACCAGAGCTAAGAAAGGATTAAAATATCTCTCCAAAATAGTCCAATTTATAGATGTACAGATTCACAAATAAAAATAATTTGGACGAGATAAGGGCAGAAAGAGAATAAAGAAGTCAGATCAGACCAGAGCCAGTGTCGACATATGTCTGAGTAGACCCAAAGATTAGAGATCAGTGTGACTTCTAAAGTATCATCTAGTTGTTAAGTATTGCTTTATTACTTAACAAATTATTTTAACTTGTCACATCAAAATTGCTGTCTATCAATTTTTGTCTTACCATGAACCCAAACAGAGGCTTGAGCAATTTGGAGAATTTTAAAATGACTGTTGGTTCCCCATTTATTCTCACTCACTCCATGATACCTTCAAAGAACTCTCATAAGTATGTCAAACACAATATCCCTTTCAAAGATCCATGTTGACTCTGTCTGATTTTGTTTTTGATTTTCCAAATGAGCTGTTACTACCTCTGTAGTAATGGATTCTATTGTTTTCCCAATGGCAGAAGCTGTATTAACTAGTCTTTAGCTCTTGTCTTCTGTCTCCCTCATTTCTTGAATAGGGTATTCTGGAAGATTGCAGTCAATAAATTCACTACATCAGAAGTTATTTTCTGTAAGACTCGAGGGTGCTGCAGTCTCCACTACATTGGGGAGACTGGACGCCTCCTAGCAGAGCGCTTTAGGGAACATCTCCGATACACCCGCATTAATCAACCACACCGCCCCGTGGCCCAACATTTCAACCCCCCTCCCACTCTGCCAAGGACATGGAGGTCCTGGGCCTCCTTCACCACCGCTCCCTCACCACCAGACGCTTGCCATTCTATAGGAAGGATATTGTTAAATTTGAAAGGGTCCAGAAAAGATTTACAAGGCTGTTGAAGGGAGTGGAGGGTTTGAGCTACGGGGAGGAGCTGAACACACTGGGGCCTCTTTCCCTGGAGCATCGGGACTGAAAGGTGACCTTACAGAAGTACATAAAATCATGAGGGACAAGGATAGGATGAATAGCCAAGGTCTTTGTCCTAGGTGATGGAAGTCCAAAACTAGACAGCACAGATTTAGGAAAGAATTTAAAAAGGATCTGGGAGGAACATTTTCAAGCAGAGGGAAGGTGGTGCATGACTGGAACAAGCTGCCAGAGTAAGTGGTAGAGACTGACACAATTACATCATTGAAAAGGTATCTGGATGGGTATATAAATAAGAAGGATTCAGAGGGATATGGTCCAAATGCAGGTAAAAGGGACTTAGTCAGTTTGGGATGTCTGGACAATGTGGACAGATTGAACCTAAGGTTCTGTCCCATGCTGTATGATTCTATGACTCTATGATTCTATGACTCCAGGTCTGGCAGAATCAGTGGGGAGAAAGCAGAATTATCTTTTTGAGTCAATTACTCCTCATCAGAACTGTTAGTTGCTAGGTAAAAATGGTAATTACGCTGAATACGAGGTTGCAAATGGGAGGGAAAGAGGTGAGAGTTAGGTGGAGAAGGGGCCTAGAGAGAGTGAGAGAAAGAACTACAAAAGGGGTAGGCAGACAAGGGGATTATTGGTAGTAGACCAGGACAGAAGGAAAGCTGAATAAGTGATAATGAGAGCTGAGAGTAAGAGAGAACGAGTAAGTTGTGCTTAAAGCAACTCATGTAATGTCATAATAGGCCTGAGAGTGGGTCAAAATGGGTTGGTTTAACACAACCCATGTCATGACTGGACCAGGTGTGGGAGTGGAGTTGAAGAGTATGGTGCTGGAAAAGCACAGTCAGTCAGGCAGCATCTGAGGAGCAGGAGAATCGATGTTTCAGGCATAAGCCCTTCATCAAGAATGAGGCTTATGGGCCAAGAAGGCCGAGAGATAAATGGGAAGGGAGGTGGGGCTGGGGGGGGGGGGAGGGGGGAAGGTAGTTGGGAATGTGATAGGTAGATGAAGGTTGGGGTGAAAGTGATAGGTTGGAGAGGAGGGTGGAGCAAATAGTTAGGAAACTAAATAGACGGGTAGGACCATTCAAGAGGATGGTGCGGAGTTGGAAGGTTGGAACTGGGGTAAGATGGGGGAAGGGGAAATGGAGAAACTGGTGAAATACACATTGATCCTGTGTGATTGGAGGGCTCCAAGGCAGAAGATGAGGCAATCTTCCTACAGGTGTCAAGTGGTTAGTGTTTAGCGATGGAGGAGGCCCAGGATCTGCATGTCCTTAGCAGAGTGGGAGGGGCAGTTGAAGTGTTCAGCCATGGGATGGTGAGGTTGGTTGGTGCGGGTGCCCCAGAGATGTTTTCTGAGACGATCCACAAGTTGGCGTCCTGTCTCCCTGATGTAGAGGAGACCATATCCGGTGCAAGGGATGCAGTAGCTGATGTGTGTGGAAGTACACGCAAATTTCTTTCAGATGTGGAAATATCCGATTCTTGAGGGATAGAAGCATCAACCAATTTGGTCTATCTCTATAGCTCATGCTCCCATCCTGGCAACATCTTTCTAACTCTTTTCTGCACCCTCTCAAGTTTAAAAACGTCCTTCCTATATAAAGGCAACTGGGTTTGTATGTAGTACTCCAAAAGTGGTTTGAGCTATGGGGAGAGGCTGAACAGGCTGGGGCTGTTTTCCTTAGAGTGTTGGAGGCTGAGGGGTGATCTCATAGAGGTTTATAAAATCATGAGGGGAATGGATAGGGTAAATAGACCAGGTCTTTTTCCCTGGGGTGGTGGATTCCAGACTAGAAGGCATAGTTTTAGAGTGAGAGGGGAAAGATTTAAAAGGGACCTAAAGGGCAACTTTTTCATGCAGAAGGTGGTGTATGTATGAAATGAGCTGCCAGAGGAAGTGGTGGGGTTTAGTACAATTACAAAATTTAAAAGACATTTGGATGGATATTTGAATAGGAAGGATTTAGAGGAATATGGGTCAAATGCTAGCATATAGGACTAGATTAAGTCAGGATCTCTGGTTGGCGTGGACAAGTTGGATGGAAGGGTCTGTTTCTGTGCTGTATATCTCTATGATTCTATGACTCTGTGAGCAATGTGCTGTACAGCCACAACATGACATCCCAACTCCTGTACTCAATGCCCTGACCAATGAAGGAAAATGTGTCAATCACCTTCTTCACCACCTTGTCTACCTGTGACTTCACTTT
The DNA here is from genome assembly GCF_020745735.1 of Hemiscyllium ocellatum. Classification (NCBI taxonomy): domain Eukaryota; kingdom Metazoa; phylum Chordata; class Chondrichthyes; order Orectolobiformes; family Hemiscylliidae; genus Hemiscyllium; species Hemiscyllium ocellatum. The sequence goes on along the minus strand of NC_083428.1, from coordinate 31,640,519 downwards.
CAAGGAACGATGCATCTGCACCCCTAGATCTCTTTGTTCGGCAGAACTCCCCAAGCCCCTACCATGAACTGTATAAGTCCTGCCCTGGTTTGCTTTATCAAAATGCAACACCTCACATTTATTTAAATTCCATCAGCCACCCCCCAGCTCATAGGCCCATCTGATCAAGATCCTGTTGCACTCAGAGATAATCTCCTTCAGTCGAGGGCCTATTTTTTAACGTCCTACCTAGTTTCCTACATTCTCTCTGCAGAATCTCAACTTTCTCTACCATGTTGTTCACTCAAAGTGGAAAATGAGATGTTTTTTGAGCTTGGCTGAGCCTCACTGGAACACTGCAGCAGACCTGAGACAAAGATGTTGGCAAGGGAACACTGTGGGGTGTTGAAGTGGCAGACAGTTGGAAGTTCATTTTACCAACAGAACATAGAAGTTCTGCAAAGCAGTCACTCAGTCTGTGTTTTATCTCCCCAATGTAGGGGAGACTAACTGTAAATAAATACAGCAAATAAATCACTACTTCACCTGGAAAGTATGTCCAGGGCCTTGGATAGTGAGGAGGGATGAAGTAAACGGGCAGGTATTACACTTTCTGACTTCATGGGATGGTGCCATTGAAGGTATGGGGAGTGGAGGAAGAATGGGGCAGCACAGTGGCTTATTGGTTAGCATACTACCTCACATTACCAGGGACCTGGTTTTGATTCCAGCCAGGGGCGATTATTTGTGTGGAGCTTGCACATTCTCCCCATGTCTGAATGGGTTTCCTCCCACAATCCAAAGGTGTGCAGATTGGCCATGCCCTCTTACCCAGAGTGTCTACAGATGTGCAGAAAAGGTGGATTAGCCATGAGAAATCAGGGTTACGTGTATAATGTTGGTGGTTGGGTCTAAATGGATGCTCTTTGGAGGGTCAGTGTGGACTCAAGGAGCCAAATCACCTGTCTGCCCACTGTAGGGATTCTATGACTCTATTTTATGATTCAATGAACTGAGGAATCCTGGAGGGAATGATTCCTGCAGAATGCTGATAAAGGAGGGGAGGTAATAAATGTTACACTTGTCTCTTTCTTTTATATACTTGTTTTTATATTTTTTTGCTAGCTGTTCCCCAATTTCCAATCTGGGTCTTTTTAAAGTCATTTTCAGCTTGTTTCTAAAATTTTTGAGAAAGCTAAGATTTTTAGTGCTGAATATATATTATTCAAGTTTATGCTTGACTTCCTATAGTTAGCACAGATACTGCATCCTTCTCATAGCACTTTTCCTTCACACTGTAATATATTTTGTTAACAATTATGAAATATTTTCTTAACTATTTGCCCCTGTTTCCTTAGCATCTTTTCACATATTTTTCATCCCACTTTAGGCAAGTCTACTCTTTACGTGCCTTTATTTATGTTTAAGACAATAAATTCAGACTCAGATTTCCCACCCTCAAACTGGATGTGAAATTCTATTGCATTATAATCCTTTTTTATTTCATATTTCCATCCAAACTAACTCTATGTTTTGGTTCTCTGAGCCAAGATAGTTTCTCTTCACTTATCATTCCTTATTAACAGAGCCTACTTTTGTTTTAGCTTGCGACAGCTAGGTGAACAGTTTGTTTAAAGAGATGGGAGACAATAAAGAGATATCAGCAATTAATGATCGACCATATTAAGTTTGCTACTGTATATGTGTATGGAAAGCAATATCAAAGAAGGTGAAGAGTTTTGGTTTCAAAAAACCTGTGATGAGAAAGTCCGAGCACTCAGTGTTGTGATTTTTAAACAATAGTCCTGCTAATGTTGGAGCAATTCAAGTCAAAGGTGGTTTCTTTTTAATGTCTATTGCAACCAAGCATATCAACTATTAATAGCAAAGAAAAACATATCAATTACCTGAAATGTTGTAAGTAGCAACGACGATTGTCTGAGACTAGCAGCAAATCGACACATTTTATATATTGCAGTTTCAAAATAGTCTTTCTATCCCTGCCCACCACCCTCCAAACCTTTCTATTCTGATGCTGGTGAAGTAGGTTTCCTCAGATTCTGTCACAATATTATGCAGATTTTATATACATAGGCTTAAGATTTTTATTATTAAACATCCTGGAATTGGCTGTTTCAGGTTCAGCGAAAGCACCTGAATTTTTCTGTGATAGTTAAAAAATAACTGCATCAGTTAGTGTCAACTTCTATTTAAATCAGCTTGCAAGTGATGCTCATGCAGCAAAAGTGCTCTGAAATGTGCTTTATGGAATTCCAAATGGTCAGGTGAAGATCTCTGAAAGGTTGCAGCCAATTTTTTTTTCAATCAAAAGGTCCACTTATGTGTAAACTCACGGCCACCATCACCTCTTGTCATGATTTTCTTTACTGCCAGTGTCTGTGGGAGTTTGGTGACTGTCTTTAGGCAGATCAATGCAAGCAGCTAATTCATCCCTCTTGTTCATGGCAATTCGCAGCTGTTCTTTGATCACCTGTATCCTTTGCTCCAATTCTTTTAGTTCAATGTCACGTACGTTCTTCTCACCCTGCTGATAGTGCTCAATCCCGCCGTTCTCACAGATCACCCCAGGTGGTTCCTTTTCTGATTTGACCATGTAAGGATCCCGTGGACAGGCCTGAAGCTCAGACTGGGTCCTCCTGTTGCCCTTGACCACTGCCCTTCTCACATTGTTCCACCTTGCCTGGGAAGTCACTCGCACCGTAGTGGGTGGCACCTTCTGGATCTTCTGCAAGGTGCATCTGTGAAACACAAAGCTATTACCATGCCTTTCCTACATCTCCATTCAGCTTTGCTAAAGGGTAACTCATTGCTCAGCTCTTAAGTCATGCAGAACATCTGAGATAACTACATTATTTCTTTCAGGTGTCAGCACTTTGAGCACTATTTGCTAAATCAGGCCCAACAGCCAAAACATTATCAAGGCAACCTCTATGCTATATCACTTAATCTGCTCTCTAGCAATAACATTGCAATCTGTCCCATCTCCAATGGTATCTCGTGGAATGTTTAATCTATCCCAATATCCTCCTGTTTCTTCTTGGTCATCAGGTGTGAATCCAAATGCTTTTCCATGGGTGTAAACTGTTACAACTTTGGCTGCTTTTGCTGAACATCTGGCTTTGTCCAATAATTCACCATATCCTCTCTAGCACAAAGCCCAATGTGGCTACATTTGGAATACTGTCTACGTTTCTGGACACCACAGATTAAAAAGGATTCAATGATCTTGAAAGGAGTGCAGAATAGATTCAGCAGAATGTAAACAGGATTGCCAAGTGGTGAGTTATGAGGGGAGATTATGGAAACTAGATCTATATTTCATGGAACATAGAAGGCTAAATGATAATTTGATTGAAGTTTCAGGATTTTGAAAGGAATTCACAGGGTCAACAGAGACAAACATTTTCCATAGGCAGGCAATTAAGAACAAGGGTATATAATCTTTAAAGTTGGGGTTGGATTATTCAGGAAAGAGGAGAAAGTGAGGACTGCAGACGCTGGAGATCAGAGTCGAAAAGTGTGAAGCTGGAAAAACACAGCTGGTCAGGCAGCATCTGAGGAGCAGGAGAAGATGAAGAGCTTCCTGATGAGGGGTTTATACTCAAATCATCGACTCACCCGCTCTGCTTTTCCAGCTCCACACTTTTCGACTATTCAGGAAAGAGCATTAGATTAGATTAGATTACTTACAGTGTGGAAACAGGCCCTTCGGCCCAACAAGTCCACACCGACCCGCTGAGGCACAACTCACCCAGACCCATTCCCCTACATTTACCCCTCCACCTAACACTACAGGCAATTTAGCATGGCCAATTCACCTAACCTGCACATTTTTGGATTGTGGGAGGAAACCGGAGCACCCGGAGGAAACCCACGCAGGCACGGGGAGAATGTGCAAACTCCACACAGAGAGTCGCCTGAGGCGGGAATTGAACTCGGGTCTCTGGCGCTGTGCTCACCACTGTGCCACCGTGCTGCCCATTGGGTTGGGAAACAGCACCACTCGCCAAAAAATAGCAGCAGATATGAACTCAGTTACTAAATTGAAACCTAACGCAAGCAGATTTACAATAGCCAAGGTTATTAAACAATATGGAGCCAAGGCAGGTTATTGGAGCTATAAGAGTCTATCTTAGAGAAGTGCTGGAAAAGTGCAGCTTCCTCATTTCCCCTCACCCAATCTTACTTTAGTTTCAAACTTCCAGCTCAGTACCATCCTCATGACCTGTCCTACCTGCCAATCTTCCTTCTCACCTATCTGCTCCACCTTCCTCTCTGACCTATCACCTTCATCCCCACCCCCATCCACCTATTGTACTCTTGGCTACTTTCTCCCCAGACCCATCCCCCCTTCCATTTATATCTCCACCCCGGAGGCTCCCTGCCTTCATTCCTGATGAAGGGCTTTTGTCCGAAACATTGATTTTCCTGCTTTTTGGATGCTGCCTGACCTGCTATTTCCAACACTCTAAACTCCAGCATCTGCAGTCCTCACTTTTGCCTATTGGAGCTATAATATAAATCATCATAGAATAGTGGAATGTGAGGGGCTGAATGGCCAATTACTGCTCCATAGGTCCTAGTTCTGTGTTCCTCAGCAAATCAAATTGCTGTTGACTTTGATATCACCTCCACCTCTGCAAACTCTGCATCATATTTCCTTCCCATTTTAAAAAGTAATTCCAATCTTCTATGTATCTCTGAATAACAGAATCTTGATTTTGAATCCTACGGATAAAAAATGCCAAATAAGTGGTTGGGGTCAGGGATTGGGACTTGATTTTAATTTATTATCAATATTAACTCTGTATTTTATATTATTCCTTGACCAATACTGCCCTTAGAGCAGTTATTTCTAATTATTTAATATTCATATAAAAGCCTCACCTTTTATCTGTCTTCACTTTCTGAATTTTCTGCTCTTCAAAGTTCATATTTAAAACGCGATGGATTTTCTACAAAAAGGAATGATGATCTGTTATCACTCGAGACAACAGAATTTACTGCACTTGGTCATAAATAAAAGACCAACAATCAGGTGACAGACAAAGTTAGAAAACAACTTGAAAAGTGGTGTGTCGTTTCTGAGTGTGGCTGGGCAGTGAGTGAGAGGACTGTGCAGTCAGGACAGCAAAGCCTGATGCAGACTCCAGTCAGTGACTCCATGTATTCATTTTCTGGAATACAGTGATACTGGGATATTGGGAATACCACTGTAAGTCTAGCTGTGATCAGGTATTTCAGCAGACGCTGCCGATTCTCCAGCACCTGGAGCATTCATGGTCTGGAGGATCAGTTACACAATGAGACATGGGTTGGTGAGCAAACTGCTCCCAAGATTCCTTTTATGCTGCTTCATTTCAGCATACATAGGACAACATAAGGTGATCATCGCTCAGAGTCTTCTGATTATAATCACAATTCAACGACACGAGGATCCACATACCATCTGCTACTGCATTGATGCTAAATTATTCAATGCTTTCCTCACTTTGGACTGTGTAAATTGCATTCAGTAATTTAACAGTATTCAGCTGGTGAGTATTAATGGGGAATTCACCTACCATCATGTGAGTTGACCGAATGAAGGTTTAGTTTTGGATGTGCATGATATGTTTCTTTGTATTAAAAGGCTGAGAGTGAATAAAGTTCAGAGATGGACGATTTTCAATTTGATTTTCCAAGTTGTAAAGAGCAAAGTGTTGGTATGAAAAGTCTCACCTGGCTTGTGTGGAGCCAATACTTAAACCTTTTCCGTTTCCGAATCCTTGGCAGGACCAGTCTGTAGACGATCTGTTCCCCAACAGTCGTCAGTAAAGAGCCAGCGAAGCCCAGGCACAGCAAAACAAACAGCCCTGAGAAATGTTTAATGCCCATTTGTAATGTCTGCAAAAAAACATATTTCAAATTTTAGTCTCAGAAAAGAGAGTTAGGGAGAAGTCAGTGCGAGACTGTGTGTTGGAACAGACATCAGCTTCTCGTGGTCTCAGATGTATTGCACCAGAGTGACAAGAGGACATTCATCACTACATTCACAGTTCTGTGTTCCATGAGACATACTAGCTGCTGTCAGCATCCAGGGAATGCGAGTCTCCTGACTTGATTGCAAATCAGTAGCTGACTCATTTTATCTACATAATCACTGCAGAGGTGACTGAGAGGTGACCTTAATGAGGCATATGAAACACAAAAAGCAATGAAAAAGGCATGTACTAAAAGTTACTTCAAACTAAATAGGTTTGATAGAACAGGATAACACAAGTTCACCATCAAGATGTAGAACTGATGTTCAGGAAGCTGTTCCTGACTGGAATGAACAAAACATGGAATGAACTTCAGATGGGGTAGAGAGAATGGCATCACCTACGAAACTAATTGGAGGCTGTAACAGTGTAATATTGGCTCTGATGACACTTACAGATGCAAAGTCCCCCCCAAATGCATTGACAGTAAGGTCAGATTTTGTGAATATTTTTTAGCTAATGATATTAGATAAGGCTGGGAACAAATAGGCTTCATGTTTCTCACCTCTGTCACCTCAAACGTTCGTTTTCCACATGGGACCATCTTGTACCACTTGTCATGCAGCATATCCATGAATCCATCAGATTTGTAGCGACTGATCAATTCAGAAATGTTGGAATTTAACCCTATGTTCTGCGGCAAGCCTATTCCATACCCTATAAAGACAAAAGAAAAATATTTTAGCTTAGATCTTCACCAACAGCAGTGAATCCTCAAGAGGTTAACAAAACAGGCAGGCGTTTCTCAGGAACCTGAACCGTTGTCCAAATTTTAAAGCACTGACTTATGAAAATCAGTTGCTGGCAGAGCGATGATCATCTTAGCACAGGCTGGTAATCTGAGATGTATAATCAGTAGTGCAAAGAGCCATGATTCTGGCTAATTATTCAAATAGATAGATGATAAGGCCAGGGCACTGGCATCATTCACTGTGCTCCCTCAAGTAGTGCCATGGGATTCCTAACATCTCCCTGAAGAGAAAGATATGCCCTTGGTATAAATCTCATGCAAAAAATGGATTTTTGATGATGCTGCTCTCCTTCAGTACCATGTTGAAGTGTCTATATCGGTTATGTGCTGAAATTCTGTAAATGAGCTTGAATGTACAAGCTCTTGACATCAGAGGAGCACGCATTACCAATCAAGTCAAACGAACATTAGAAAAATGAAGTTATTTATTAGTTTTATGATTTATTTGACAGTTGTTTGATATCTAAGATTAGGTATCACATTGTGCATTCGTAATATAAATAAACAGGAAATACTGTGCTGCTGTAAAGTCTGAGGGAGAATGCCTAATCTGATACAAGGTAAAATGTACATTTTAGGCCCTAGCTGAAAGCTGTGGCTTTTAGAATCATATAATCCCTATAGTGTGGAAGTAGGCCATTCAGCCTGTCGAGTCCACACTGACCCTTCGAAGAGCATCCCACCCAGTGCACCCCCCACCCACAACCCTGCATTTCCCATGGTTAATCCATGTAGCCTGTATATTCTGAACACTGTGAGCAATTTCCCATGGCCAATCCACCTAACCTGCACATCTTTGGACTGTGGGAGGAAACTGGAGCACTGGGTTGGAGAAAGGATGCAAATAAAGCACTATCAAGGAAGATCTCTGCATTTGATTCTAATTTTATAAGAATTCAGAATGTGACACAATGCTGCTTTTAATTTTTCTGAGTTTTTGTCTGACTTGTATACAACTCACACAGGGCACGTCACACCTTCAATGCATGATGTGGGCCGACATGGCACCTATGTTAAAGTTCACCTGAGAATGTAACTTCAAAAAAGTTCAGGAATTTATCTATGAAAGAATTAAAACCAACATGGTCATTCTAAAAGATGAGAGACTTAACAACAATTCAAGTCTTTTTCAATATATAATTCCAGTTACATCACACTGTAAACCTTTGCTATAAATTCTTGTGTCTTATGATCTTATACTCCACAACCACCTGATGAAGGAGCAGCGCTCCAAAAGCTAGTGCTTCTAAATAAACCTGTCGGACTATAACCTGGTGTTGTGTAATTTTTAACTTTGTACAACTCAGAACAGTAGTTTCTTACCTTCGATGGCAAATGGCTTCCCCACTGTTATCAGCTTACAGTCAGCATCAATTGACACTTCATAATCCAACAAAGCCTTGTCCATGATAAATGCGTCCAGTTTTGATGGATCACTCCTGCAATTCAAAGTAATTGTAATTAAAAGTGAGATCTCTATCTTTTACAGAACAGAAAGTTTTATCTCTACCAGGATGTCTCATCTCAACTGCTGCAACTGTTTGTCTCTGAAGTTCTTAGCACGGTACAGTTCATAGTTCTCTCACCACTACATCTAAATATACAGTAATACAGATTCAAACACAATCCCCTAGGTTAAGATTTCAATGCAATATTGAAGTAGTACTGCATTGTTACAAGTGCATTCATTTGGAAAGGTCATTAAACCAAGGTTCTCTTTTTATGCATATCTCTTTATTTAAAAACAATACTTGATACAAACTGCAATAAATTTTCTAACCATATTTCTACAAAGGATTTTGAAAAACAATCGAGCAGAAATGTATAGAAGCTACAGAGAATTCTTCAGCAGATCAATTAACTCACTGGTACTGACACATCCCAGAAAATTGGGTATAGTGCATATGCTCAAAGTTCACAATCTGTATTTAGTGAACAGAATCATAAAGTAACAAACCTAAGGCTAACATTAGTGGAACACTGAGGCCTTCAACTGAAACGTTTAGATCAGTGGGTAAATTGAATTTCTGCATGAGATACATTTCATTGTAATATTAACATTTTGCTTATGACATCATTTTGGAATATACAAATATCAGTTATTGTGATGAAAGTGAATTACACAAAATTCACTTTTCCTGAAAGCATTTTGTATGTGACATTGGATTAGAAGTTGTACTACAAATTTAATGGTCAATGATAAAGGAACAACACTCACTGTTCACTTCAGCTGACTAGAGATTTTTGAGATTTTCTGTCATTGGGTGATTGATATATAGGGGCTCAGCAGCATCTCTAAAAGAGCAGCCAATTCATACTCGAATCTACCGTGGCATTGACTCTGCAATGACAGTGTGATGGAATCCTTCTTTTTCTCTCAGCATTGTTTGTACAAAAAACCCTACCTTTATGTACTATCAGTGAAAAGCTGGAGTTGTACCAAAGAATAAGTACTGGAGCTCAGTTTTTAGAGTTGAAGAGTGAAATAACTTCACAGAGGACAGTGTCCCATCAACAAGTCACCCTTTATTTATACATGAACAGTCCTTGACTTTAGTACTGCCTCATTCAGAGTCAGGTACCAGAGTGTCTCTCACCCTTTTATGTCCACTAGGGCTCCTTGATTGGACCAGATTAACAGCCTCAATTGGGGAACTCATATTCTATTAGGTCCAGCTGGTTGACATCATCACAATCACTACAAGAGGATCATGGACACAGGAAAGAATCATTATCAACCAAAACAGTCATAGTCATTGAAGCAGTCCATGATGGAGGAACTTCTGAGAGGGGGCTTCAAGGTCAGATCGGCAAAAGTGAAGTTTAATTAGAATTGATGACCCACTGTGTCATTAATATCTCAGGGGGGATATTACTGATTTTTCTTGATCACATTTGCTATGTGTTGTGTTCTAAAGAATGTTTGATATAGCACCCATGATTACCATATGTTTATTCTGAGTGTTAGAAATAAATTGTACATGTACTGTAGATTGTATTACAGTTCCAAATTTTATAAAATTTATCACTGTACAAAACCATGGAATCTTAAGGTTTTATGTTAGTAGCAAGTATTCCGCAGACATGCACAAACACTCGCAAAATGGATTAATGGATTTTAGAGAAAAGACATATTATTTTAAAAATAGGATTGAGTTGTGGGGTCAGGTGACCCTTTTATTCATGTTAGTAAAAATAGAACTACACAAAGTATTGGAACCAGCATTCATGTCAGGGCAAAATGATAAAATACAAACAGACTGTTGAGACAGTATGCAAATACAATAGACTTCTGTGGATTAGAAATTGTCATTACTCAATAATTGAAGAAATGGTTCACAATAGACTTACGAACTTAATTTAGCTTCAGAATGGAATTTCAAAGAATGGATTTGGCAAAAAATGTTTTCTATTATGACGGTAAGAATGTGTCCCATTGTTTGACAACGGCTGAGTCATCAGAGACCACTTGAGAGGACAATAAAAGACAGATACTATAGTCAAAAGACAGAAACAAGGCTCCTGCTGAGGGACATTTAATAAGACACATTTATGGAATAGCAAAAAATGAGAAAAAAAAACCCAGACAAGACAATAAACAGGCACTGACTAGGATCCACCAACAGCCAGAGAATTTAAACCAGCCTTTACTTACTGATGTGAAGGAGCAAATAATGTTTACAAAAGAAGGGTTCAATAGATCGCGACTGGAGTGAAACAGGGACACTTGTTCATGTCAAACAGTAAACCATTGTAAATCTGTAATCTTCAGACCCTATTTCTTCACAGGCCTGCCATGTATCAAGACTACATCTCAGGAGAAGTGAGTGTCACAGTGATTCCTGCAACTTTTTCAGGTGAGAGTACGTTACTCTTGTGTAATCACTTTTCCTTAAGTGTGTGTTTACTTGAGTGTGGAAATGAATGTTATTGCAAATAGATTTCTGCTGTTAAGTAACAAAAATTTATCTTTCTTTTCTTTGAAACTTATGAGAAAATCTATCATTTATTTTTGAGAGTTATATTCAAAAGGATTGAAACAATTTTCTTTTAACACATGTCTTTGTGGTTGGTTGAGAGCTGGATAAAAGGGGAACGGCCTGTCATCTCTTCCCTGCCTGCAGAAATTGGATTGTCTTTAGGAAATGTTTTATATAGAGGATTTCATTGGAATGAAAAACCTAGAAAGTTAGATGTTTGTTCAGTAACAACATTAACTGAGATCACAACAACTGGGAGCATTTGGTGGGATTTTTTAGTTCAGTGGATTTAAAAGAAATCTGTGTTTATTTTAAGAGTATATGATAGTTCTGGACATAAAGCTGCAGAAAATAAGCAAAGGGAGACAGATGAGTTCCTAATTGGAAAAGGTACAACAAACAGCCTACTCAGAAATTGAAGCAGAAACAGTACTAGAGTGTTATTACTGGAAAGGCAAAGTATTAATGATGAAAGGAGACCACCTCAAGTATCAGCTGATGAGGAATGGACAGTGGTCCATCAAATATTAATTCCAACTGAGTGTCAGAGTGAAAAGTTATAAGTGGTTCATGGAATTCCAGCAGCAGGTTACATAGATATTTGGAAAAAGTCTAAAATATTAAAATATTTTTAATTGCTTGCATTACATTAAAATGTAGTCACAGCTTGTCAAACATTCCATACATGGCAGATAGTGGGGAAACCCCAGTCCTCGATGGAACCTGCGGCTTTAATTATGAAACTAGCTTTTGAAGAACCATTCAGCAGGACTTTAATAGATAGTGTAGTACACCAACCCAAACTCAGGAATGGGAATCAGTATATTTTAATCATTAACCACAAAATTTCCTGAAGCAGTGTGTTTCGGGGAAATTACTACAAAAAGACATTGGAAACGTTAGTTCAATTATTAACAAGATATGGATTACCCAATGAAATACAATTAGATCAAAGCTCAAATTTTAAGTTAAAAATGTTCAAATAAGTTATGATTATTTTGGGAATGATGCAATTTACATCTTTTGCTTATAACTTCAAGGACCATTGGAAAGATCACATTAAGTATGAAGATTATGATTACAATTTATTGTCAAGAATGTCTTAATGATTGGAGTAAAGGAATTCCTTTATTGCTATTCACCATTAGGATTGCTTCTAGTGAGTATAATTTAGTCCTTTTGAACTGATTTATGGACATGCAGTGAGAGGACCAATTAAAAACAACTGGATTTATCAGGGTTCAAAAACAATACTTCTACATATGTTTTGAAGTTAGACAAAAAGGTCACCAAAGCATGTGAGCTGGCTAAAAAATATTTGAAGGATGTTCAATACACAGTGAAAACTAAAGCTGATTAAAAAGACCAAAGTTTTCTTTTTCCCTGAAACAAATTGTTATTATCAGTCTCTGTAAAACCTTTATAAGAACGATTCATTTGTCACATCAGAAAGAAACTCACTGAGGGGAATTATGTAGTGAATAGTCCAGACAAAAGAAAGCATCAGTGATTGTGTCATGTTAACATGATTAGAAGATACTATGACAAGGATGAAAATTAGGATATAAGCATACTTATGGTTGTGAAAGAAATAGCAAGTGAAATAGAAACATTAGAACAGTTGGAGATCCACCAGAAATTGAATACTCAATTGGTGATACTCCAACAAATAGATTGGAAACATGAAGATGTTTAAAAGGTTAAGATAACATCATGTTTTATCAACTGAAATGACTTCCAAAGGCTATTACAGAATTAAGTTAATGTGTGGAATTGAGGAAAGATAAACAGGCTTGTTATTCTTTAATGTAAGACACGTACTAACTATAAAACAATTCCCTTACAGACACAATCTGAACAGATTAGCACAAGTAAAGGAAGAGATTAAGTTTATAATAGGCAATGACATTTCTAAACCAAGTCACAGTAGCTGGAGCTCACTTATTGTGATGGTGCCAAAACCAGATACGTCACAAAGGCTCTGTATTGTTTATCACAAGGTTAGTGGTAACAAAATTCATACTCTGAATCAATTAGGTATGCATGATTTATCACAAAGGTCAATTTGCTAGAGGGATATTGATAAGTTTCTTTGATTGATAGCATCAAAGAACAGGTATACTTTATCAATGCAAATGATTGTTGTCTGGAATCAATAATGCACCAATTATTAACCAAAAGTGATAGAAGGAATCTGTAATTTTGAGGTTTTCTTAGATTGGTTGATTGTTTTTGGTCCAACTCAGGAAGAACATTTACACCACTCAACTGAACTAAATTGATCAGCTACAAAAAAACAATTTGGTGATAAATCTGGCTAAGAGTCACTTTGCCAAGGCAAATGTGATTTATTTTGGCCACATTGTGGAACAAAGTCAAGTAGCAGCTAAAGAAGGGAAAGTGCAGGCTGTTTTCCCTTGCCAAGAACAAAATGTAAAATGTTGCCTTACGTTGTTGTGAGTAGATTCTATTGCAGGTTTTATTGAGAGCTTCAGAACCATTATGATTCTGTTGAAGAACAGAAGAAAATTTGAATGGATTCCAGAGAGTGTTAAAGCATGTCTGAAAACTTGAAAGCACTGCTGACAGCTCCCCTGGTTTTAGCCATGCTGGCTGTTGATGCCAGTGACATCGGTGTGGGGGCTGTTTTACTCTAAGATGATGAGATGGGGATTGAATGACTTGTTAGCAATTTTTCAAAGAAACTGAATGCATGTTAGCAAAAGTCTTCAACAACTGAAGACACAATGGGCAGGATCTGACAGGTGGCTGAACAATGTGTGCTGTCACAGAATCTGTGAGGAAGAGAGTCTTACGTTACAGGAGGATATAGACAGATTAGTCAAATGGGCAGATTAGTAGCAGACGGAATTTAACATGGATAATATATATATGTAAATGTGGCTGTACAGGACATTGGTTTGTCCATTTTTTGAATATTGTGTCCAGTTTTGGTCTCCCTCCTGTAAGAAGGATGTTGTGAAATTTGAAAAGATTTACAAGGATGTTTCCAGGGTTGGAGGGTTTGAGCTATGGGGAGAGCCTGAACAGTCTGGGGCTGTTTTCCCTGGACCGTCAGAGGTTGAAGGGTGACCTTATAGAAGTTTACAAAATTATGAGAGGCATGGATAGGATAAATAGACAAAGTCTTCCCTGGGGTCGGGGAGTCCAGAACTAGAGGGCATAGGTTTAGAGTGAGAGGGGAAAGATATAAAAAGGAACTAAGGGGCAACTTTTTCATGCAGAGGGTGGAATGAGCTGCCAGAGGAAATGGTGGAAGCTGGTACAATTGCAACATTTAAGAGGCATTTTGATGGGTATATGAATAGGAAAGGTTTGGAGGGATATGGGCCGGGTACTGGCTGGTGGGACTAGATTGGGTTGGGATATCTGGTTGGCACGGATGGGTTGGACCGAAGGGTTTGTTTCCACATCTCTATGACTCTATGCTGGTAAATGGCAATTTTATAGCAGACACTTTATTAAGAGCACATGTGAAGGACATTAAGTGATATGGTGCAGATGAACCAATGTAAAATAAGATTGTTGTATAATCCACTGTATGTTTAGTGTCAATTTGCTATTACTATTAGTGTGACATAAAAATACTGTTAAGTTGCTTTACAAAAAATGGAAATACTTCTACAGTTATATTGACATTCTTTTTTGGGGGAGATGTGATGTGAGGTGTGTTTATATATATTTTTCAATGTAATTTATTTTGAATATTTGAATTTTGAACTAGTGGCATATTGATTTTCTCTGTGTCTGAAAGGATCAAACCTGTAGTATGATTGTAGTCATGGTCATTTCTTTTAAAACACAGGATGAGAGGGAAACATCTTTGAGAATGATGGGGATTTGTTTACAATGGGAAGGTTTATAACTGTACAGAGTAAACATTGTAGCATGTTCAGCTTTCAGATCAAAGATTCTGGAATTGTTGTTTTGTGTGGCGGGGAAATCATACATTGCTGGATAAAATGTTTTTTGGGATTTAGTTTGGTTGTTCTGCAGAAGACTTGGCTGTAGCTGAACATGGAAAACAGTTGCTTCCAGAAAGGGAAATAGTTTAGGATTGTGAAGAAAAAGTGTAAGGAGTTTGGTTTAAAAGTTCCAGACCAGGAGTATTTGATCATAATCCTGAAAGGGTTATGAGAAGCTAAGGCGATCTATGCTCAGTTATATGATGAATCAAGGCAGAGGCTATCAGATTCTCATGACCAGCTATTGAGGCTTCAGCTAAGTCAAATCCTCTGTGAAATGGAGAAAACAATACATTCTGATATGAATACTGTAAATTACTGTTTTGGGATTAGTGGGGTCATATTTTACCATGTGTTTCAAAATCTTTCAACATGTGTTATATGTAAACAGCTTATTCTATATTATAGTTATTTTGTTTGCATAATTCAGTTGTATTAGTAAATCTAAATCGGTGACATTGCATGTTTGTGTTTCACCATCTTCAAATACCTCATTAAACCAGAAAAATATAATCTATCAAACCAGATTTCAATCGGAGATCTGACTTGTCCTGCAATAACATCAGCTGTAATATCATCAGTATCTCATATCAGAACATTGTGAATCTGCAATGTGCATTTATTATTGAGTTCAGTCAAAGGATTGCTTTACGTGCCTGTGCATACAAATGACACAGATCGATACAACGTTATGTCGTAACTGCATTGTCATTTTTCTTACTTCAGATGTGCCACTCCATCCAATGTAGTTGGAACATTGAACCGTCTTGTGTACTCATGCATTTCAGGAAAACTCATCTTCATATAGTCCTCAGCACTGCTCTCTCGCACTGTTCCAAACCGGAAACCCTGAGACGGATGATGAAGCTGAACAACAAATATAACAAAGCTAAATTCAACTTGGAAAAGTAATGCATACCATCCAACAACAACGTATAATTATCTGGCATCTTTAAAGTGACAAAACATCCCAAGTTGATTCATCTTATTTTAAGAAAGGGTTATAGAATCATAGAATCTCTATAGTGGAGCAAGAGGTCATTCGACCCATCGAGTCTGCAATGAGCCCCTGAAGAGCATCCCACTCAGACCCAGCCACCCTATCCCTGTAACCCCTCATTTACCATGGCTAATCCATCATGTCCATTTCACAGAGGTATTAGTAAACAGACTATGAGACCAAACTATAATAAAGGAGATATTAGGTCAAATGATCAAATGCTTAGTAAAAGAGGATGTTTTAAACAGCGTCTTAAAGGAAGGTGAGGATGTCGAGAAGCAGAGTGGAGGGGTGTACAGAGGAAATTTCAGAGCCTGGAGTCTTCTGAAGATATGATCATCAATGGTGCAGCATTTACAATAGTGGATGCTCCAAAGTCCAGAACTCAAATTTCTCAGGTGTTATTGTGCTCCAGGAGATTAAGGATGACAAACTCTAGGAGGGATTTGAAAACAAATTTGAGAATTTCAAAATCACGATGTTACTCATCTGGAAATCGATGCAACATCAAAGAACAAAGAACAAAGAAAATTACAGCACAGGAACAGGCCCTTCGGCCCTCCAAGCATGCACCAATCCAGATCCTATAATTAAACCTGTTCCTATTAAACCTGTATTACTCTGCTTCCTGCCCATTTGTGTATCTATCTAAATAGATCTTAAATGATGGTATTGTGCCCGCCTCTACCACCTCAGCTGGCAACATGTTCCAGGCACCCACTATCCTCTGCATAAAGAACATTCCATGCATATTTCCCTTAAACTTTTCCTGTCTCACCTTGAACTCATGACCTTTAATAATGGAGTCCCCTACTCTGGGAAAAAAACTTCTTGCTATCCACTCTGTCCATACCTCTCATGATTTTGTAGACCTCAATCAGATCCCCTTTCAATCTCCATCTTTCTCATGAAAACAAATGTAAACTACTCAACCTCTTTTCACAGTTAGTGCCCTCCATACAAAGCAACATCCGCACCATCTCCAAAGCATCTACATCTTTCTGGTAAGGTGGCAACCAGAACTATACGCAGTATTCCAAATATGGCTGAACTAAAGTTTTATACAACTGCAACATGACCTGCCAACTGTTGTACACAATACCCCGTCCAATGAAAGAAAGCATGCCATATGCCCTCTTGACCACTCTATCAACCTGCGTTGCCACCTTCAGAGAAAAATGGACCTGAACACCCAGATCTTTCTGTACATCAGTTTTCCCCAGGGCTTTTCCATTTACCGTATATTTCGTTCTTGAATCGGATCTTCCAAAATACATCACCTTGCCTTGGCCGAATTGAACTCCATCTACCATTTCTCTGCCCAACTCTCCAATTTATCTATATTCTGCTGAATTCTCTGTCAATCCCCTTCACTATCTGCTACTCCACCAATCTTAGTGTCATCTGCAAACTTGCTAATCAGACCACCTATACCTTCTTCCAGATCATTTATGTATATCACAAACAACAATGGTCCCAAAACAGATCCCTGTGGAGCCCCACTGGTCACAGTTCTTCATTTTGAAAAACTCCCTTCCACTACTATTCTCTGTCTCCTGCTGCCCAGCCAGTTCTTATCCCTCTAGCTAGTACACCCTGGACCCCACGTGACTTCACTTTCCCAATCAGCCTACCATGGGGAACCTTATCAAATACCTGACTGATGTCCATGTATACAACATTTACAGCCCTTCCCTTATCAATCAATTTGTCACTTCCTCAAAGAATTCTATTAACTTGGTAAGACATGACCTTCCCTGCACAAAACCACGTTGCGAATCAGTGATAAGCCCATTTTGTTCCAAATGTAAATAGATCCATTTCCTCAGTATCTTCTCCAGTACCTTCTTTATCTCTCCTGCAGGCTCACTGGTCTATATTCACCTGAATTATCCCTGCTACCCTTCTTAAACAAGGGGACAACATTAACAATTCTCCAGTTCTCTAGGATCTCACCCATGTTCAAGGATGCTACAAAGATATAGAACATAGAACATAGAACAATACAGCACAGAACAGGCCCTTTGGCCCACGCTGTTGTGCCGAACATTTGTCCCAGCTTAAGCACCTATCCATGTACCCATCCGATTGCCGCTTAAAGGTCACCAATGATTCTGACTCTGCCACTCCCACAGGCAGCGCATTCCATGCCCCCACCACTCTCGTGGTAAAGAACCTACCCCTGACATCCCCCCTATACCTTCCACCCTTCACCTTAAATTTATTATCTCTTGTAACACTCTGTTGTACCCAGGGAAAAAGTCTCTGACTGTCTACTCTATTCCCCTATTCATCTTATAATCCTCTATCAAGTCACCCTTCATCCTTCGCCGTTCCAATAAGAAAAGGCCTAGTACTCTCAACCTATCCTCATATGACTTATTCTCCAATCCAGGCAACATCCTGGTAAATCTCCTCTGCACCCTCTCCAAAGCTTCCACATCTTTCCTAAAGTAAGGTGACCAGAACTGTACACAGTACTCCAAATGTGGCCTAACCAAGGACCTGTAAAGCTGCAACATCACCTCACGACTCTTGAATTCAACCCCTCTGCTGATGAACGCTAATACACCATAGGCCTTCTTACAAGGTCTATCCACCTGAGTGGCAACTCTCAAAGAGCTATGAACATAGACCCCAAGATCCCTCTGCTCCTCCACCTTACTAAGAATCCTACCGTTAACCCTGTATTCCACATTCTTATTTGTCCTTCCAAAATGGACAACCTCACATTTGACAGGGTTGAACTCATCTGCCACTCCTCAGCCCAGCTCTGCATCATATCTAAGTCCCTTTGCAGCTGACAACAACCCTCCTCACTATCCACAACTCCACCAATCTTCGTATCATCTGCAAATTTACTGACCCACCTTGGACTCCCTCTTCCAAGTTATTAATCAAAATTACAAACAGCAGAGGACCCAGAACTGATCCCTGCAGAACTCCACTTGTAACTGGGCTCCAGGCTGAATATTGACCATCTACCACCATCTCTGACTTCAACCGGTTAGCCAGTTCTCTCCAACTGGCCAAATTTCCCACTATCCCATGCCTCCTGACTTTCCGCATAAGCCTACCATGGGGAACCTTATCAAATGCCTTACTAAAATCCATGTACACTACATCCACTGCTCTTACCCTCATCCACATGCTTGGTCACCTCCTCAAAGAATTCAATTAGACTGATAAGGCAAGACCTACCCCTCACAAATCTGTGCTGGCTGTATCCCTAATCAAGCAGTGTCTTTCCAGATACTCATAAATCCTATCCCTCAGTACCCCTTCCATTACTTTGCCTACCACCGAAGTAAAACTAACTGGCCTGTAATTCCCGGGGTTATCCCTATTCCTTTTCTTGAACAGGGGCACAACATTTGCCACTCTCCAGTCCCCTGGTACCACCCCGTTGACAGTGATGATGAAAAGATCATTGCCAACGGCTCTGCAATTTCCTCTCTTGCTTCCCACATAATCCTAGAATATATCCCGTCAGGCCCGGGGGACTTGTCTATCCTCAATTTTTTCAAAATTCTCAACACATCTTCCTTCTAGCTTACCAGTCATTTCATACTCTCCTCTTCAACAATACAGTCCCTCTCATTTGTAAATACTGAAGAAAAACATTCATTCAAGACCTCTCCTATCTCTTCCAACTCAATACACAGTCCATAAGACCATAAGGCATAGGAGTGGAAGCAAGGCGATTCAGCCCATCGAATCCACTCTGCCATTCAATCATGGCTGATGGGCAATTCAACTCCACTTACCCGCATTCTCCCCGTAGCCCTTAATTCCTTGTGACATCAAGAATTTATAAATCTCTGCCTTGAAGACATTTAGCGTCCCGGCCTCCACTGCACTCCGCGGCAATGAATTCCACAGGCCCACCACTCTCTGGCTGAAGAAATGTCTCCGCATTTCTGTTCTGAATTGATCCCCTCTAATTCTAAGGCTGTGTCCATGGGTCCTAGTCTCCTCACCTAACGGAAACAATTTCCTAGCGTCCACCCTTTCCAAGCCATGTATTATCTTGTAAGTTTCTATTAGATCTCCCCTTAATCTTCTAAACTCCAATGAATACAATCCCAGGATCCTCAGCCGTTCCTTGTATGTTAGACCTACCATTCCAGGGATCATCCATGTGAATCTCCGCTGGACACGCACCAGTGCCAGTATGTCCTTCCTGAGGTGTGGGGACCAAAACTGGACACAGTACTCCAAATGGGGCCTAACCAGAGCTTTATAAAGTCTCAGTAGCACAACGGTGCTTTTATATTCCAACCCTCTTGAGATAAATGACAACATTGCATTCGCTTTCTTAATCACGGACTCAACCTGCATGTTTACCTTTAGAGAATCCTCAACTAACACTCCCAGATCCCTTTGTACTTTGGCTTTACGAATTTTCTCACAGTTTAGAAAGTAGTTCATGCTTGTATTCTTTTTTCCAAAGTGCAAGACCTCGCATTTGCTCACATTGAATTCCATCAGCCATTTCCTGGACCACTCTCCCAAACTGTCTAGATCCTTCTGCAGCCTCCCCACTTCCTCAGTACTACCTGCCTGTCCACCTAACAGTGGTCTCCCACTACTGTCCTTGATCGGACCTACCCTCGTTCTCGTCATTCCCATGTTTCTCACATACGCATAAAAGGCCTTGGGGTTATCCTTGATCCTACCCGCCAAAGACTTTTCATGCCCTCTCTTAGCTCTCCTAATCCCTTTCTTCAGCTCCCTCCTGGCTATCCTGTATCCCTCCAATGCTCTGTCTGAACCATGTTTCTTCAACCTTATGCAAGCCTCCTTCTCCCTCTTTACTAGACATTCAACCTCCCTCGTCAACCAAAGTTCCCTCACACGACCATCTCTTTCCTACCTGACAGGTACATACATATCAAGGACACGTCGTATCTGTTCCTTGAAAAAGTTCCACATTTCAATGACATCCTTCCCTAACAGCCTATGCTCCCAACTTATGCTCCTCAGATCCTGTCTTGCAGCATTGTATTTACCCTTCCCCCAATTGTAAAACCTACCCTGTTGCACACACCTATCTCTCTCCATAACCAAGGTGAAAGTCACAGAATTGTGGTCACCATCACCAAAATGCTCACCCACTGACAAGCCCATCACTTGTCCTGGTTCGTTACCAAGTACCAAATCCAATATGGCCTCCCCTCTGGTTGGACAATCTACATACTGAGTTAGAAAAGCTTCCTGTACACACTGCGCAAACACCGCCCCGTCCAATCTACTTGATCTAAAGAGCTTCCAATCAATATTTGGGAAGTTGAAAACGCCCATGACTACTACCCCTGTGGCTTCTGCACCTTTCCAAAATCTGTTTCTCCACATCTCTGCTGCTATTGGGGGGCCTATAGTAAACACCCAACAAGGTGACTGCTCCTTTCCTATTTCTGACTTCAGCCCATACTACCTCCAAAGGCAGATCCCCCTCGAACTGCCTTTCTGCAGCCTTTATACTATTTCTAATTAACACCCCCTCCTTTTTTACCACCCTCCCTAATCTTACTGAAAGATCTGTAACCAGGAATCTCCAACAACCATTCCTGTCCCTCTTCTATCCACATTTCTGTGATGGCCACAACATCGTAGTCCCAAGTACCGATTCACGCCTTAAGTTCACCCACCTTATCTCTGATACTCCTTGCGTTGAAGTATACGCACTTGAACCCATCTCTGTGTCCGCAAGTCTCCCCTGTCAGTGCCACCTTCTTCACAACCTCCCTACATTCTTAGACATCCTGAAAAACAGCTAACCTACTTACTGGACTACATGTCCGGATCCCATCCCCCTGCCAAATTAGTTTAAATCCCACGAAGAGTGCTAGCAAACCTACCTTCTAGGATATTGGTGCCCTTCTGGTTCAGGTGCAACCCGTCCTGCTTGTACAGGTCCCACCTTCCCCAGAATGCAGTCCAATTGTCCAAATACCTGAAGCCCTCCCTCCTAAACCATCCTTGCAGCCACGTGTTCAACTGCACTCTCTCTCTATTCCTTGCCTCACTGTCAAGTGGCACCGGCAACAACCCAGAGATGACGACTCTGTCTGTCCTAGCTTTTAGCTTCCAGCCTAACTCTCTGAGCTCCTGAATGACCTCCCCAACCCTCTTCCTACCTATGTCGTTGGTGCCAATGTTCACCACGACTTCTGGATGCACACCCTCCCCCTTAAGGATTCTGAAGACACAGTCCAAGACTTCTCAGACCCTGGCACCCGGGAGGCAACAAACCATCCAAGAGTCTCGCCCATGTCCACAGAACCGCCTGTCTGTCCCTCTAACTATAGAGTCTCCTATAACTAGCGCTCTCCTCCTCTCCCCCTTTCCCTTCTGAGCCTCAGAGCCGGACCTCATGCCAGAGACCTGGTCACTGCAGCTTACCCCTGCTAGGCTGTCCCCCCTAAACAGTATCCAAAGCGGTATATTTATTGTTGAGGGGAACGACCACAGGGGATCCCTGCACTGCCTGCTTCCTCCCCTTCCCACCTCTAACTGTTACCCAGCTACTTCTGTTCTCTGGCTTAACTACGTCCCTGTAGCTTCTATCTATCTCCCTCTCAGCCTCTCGAATAATCCTCAGTTCATCCAACTCCAGCTCCAGTTCCCTAACGCGGTCTGTGAGGAGCTGGAGCTGGCTGCACTTCCTGCAGGTGAAGTCAGCAGCAGCATTGGTGGTCACCCCTACCTCAAACATCCTGCAGGAGGAACATTCCACTGCCTGTGCTGCCATAACTCTACACTTAGTCTCCAAACCAAGAACACTAAGTAGCTTACTTATTCAGCAGACTGAGTCCTTTTTTTTAGGTTAGAGGAGGAGGGAGGGTGGGAGACATTACACGTGTAGTGTCTCGGGTTCCTTCTCCACTCAAATAACAATCACTTACCTTCCCGACCAGCTCTGCGGTCCGACTTCACTTCTGCCCAGCTCCCGCCGCTCTCTGCTGCAAAAAGGTCCCAGCTAGTTAAGGTCCCAGCTAGTTCCTCTCTTGCTTCCCTCAGCAACCTGGGATAGATCCCATCCAGACCTGGGGACTTGTTCACCTTAATGCCTTTTAGAATACACAACACTTCCTCCCTCCTTATGCCGACTTGATCTAGAGTAATCAAACATCTATCCCTAACCTCAACATCTATTATGTCCCTCTTCTTGGTGAATACTGATACAAAGTGCTCATTAAGACTCACCTATTTTCTCCGACTCCACGCATAACTTTCCTACTTTGTCCTTGAGTGAGCAAAGCCTTTCTCTAGTTATCCTCTTGCTCCTTATATATGAATAAGAGGCTTTGGGATTTTCCTTAACCATGTTTGCTAAAGATATTTCATGACCCCTTTTAGCCCTCTTAATTTCTCATTTCAGATTGGTCCTACTTTCCCGATATTCTTCCAAAGCTTCACCTGTTTTCAGTCGCCTAGACATTATGTATGCTTACTTTTTCTTCTTAGCTCATCTCACAATTTTACCTGTCATCCATTACTCCCTAATTTTGCTATTTCTATCCTCATTTTCACAGGGACGTATTTGTCCTGCACTCTAATCACTCTAAAAGCCTCCCATGTATCAAATGTGGATTTACCAGAAACAAAGAGCAAAGAAAATTTACAACCCAGGAACAGGCCCTTCAGCCCTCCAAGCCTGAGCCAATCCAAATCCACTGTCTAAACCTATCACCCAATTCCTAAGCATCTGTATCTCTCTGCCCCCCACCTACTCATGCTTCTGTCCAGACGCATCTTAAATGATTCTACCATGCCTGCCTCTACTACCTCTGCTGGCAAAGTGTTCCATGCACCTACCACCCTCTGTGTAAAGTACTTTCCACGTGTATCCCCCTTAAACTTTTTACCTCTCAGCTTGAACATGTGACCTCTCATTATTGAATCCCTCACCCTGGGAAAAAGCTTATCGCGACCTACACTGTCTATAACCTTCATAATTTTGTAGACTTCAATCAGTTTTCTCCCTCAATCTACTTTTTTCTAATGAAAACAATCCTAACCTACTCAACCTCTCTTCATTGTTAGCACCTTCCATACAGGCAACATCCTCATAACTCTTCTCTGTACCCTCTCCAAAGCATCCACATGCCTCCGATGAGGGCAAGCATACATATGCCTTCTTGACCACTCTATCCACCTGTGCAGCCACCTTTAGGGTACAATGGACCTGAACTCCCAGATCTCTCTGTTCATCAACTTTTCCCAAGGCTCTTCCGTTTACAGTACAGTTCGCTCTAGAATTAGACTTCCCAAAATGCATCACCTTACATTTGCCTGGATTGAACTCCATCTGCCACTTCTTTGCCCAGTCTATCTATATTCTTCTGTATTCTTTGACAGTCCCCTATGTTTTCTGCTACTCCACCAATCTTTGTGCTATCTGCATACTTACTGATCAGACCAACAATACCCTCTTCCTGATCATTTATGTATATCACACACTACAGTGGCCCCAGTAGTGATCCCTATGGAACACCACTGATCACCTTTCTCCACTTCGAGAAACTCCCTTCCACTACTACACTCTGTCTCCTGTTGCTCAACCAGTTCTTTATCCACCTAGCTAGAATACCCTGTACACCATGTGACTTTACTTTCTCCATTAGTTAACCATGAGGAACCTTATCAAACACTTTACATGTTTGTCCATGTATATGCCATCTACAGCCCTTCCTTCATCTGTCAACTTGGTCACCTTGTCAAAGAACTCTATTAAGTTGGTAAGCCGTGATCTTCCCCACACAAAACCATGCTGCCTATTGCTGATAAGCCCATTTTTTTTCCAAATATAAATAGATTTTATCCCTCAGTACCTTCTCCAGCAACTTTACCACCACTGACGTCAGGCATACTGGTCTGTAGTTACCTGGAATATCACTACTGCCTTTCTTGTACAGGGGGAACAACATGAGCAACCCTCCAGTCCTCTGGCACCTCACCTGTGTTTAAGGATGCTACTAAGATATCTGTCTGGGCCCTAGCTATTTCCTCTCTCGCCTCCCTCAACAACCTGGGATAGATCCCATCTGGACCTGGGTATTTGTCCACCTTAATATCCTTTAGCCTACCCAATACATCTACCCTCCTTATGTCAACGTGATCCAGAATAAACGAACTTCTATCTCTAATTTCAACATTCGTCATGTCCCTCTCCTCAGTGAACACGGATGCAAAGTAATCATTGAGAATCTCACCCATTTTCTCAGATTTGACAAACAACATTCCTTCATTATCCTTTAGTGGACCAACCCTTTCTCTACTTACCCTCTTGCTTCTTATATAAGAATAAAAGGCCTTGGGATTCTCCTTAATTCTGCTTGCTAAAGTTATTTCATGACCCCTTTTAGCCCACTTGATTCCTCGTTTAAGATTGGTTCTACTCTCCCGATGTTCCTCCAGGGCCCGTTCTGTTCTTAGCTGCCTGAACATTATGTACACTTCCCTTTTCCTCTTGGCTAGTCACACGATTTCTCCTGTCATCCACGATTCACAAATCTTGCCTTTCCTATCCCTTGTTTTCAAGAGACATGCCTATCCTGCACTATCTTCAACCTATCTTTGAAAGCCTCCCACATATCAAATGTGGACTTCCCTTCAAATAGTTGCTTCCAATCCACATTTCCCAGCTCCTGCCAAATTTTGATATAATTGGCCCTGGCTCAGTTTAGTACTCTTCCCTTAGAACCACTCTCATCTTTGTATATGAGTTTCTGAAACTTACAGAATTGTGGTCACTATTCCCAAAGAAATCCCCCACTGCAATGTCTACCACCTGGCCTGGCTCATTCCCTAACACCAGGTCCAATATGACCCCTAACCTCAACAGACTATTGACATACCGCTTTAGAAACCTTTCCTGGACGCTCCTTACAAATTCTGCACCATCTAGACCTCTGACAGACACTAAGTGTATCCCAATCAATGCTGGGAAAATTAAAATCTCCTATCACCACCTCCCTGATGTTGCTACATCTTTCCATAATCTGTTTATATACTTGTATCTCTATCTCGGGCTCGCTGTTGAGAGGCCTGTAGTATAGCCCCAACATTGTTACTGCACCCTTCCTATTTCTGAGCGTTGCCCATATTGCCTCACTGCTTGAGTCCTCCATAGTACCCTCCTTCACCACAGCTGTGATATCCTCTGGGACCAGTAATGCAACTCCTCCACCCCTTTTACCTCCCTCTCTATCCCGCCTGCAGCATCTATATCCTGGGATATTTAGTTGCCAGTCATGCTCTTCCCACATCAAAGTCTCAGTAATAACAATAGCATCATACTCCCAGGTACTAATCCAAGCCCTAATTTCATCTGCCTTACCTACTACACTTTTTGCATTAAAACAAATGCACCTCAGATCACCTGTCCCTATGCATACATCACCTGATCCCTGCTTACTCTTCCCCTGAGTAACACTGACTTAATTGTCTAGTTTCTTACAGGCTTTAGTTACTCTCTCCTTAGTGTCCACTAACCTAAAAGAACAAGGGTCACAAAGGGATGGGACTTGCTGTAACTCAGACAGCAACATTTTGGATGACTTCAATTTTATGAGGGGGGGGGGTTAGATAGGAGGATGTTTGGATAATTTAATATCAATGTAAAACATGGTATGCATTAGGGTTCAGCAGCATATAAACTGAGACAGGAATGAAATTAGATGATGTTACAAAGATGAAGGTAGACAGTACTAATGATGCTGTGAATATGAAATTGCAACTTCATCCTGCGATCGAACATGACACCAAGGCTGCCAACAGACTTGATTAATCACAGACTGTTGTGAGGTGAGAAGTGGAAGAGCTGACAGCTTGGGAAGAGAGTTTGAAGCAAAGCTAAACAACTGCTTCAGTCTTCTCAAAATTTATTTTGAGGGATTTTCTGTTCATCAAATACTTTCACATAATGGACAAAATTCCATTTGCTTTCCTGGCTACTTGTTGTACATGCAGCCCAACCTTCATGCACAAGGACACCCATGTCCCTCTGTACAGCAGCATGCTGCAACATTTTACCATTCAAGTAATAATCATTTTGCTGTTACTCCTACCAAAATGTATGACTTCACATTTACTAACATTGTATTCCATCTGCCAGACCTTTGCCCGCTCATTCAACGTATCTATGCTCCTCTGCAAAGTTTCACAGTCCTCTGCACACTTTGTCCTGCCACTCATCTCAGTGTCATAGACAAATTTTGGCACCATTCACGTGGTCTCCAACCCCAAATCATCGATATAAATTGTAAATAATTGTGGTCCCAACACTGATCCCTGAGGGACACCACTAGTCACTGATTGTCAGCCAGAATAGCACTAGTTTATCCTATTCTTTGCTTCCTGTCAGTCAACCAATCTTCTATCCATGCCAATACTCTATCCCTAACACCATGCATCCTTATATTATGCAGCAGCCTCATTTGTGGCACCTTGTCAAAGGCCTTTTGGAAATCTAGGTACACCACATCCACTGGGTCCCCACGTCCACCTTGCTTGAAATGTCTTCATAGAATTCCAAAAAACCTGTGAAGCATGACCTGCCCTTCATGAATCCATGTTGCATCTGTACAATGGGACAATTTCTTTCGAGGTACCCTGCTATTTCTTCCTTGATAATAGACTTAAGCATCTGCCCCACTACAGAGGTTAAGCTCACTGGTCTATAATTCTCCATCTTCTATCTACTTCCCTTTTTAAACAGTGGCTTCACATTTGCTATTTTCCAATCTGCTGGGACTGCCCCAGAGTCCAGCGAAGTTTGGAAAATTACTTCCAGTCCAGCTGCTATTTCTCCCACCATCTCTTTTAGTAACCTGGGATGCATTCCATCAGGGCCAGGAGACTTATCTATCCTTAGCTCCATTGGCTCTTCTGCAATAATAATTGTTTCCAGGTCCTCAACTACCTTTGTCTCTTTGTCACTTACTGGCATGTTATTGGTGTCCTCCACTGTGAAGATTAATGCAAAGCACCTGTTCAATGCCTCAGCCATTTCATCATATCCCAGAACTAACTGCACCCTCACATCCTCTAAAGGACCAACACTTATTTTAGCCATTCTTCTTTATTTTATATATTTATAGAAAATTTTGCTATCTGTCTTTATATTCCATGCTAGTTTTTTCTCATACTGTATCTTACTTTTCTTTATAGCTCTTTTTGTGGCTTTCTGTTGTCCTTTAAAGTTTTCCCAATCTTCCAGATTCCTGCTGTTTTTGGCCACTTTGTATGCCTTCTCTTTCAATTTGATAGCCTGTCTTATTTCCTTAGATACCCATGGCCAATTACCTTTCGATTAGATCTTCTCTAATGCCTTTACACCCTTCCTAAAGTGTGATGTTCAGAAGCGCACAATACTCCATCTGAGACCAATGATGTTAAAGGGCCGCCATAACTTCTATGTCACTATTTACAAAGTGCAGGATCCCAAATTCTTTATGAAAAGATTTTACAACCTCCCATGTGGCCTTCAATGATTTTTGGGCCCACACACACCCGAGGCTTTATCCTCCTCCATCCCCTTTAGATTTGTATCCTTCAGTTTGTATTGCCTCTCCTTGTTCTGTCACCAAACTAAACTAATTCACAATTATTTGTGTTAAATTTCATCTGCCACTTGTATACCCATTCGCCAAACTATGTATGTTGCTACTGATGCTTACCATGAGCAGTCTTATAGTTTGCATCACTTCCAAATTTTGCTTCACCTGTGATTTTTTGAAGTTTTACCTGGTACTCCTAATTGAATTCATTAATGTAGATTGAGACATTGGTAACACTAGCTACAGGGAAATCCATGTGATTCCAATCTAAAAATCCAACTGCTCAATTCTAATCTCCAACTCAAACAACTACATCTCCATGTCCCCACTGTCCCCATGTGTTCTTTGGCACCTCAGCAAACATGTTCTAGAAGCCCATATGCATTGCATCAAGTATTATCCTCATACCTTCTCTCTGTCAACTCAACAAGACTGCACCCAATTTGTGCACAGTTCACTTTCACAAACAGTAACGTGAGTACAGTTTGAAAATCTGATTTAGAGATGTTGGCTAAGGTATAAACTTTGGGCAGGAGATCAGCAGAAACATCCCTGCTTTTAAAAACTTTGATTTATGTAGCATCTTTACTGGTAGGAATAAGGAGAGCAGAGAACAGCCAAGAAAAGGTCTATTAGGAGGTTAATTTGTCAAACTGAATGTGTGACTATCACAGTGTGAACAGACACTGATGGAAAGTAGTGTCATGTAAAGTAGACAGGTCTTACGCCATGTACGCATGAAGGTTAAACTTAAGGTTAAATTTATAAATCACGATACTGGTACAAAACATAAATTTTTAAAATTTACTGGCTTTTCTTATTTCCATATATTATTCCCATTAATTAAATTTCAGGTTTGCACAAAATATTGGACTCATAAAAGGGCAGCTATGGCAATGTATTAAGACTAGTGTACAATTACTTTTGTGCTTGTGGGAGACAGTAAATCCAGGGACAGGTTTGGAATCTCTTCTCCCACTTCTCCACCCTACCCTCAGCTAAAACAGAATTAATAATGGCAGAAGCCCGAAGGAAGTTACATTGACATCAAGCAGACCATTCTCTCCCTGACAGAATTTGGTATGAGGTAATGCCATTTGCTGTGGATAATTTTATACCCTTCTGGCTTCCTACTGAGTACAGCATAACTCACATCTGGTACAAAGGCACCTCCAAAGCTCACCTGATCAGTTTGACACCTCAGACAGTTTATAAACTTTCCTGCTTGCAATCTGAAATATTAGCAATTTAACAGCCACAGAGTGAAGCCCTGTCCTTGTTAGCTCTTTGTTTCCAAGCATATTGAATTTACAAGTCTTATAATCAAGGGGGAACGTTTCTCCATGCTCTGTTGAATGTTATGTCTCAGTCCTACATCCCACCAAATGACCATCAGTCTCTAGCTTTGGATCCTCCTCCAATCTCTCGTCCACCCTTAGCTGACTCCACTCTATTCCTGGAGGTCCATTACTGAGCAATTCTACTTCTCACTCTGCCGTTAAAAGTGTGCACAAATTTATAACTTCTATTTAGTTATCTTTCCCACAATTGCTCATATCTTTTCCTTCCCCAAACCTACAATCATCAATGATCTTGGTACCCCTCCAATTCTTGCATTTTGCGCCATCAGTTTTCATTCCTCCCCCATCAGCCAACATGCCTTCACCTACATGGGTCTATGCTGTCAAATTCCAATCCAAAATCTCTTCGCCTCTCAACTTCTCTCTATCATCCTTCAAAAAGCTCCTTAAGACTACCACTTTAGCTTTTTGGTCATCCTATCTTCTTATGTGGCTCAGTGTCCAATTTGATTTGACCACACTCTGTGAAGCACTGAGGAGTATTTCAAGATGTTAAAGGTGCCATCTAAATCAAGTTGTTGTTGTATGGCCAGTCACCAAGCTGTATGTTAGTACATGAACAAATATAGCGGGAGGCGAAAAGAATAACAATTTGGTGCAAGCATTGAATAATCAGAGAATGGAAGAGGGACATGTTTTGATGCAGGCAGCCACCTAAGGCATTCTCAAATAAGAGTTGGCCTCTTATTGAAGGTCAATGAAATCTGTCAGCCCGGAAGCATTAATCATAATTGGAATCTGTCATTGATTCGGAAAGTATTAGTGAATTTATAATAATATTGAGCATTGAAACGCATCGATAAACTTTGTTTAATAAATAATAATACACAAACTAAAATGCAGGAAAACAAATCAAAATTCCAATAAATGCAGCCAGCAAATCTTTAGTTCTTTCTAACCAAACTGCAGAGACAGTACAAAATTAATCAGATTGATAAATGACTGTCATCTTCAGTATGCCATGCAGAATAAAACAACATTCTGCATTCTGGTTATTTGTCTCTGATTTTTATGTTTGCAGGTTCACAGATTTGTTTGCTGGATGCTGTGTTACTGCTCCAAGATCAAACAGTTATTTGACTCTAGTAGGTGTCACAATGTGGTCTGATTGTACCCTTACCCAACATTCATTGCTGTACCTATTATGTGATGGCCTTTAGCAGAGTTGGTTGCACTCTTAACCCGTAAGTTATAAGATTGTGATCTGAAGTCCCACTTCGCAGTTTCAGCCTATGACTCAGTTGTTGTCTTTCCACAGGTTATTGGGCAGATGTGGAGTCTGGATTTGAGTTTGTGATCAGGTCAGCCATGGCCTTATTAAATGACAGGCCTGGCTGGAGGACCAAATGCCCTGCTGCTGCTTCAAATACATATAAACACTTTCCATCTGTGACCATTGGTCAATGATCATCAATAAAGCCACTGGTTGCTTTCCTTTCTCTTCCTTCTATGGATCAGATTCAGACACAGAGGCCAATTTAAACAAAGTACCTTTATTGGTCAGAGTATTGAGTACAGGAGTTGGGAGGTCATGTTGCAGCTGTACAGAACATTGGTTAGACCACTGTTGGAATATTGTATGCAATTCTGGTCTCCTTCATATCGGAAAGATGTGAAACTTGAAAGGGTTCAGAAAAGATTTACAAGGATGATGCCAGGTTTGAAGGATGATGCCAGGTTTGAAGGATTTGAGCTAAAAGGAGAGGTTGAACAGGCTAGGGTGAAGGCTGTGACGTGACCTTATTGAGGTTTATTAAATCATTAGGGGCATGGATAGAATAAATCAATTCTGGGGTGGGGGAGTCCAGAACTAGAGGTCATAGGTTTAGGGTGAGAGGGGAAAGATATAAAAGAGACCTAAGGAGCAACTTTTTCATGCAGAGGGTGATACGTGTACGGAATGAGCTGCCAGAGGAAGTGGTGGAGGCTGGTACAATTGCAACATCTAAAAGGCATTTGGATGGGTATACGAATAGGAAGGGTTTGGAGGGATATGGGCCAGGTGTTGGCAGGTGGAACTAGATTGGATTGGGATATCTGGTCGGCATGGACGGGTTGGACTGAAGGGTCAGTTTCCGTGCTGTACATCTCTATGACTCTACTGATGCCCTGCTATATTCAATTAGCTCATATGAGCCACCAAGGTATCATTCTGTGCAGCTCTTCATAGTCTGGCTAACTCTCAATTTTCCAATCTCTTCTTCTGTTAAATATTTTAAAATCAATTTAAGAATTGAGCTGTGTCTCGAGGCAGCAGTCAACCTCTGTCATAGTTTATGAAAGCTGCTGCTAGTGTGCATCATAACAAAGCTGTTTATCATCCTAAATCTATTACACTGATATTCCTGTCATCCTTCATTATCCCTGCAGTGCTATATTGCATAACTCTGGGACCAGGATTCAAACATAGCCAAGATTTGAGATTCAGGTTGCATGCAAGAATTGCATAATGTTCATAAGACTACCCTAGAGTTTATCACCACATGACCCAGCTGATCATGTTCACCTCCACACCCTTAGTATGTCTCTTGTTCAAACACCAACCTAATTCTCTTTGGATGAACCCAATATCCACAATGGTTTAAAGCAGAGAACTCCAGATGCTTACCACCATCATCAGAAATAAATTTGTTCAAACCTTTGCTTCACTTTATTTTAGCATACATGATCATTCATTGATCAGTGTAAACAATCACTACTTATCTTATTCTAAGTTACAAATCACACAACACCAGGTTATAGTCCAACAGATTTAATTGGAAGCACTAGCTTTTGGAGCTCCGCTCCTTTATCAGGTGGCTGTGGACCTCCCACCTGACGAAGAAGCAGTGCTCTGAAAGCGGAGTCACGGGTAGATAGGATAGTGAAGGCAGCGTTTGGTATGCTTTCCTTTTTTTTGGTCATAGTATTGAGTACAGAAGTTGGGAGGTCATGCAGCAGCTATACAGGACATTAGTTAGGCCACTGTTGGAATATTGCGTGGTCTCCTTCCTATCAGAAAGATGTTGTGAAAGGGTTCAGAAAAGGTTTGCAAGGATGTTGCCAGGGTTGGAGGATTTGAACTATAGGGTGAGGTTGAATAGACTAGGATTGTTTTCCATGGACCGTCAGAGGCGGAGGGGTGATCTTGTAGAGGTTTATAAAATCATGAGGGACATGGATAAGATAAATAGAAAAGTATTTTCCCTGGGGTGGGGGAGTCCAGAACTAGAGGGCATAGGTTTAGGGTGAGAGGGGTAAGATATAAAAGAGACCTAAGGGGCAACTTTTTCACACAGAGGGTGGTACATGTATGGAATGAGCTGCCAGAGGAAGTGGTGGAGGCTGGTACAATTGCAACATTTAAAAGGCATCTGGATGGGTACATGAATAGGAAGGGTTTGAAGGGATATGGGCCAGGTGCTGGCAGGTGGGACTGGGTTGGGTTGGGATGGACAAGTTGGACAGAAGGGTCTGTTTCTGCGCTGTACATCTCTATGACTCTATGATTCTATGTAAGTCAGGCTTCAAAACAAACCTCAGTGGATCATCCAGTCAGTTCCTCTATAATGCGATGGTTGCTTTCTTATGCAATCCCATGTCATATAAAATAAACTACACTTTAGAAACAGCAAATAAAGTGTTGGTGGTGTAATCACGTTCATATCTTTCTAGTCCATGATTGTCTTTTTTTTGCTAAAACCTTGACTTTTAGTCAGCCAATCAGCTAATTTTCCCTCTCCATGTTACCATTGAAATGACTGGAATGCCCATTCCCTTTAGAAATCTCTGCTGGTGAATCTTAATTATTTTACATTCTCCACATTATTAGTAAGGAATCGTGTTCAAGAAATCAAGTCTTGATGTAACAATATTTTTGATAAAGAATTCAGCAGTACTGGAGGAGTGGCAGCAAAGAAGATGGATGATGTTGAAGAAGAAGTCTTAGTAATAAATGAACTGTGAGCTCTAAACCACAGAAGCTTAACCCTGGTTCAAATGATGCACGGAGGTTGCTAAAACATTGTTTATTGATTGATATGCAAGAGCTAAGAGTACAACAGACAAAGAGAAGCAGGTTTTCAACTATGGTGTCCAGGTTTATTAATGCTCAAATTAATGATACCTAGAAGGTTGTGATGCAGAAATCATAGGGTGAAAATAATGTCTCGGTTTGTTTAGGCAAAGGACAGAAAGGTAATGGGAAATTGATAAGGATGGTGAGGAAGTGGTCATTAAAGCGATTGCATAGACAGCCTCAATCGTGCATTGGAAAAAAAGTTTATAGGTCTTTTTGCATTGGAGGCGAGAATGAGACAGGTAGAGACATTAGAGAATTTAGTTGGACACATAATCTTATCGGGCTAATGGGAAAGCTGGGAACCTGTGTGACAATAAAGGTATTAAAAAGTACACTCCAGTCATCTGCTGACAGCAACCAGCAGTATTGGATTAAGGACCAATCAGGAAGATATTGATAGTTGGAGGAAGGAGGTTTAGGGGAGCAATGGTAATATCATGGGGTGGCATGGTGGCTCAGTGATTAGCACTGCTGCCTCAGCGCCAGGGACCCTGGTGAGATTCCAGCCTTAGGCAACTGTCTGTGTGGAGATTGCTCATTCACTCTGTGTCTGTGTGGGTTTCCTCTGGGTGCTTCGGTTTCCTCCCACAATCCAAAGATGTGCAGGTTAGGTGAATTGGCCGTGCTAAATTCCCTGTATGTCTTCAAGGGATGTGTAGGTTAGGTGCATTGGTTTGGGGTAAATATACGAAATATAGGGTAGGGGAATGGTTCTGGGTGGGTACTCTTTGGAGGGTCAGTATGGACATGTTGGGCCAAAGGGCCTGTTTCTGCACTGTAGGGATTCTATGATTCTACTTCGAGTTCCTGGTTTGAGTACCATGCCAGATTATTGGCCATGGAAGGTGCATTTTAAAGAGGCTAAATTGGTTTGTCACCAGTCTGAAAATCCATTCAATACACCTAATGGTAGGCTGTAAGAACAGGACGCCTCTGCGCAGCCATCCTACCAAAAACAATGGTAAAGCACTAAAGTACTTTTCCCATAAAAATGGACCAATCCAATGGAAATCCATGATCCAGCATGTAGAACCAAGGCTGGAGAAGAGATAGCCAGTTTAGTGAGGGAATTTGAATATCCTTTTCCAGAAGCAGGAGTGCAGGGAGATGTGGATGTTATAAGAATTGAACTAATGATTCAGGTAATCTTATCCATTATTCAAAATCTCTATAATAATGAGTAACTCAATGAATGGAAAAATCCAGGGGACAGATACTATCCAAACACAGCAACTACATTTTCTTCAGATAGAAGGACAGGCAGGTTACATTTTGCATATCTATGGTTTATGGAGACATATGCTAGGGTGTAGCTGCCTTCAATGAAGTCCAATTTTCAATAGTCTGATGTCAAAAATATGACACTCGAGCTTTAGACTTTTCTAAAAATGTTGGAGTTCTTCGGAGAGGAGAAGTACTTCTTTGGAGAGGTTCGGGCACCATTTTGGCTAAACGAGAGATGTTTTCCAACTTTATGCATATTTCAAATAGAATAGAATAGTAATTTATTGTCTAAAATGTACAGTGAAAAGTGTTTAAAGTCACCATATTTCCGCACCTATATTAATAACAGCAATCACATACATAAAAAAGAAATAAAACAGAGTCCACCTTTGTTCAATTCATGGCTTATGGGTTCCCAAGGTTGAGAAAAAGACAGGGAGCACATTCTCCACCGTTGCGGAAAGGTGAAATTAAAGCCACTGAATCTCAGGCCCATTGGAATCCAGGGCCAGACCACCAACGCACCGAACACACATCATCACAAAAGTGGCCAAAGCAGACCACCACTCTGTAGGACCACCACTAGGACACAGCCCCAATGGCCATGAGGAATGGACCACACTGCCTGCACGACTGCAATAGCCTCCTGAAACATCCTTTCTCCACTGAAGTCATTAAAAGAAGTTCTGATGAATTTTGAGGTTAAATATAAATAAATGAAAAAATGTTTAAAAAAAGATGAGACAAGCTTGGTTAAAGAAGCAGATGGGCTCAGGAGCCTCAACTAGACTAAAATGTATAATTTATAAGGCACTGCTGAAGATTATTTGTATGATAAACTTTTATAAGGACAAACGTATTGCACTGTGTACTGTTGAATGTATTCTTCTAATGTTCAGGGAGATTTGAGTTACTTTTAGGTCACTTACTCATTAAGTAAGCTATAGTCTCTAGTCAATAAGAGTGAGGATGAGATCAACTAAAAATGAGATTAAACTGACTAGTCTTCTTTCTCATCTGTTTAAAAGGTTTCTTTTTAGTTAGAGACCTCTTGGTTCCTGTGATACTAAGTATTTTCTGAATGAAGACCTTTTCTATATTGTTATGATAGTAATAGAAATGGATCAATTTTCAACCCATCATTTTATCTTAATAATAAAAAACTGATTTTAATAAAAAATAACACTGACCTAAAATGGCTGCAGCGTGTATCCTTGCCCAGGTTGACACAGCTCATGAAAACATTAATTGAAAAAAAATTCATCGGAATTGAAATTAACATTTTTTTAAAGTCATCAAAAAGCAACTCTGTACCTTCTGGTTGAATTACACCTTTTTGGATGTTGTCGGCAGATTCTCCAAGTTGACAAAAAACAATTAAGCCTGATGCTGGAATACTGTATTCAAGGCACTAGCCCTTGGGCAGTGAGACAGAGAAGCAAAATGAATTGATTTCAGCAAATCTGGAATGTTTGTGCTCTCTCTCTCTCTCTCTCTCTGCCCTCCCTCATATTTCTTACAGCCTCTCAAAAACAGCACTGAGTGATGAAACTAATCAGAGAAACATCCATTCATGAAGAACTCAAGGATACTGAGGATGTAAGACATTAATTAAACAAATGTGATCTCAAGTTAAAAGGATTTTAAGGATTTTTTCAAACTTGGGGTGAATAATTAATAAAATCTATTTTACTTGAAGTAGTAACAAATAAATATCAGTTTTTCTTTCACTCAAGAGAACTGTGTAACTGGCTCCTTAATTTTGACTTGAATTAAAATATTACTTGAAGTGTGATATTGCTGTTTGCTAAAATTAATGACAGGTATTTGTTTGTAAACCAAGGAACATTTAAAAAGATTGACCCCTCCTCACTTGATCAGATCAATGTCTTCAAAATGGCAACAATCTGTTTCTCTTTTAAAACAAAAGAATTCTGGAAAACAGCTTGCACGTGAACCAATCTCATATTGGGACTAAACACACAATTAATTTAAAATGATCATGAAGCAGGACCCAGAAAATATGTTCTGTGCCCAGTATTCAATTTTCGTTTTCAGTTAGAAGGTATTGGTAACACTTTAAATATTCAAAATACAAAGCGAGGAAGAAATGGTGATTTCTATATGAAAATGTACATGTTATTTTTTTTCTCTGGCTTGACGAGCAGCTGCTGACAACCGACAGATAAACAACTGAAGGTGGAACTTTCACATGGTTCCCCGAGCCTTTTCACAGATCTTCTCCGAAGTTATAGTGGAAAATTGGGAGAAACTTGCATAAAGAAGAATACTATTGGACTTTAAGGAACCAACAAGATGTGACAAGAGTAATTTGTTCTTATGGCAGATTGAGAGAGCTAGGTCAGGTTGCACAATGTTTAATTCTGATTGCA
This sequence comes from Hemiscyllium ocellatum, assembly GCF_020745735.1. Classification (NCBI taxonomy): domain Eukaryota; kingdom Metazoa; phylum Chordata; class Chondrichthyes; order Orectolobiformes; family Hemiscylliidae; genus Hemiscyllium; species Hemiscyllium ocellatum. Next base: position 31,603,175 of record NC_083428.1, on the reverse strand, counting down.
GAGTAATACATTATACTTTGTAGGCTGTAAGATTGCATAGCATATTTCTAATAACGAAGGCCATTTTACCCAATTAAGTTCACTGATTCAGAAAAAAACCTAACATTCTTCCTCTATGCTGTCCAATTGTTACTTAAATTCTGAAACCTTCCTCCCCATTGTTTCTAACATGAAACCCATAACATTTATTGACCACAGTGCTGCCCTGGGTTTAATCTCTAAACAATATCAATGGAAATTAATTCATCCTTTTTAACAGAATTGCCACAACCTTTTAAAAATAGTTTGCAATTAATAAACATCTAAATCCATAATTGCGTTCAAATTTTGGGTTTTGACAGAACCGGAAATGATTGATATGAACAAGATAGAGGTGCCTTACTGAGGAAATTGGTTACCTCATAAAATGGAGATAAAATTATTTTGTCATTGATAAATGAATTCATATCAAGAGTGGGAGGCAGACCAGAAATAGGAGCTGACATTTAGCAAATAACTTTACCAGGGCCATGTGACTGGATGTTGACACTCTTGCACAGATATCATTAATCTTATCAAGTCCTGGTACTGTCAAACCTTCAGCTCCAGGAGTTAGCATTCCTCTAAAGACAGACAGATACATGGAGATAACTTTAACCAGCATTGATCCTCAGTGCAGAACTTCGAAGCTAACAATCTGCTCTACACAGGGAGACATTCTCCAATTACAGCAGAGCACATCTACCATTAGTGATTGTCCATTACCTTTCTTAATTTTACGTGGTCTGGGAAAGCTCAGCATTATAGCACAGACTATTTCTAGTTAAGAGTTCTAGATATGTTTTGCATTTAACAAGTACACTTTGTTCCCTCTCTCAGGCCAATCCCCTGCACCCGATCCCCCGATGCAAAATTCTCAAATCTATTTACAATTCCTGCATTGGGGAATTGTCTTCTAAACCATTTCTTACACTCTGGAAGGGATTTCAGAAAAAGCTGAAAATGATTCTTTTCGATGACAATTCCCCATCCCCCTTCTCCTCCATCATTTTTGCATGTCAAGAATCCACAGCACAGATCATTCATGCCAATGCTTATACTCTCCTCCAATTCTAATTACATCTTCCTACCCTGCCTATTGCATTGACACTAATCTGAACTACCCTCTCTTGTTCACGCTAAGTGCCAAAATCCCATCCTGCATGTATTTTCTCCTCCTTGATCTGAATAATTTCTTCCTATAATTTGTTCCTTCTCATTACATGCTTATCTTCCTATGTCTTTCCCTCCTGTTGCAACCTCCAGGATTTTAAAATCTTAGTTTGGCGTCACTTAACCATTGTGCTGTTTGATTCAGTTTGTCCTCTCTCCTAAGTTATTCAACTGTGATGTCCTGTATTGGGAGCCCTGGCTCTTCAACAAGGATTCTCAATGGAATAGCATGGAAAATAGCTGTACTGCAGGGCAAGGCTGAACAAAAGCAGGGAAGGTGAAGGGTACCTGGAATGGAAGAAACTAATTTGACACTAAAGTCCATTCTTTTTCACTTGAATCATAGAGACCCCGCAGTGTGGAAATAGGCCATTTGGCCCACTGAGTCCACACCAACCCTCCAAAGAGCATCCCACCCAGACACATATCCCTACCCTATGCTTGCAACCCTACATTCCCCATGGCTAATCCACCTAGCTTGCACATTCCTGGACACTATGGGCAATTTAGCATGGCCAACCTACCTAACCTGCACTACTTTGGACTGTGGGAGGAAACCAGAGCACCCAAAGGAGACCCACGCAGACATGGGGAGAATGTGCAAATGTCTCACAGGCAGCCACCCGAGGGTGGAATTGAACCTGGGTTCCTGGCGCTGAGGCAGCAGTGCTAACCACTGAGCCATCATACCATTCCATGAGCTTGAGCTCAACTCAAATTATCCCTTGCTTATCTTTATTGTCTTTAAGGCTCTTTGTTTTTCTCCAACAACACATCTAATGATCTTGTGAACCACCTTATAACAATCTCCTTCAATCCTTTCCCTGGTAACATGATTATCCATTGCAGGGAGGAAGTTGTCCTAACTTGCTTTTCATTCTTAATTTACTTAATATAGATTTACCTGGTAGCACAGTGGTGCTTTTAACAGCCAGGGGAGGGGAATACAAATTGTAGCATAAATGGTTGTTAAATTCAAAATGCTTATGGTTTAGGGCTTCAAGGGTTCAGTTAGGGATCAGCAGTGATTCAGCGAAAGCTAGGTTTAGGATGGTGTGGACCTTATCCAATATGAAGGAGTTTGTATATCCTGCTGGAAGTTTGCATGTGCTTTCAGCTAATTATCTGCAGTCTTAGAATTTAGGTTAGCACTTGGACAACAGTGTTTCACAAAATGTATGAGACAATCCCTTTGTCAAAACTTGAAAAAGTAAGTAGTTGCTGTAAATCAACAGTCTTAATGAATTGTCTCAGTGCTCTAAAACTCTGGAATGATAAATAGATTCACCCTAAAATTCAAATCCACGCTGTAAATCAAGGCTTGGTTCATATTCTGCATTTGCTAATATTAAAAGCTTATGTTATTTCTAACTGGGACATTTCTGCAAACAGCTTTTCAAAATTAGTGGGAATTGACGTACGAGTCCAATGGGAAGTGTAAATTGTGAGCTCCTATCTTAGCCTAGTAGATAAATAGATAAAGGTCCAGATGGATGTTGTATGAACAGAAACCCAATAGGAGGATTCCATTTTCTATCGCTGCTTTGCACTGACCTGAACTAAGAGTGGTGCTTTAGGTGGCTTCACAGGACCTGGGTCAGAAAGGAAATTCAATCTCAGGTTTCCTACTTCTGTTGGCTACCCAGCCCAGTTGCTTGACTAGAATTTTTGACACAGAATGTCATTGCAGCCAATCTAGGTCTTATTTTATTTAACATTCACACACATTCCACCAGATTACCGCTCACTAGCATCTGGGGTTGGGGCACAGATCTTTTTCATTCCTAGTCCATGATGTTTAGGTCAACACTCTCCCTGTAACACAATCTTAGCATTCAGCAGTGCCCTTGGAAATGTTCAGAGTTGACTTGAAGTAAAACTTTAAACAAGCAAATCTTTCTCACGAGTCTGGAGATCAGAACTTGAATACTGACATGATCATTTTAAGATTACATTTGATATCCTCTTTAAAAATCATCTTTGGAATTACATTATTGAATATGTTTCCATTTTCCTTCAAAGTAAATTATTGTTAAAACATTTTCTTACCTTAGTATCATGAATTCCAGAAAGTTCCTCAAAGGTTTTCTCACCGACCATGACAGCTGCCAGGTTAGCTGTATAACTGGATAAGACAAGGAGGCAAAAGATTGCCCAGAGGTTCATTAAGAAACGCCCAGTCCAACATTTGGGTGTCTTACTAGAAACAGTTCGTCCAAAGAGGATTGCGTAACATAGGTTAAGAGCTGAGGAATAAGAGAATACTTTTATTCTATTTCTTCCATTGGGTGTCATTCCAAATGGACTTTTCCACTCATAAAGTGTCAGAAACAAGGCTGTGAGATGGAGAGCCACAAAAATCCCAACCCACATTGACCAGTGCAGTGGCCACATGAAAGCACCAATGGGAGCAGCTGTGTCTCGAGACCTCACAAGGATGGCTAAACTGGTGGAATAGAAGGGGCTGGTGAAATCTATCACCCTGCTGCGCGCTGAATTGATGCTAAAGGAAGTGACAGCCATGTGGGCAGCACCACTGAGGAGATCACCCACCAGTCCTGTCCATCCACCATTTTTCCAGGCGCCATACTTCCCATCTCCGACAATGTACAGGTCAAAATCAAAACCAAGGTCGTCTGATAGCTTCTCCAGGAGGTCCATGCAGTAGCCATAGCAACATTTCTTGTACTCTGTCGGCACTGATCCATTTTCGTTGTTCAACTCCTCAAACAGCTGCGTCAGCACAGCAGGGTCTTTGGTGTGAGGATCCAAACACAAAAGGCCTGCAGGGCAACTACCATCACGGTCAACCTCCCTGGTAAAAACAAAGGGCAACTCTACCAAGGTGACCACCCGCAGCTTGGAGTGAGATGAGCTGCTCTGTTGATTCACTTCATTATGACTTCTACTGGGCCAAATCCCTTGTTCGATCTCAATCTTCTGGCGGTTCCATTTGCCAACCCTCACCCAGGTGGGTTTTCCTAGTGGATCCTGCCGCAGGTTCCAGATATGGTACCGGTGATCGCTGCGGATATGTGATGTCTCCTGTACATGAATATAACCCGTTACCCCATCAAACGATGTGTTTGCCAGAAACCTAGAAGAAAATAAATGTGGAAAGAAACAAACATTGTGTCTTTAACATAGCAAAATATTCCAAAGACATATCATTACACAAAATCTGAAACACGAAAGGAGATATTGCGACAAACTTTGGCCAAAGAAATAGATTTTTAAGTGCAGCTTAAGGGAGAGAAAAGAACTAGATAGATAAAGGGAGGAATTTTGAAGCATAAGACCATAACACTTAAGAGACTGAAGTAGATCATTTAACCCAACAAGTCTACATCAACACTCAGTGCAACAACGGCTTGAGAAATGAAAGGAATGGATCCAAAAGTGGGGCAAAGGAACTTGTAGATTCACCTATGGCTAGAATTGGAGTCACACTGTTTTTTTTAACAATTGCGCAAGTGGTTTCACAGATAAGGGAGGGTCAAACTGTGATGGATCTGAACACAAAGATAAAAATTTTAAATTGGAGGTATTGTAGGACCAAAAGTCAATCAAGACCAGTAAGCACAGGGGTGATGAATGAATGAGAACAGCTGCAAGTTGGGACACAAGCAGCAGATTTTTGAATAAGCCAAAGTATATGGTGAGCAGCAGTGTAAGCGTTGCCAAAGCATTGGAATCCTCCCCCCAGAGGAACCTTGATTATCTGAAGGACACAACTGGGGATTATTTTGTTTAGATAATCAAATGCCGGATAACAAACTTAGCCAAGCATCGGGACCTTGTCGTCTTGTTCAGTTAATCCGACATTCAGTTAATCGAATGCTGGATAATCGAGGTTCCTCTGTATGTGAATCTGGAGATGAATAAAAGCATGGATAATGCACAGATGGGCTAAGGCAGGAGTATACCATTGACATGAAAATTACTACAGGTTTAAAGTAAAGTAATCTCAACATAATGTATGTTAACATACAAGACGAGAAGACAAAACCTTATCATTTCAGCAGATGACTTTATAAGTTTTTAATCAGTCTGTGCACAGGTATTATGACCCCTCTGTGGGATGTGAACCCAGGCCTTCAAAAGGTCAGAAGTAGAGATGCTACCATTACACCATCAAGGCTCACATGTGACTTTGTAAATTGTTTTCATCAATTGGGGCAGCATGGTGGCTTAGTGGTTAACACTGCTGCCTCACAGCACCAGGGTCCCAGGTTTGATTCCAGCCTCGGGCGATTGTCTGTGGGGCGTTTGCACATTCTCTCCATGTCTGTGTCAGTTTCCTTCAGATGCTCCGGGTTCCTCCTTAGTTACAAAGATGTGCAGGTCAGGTGAATTGGCCACGTTAAATTGCTCATAGCGTTAGGTTCATTAGTCAGGGGCAATGGGTCTGGGTGTGTTACTCTTTGGAAAGTCGGTGTGGACTTGTTGGGTCGAAGGGCCTATTTTCACACTGTAGGGAAACTAATCTAATAATGAGCAGAAGTTAATCATTCAGTTATTTGATACTCAAAAATCTACCCCTCACTCTCCTAACTTTTTCTAATACTGTCCACTTCCGCATCGAGCTGCATAATTTGAATAACCACTTCTCACAATTGATTCTGTTCTATTGTGTAGGACATCATTTATTTTTCAAATGCCATATTTTAGGAGTGATGTCTCTCATGACAGACTATCACTCTGGTATTCACTGTCAAGGATACACAGGTGAGGAGTGGTCATTTGGGTGAGCTACTGGAGGAAAGCATGTTATACATACTCTTAAACCCCTGTGAAAATTAGTGTTTTCAGGATAATCGAAAGAATTGGAACCAGATCCACACACACAAATACTTGGACAAGGTAGAAAATGTTTTTACAGAAGTCCCTCCCTACCCGCAGGGGATAAGTTCCAAGAACTACTGTGGAAGCCCGGAACTGCAGATTGTTGTGATCCCATTCACTTAAATAGGAAATCTACCTTGCCAGTAGCCCCCGGGTTCCTGGTTCCAGAAGGTTCCCTGTAATATGTTCGGGCCGTGGTAACCGTGGGTAACTGAAACCAATGGATACGGTGGCCAGCCTATATTTCACATGCAATGTTTGAAAATACCGAGACCCTCGTGAATGTCAAACAAATTACAGAGAAAACGAATGTGACTTATGAAGAGTGATCAAATCGGCTAGATTTACACTCTCTACAATTTAGAATACGGAGAGGTGATCTATTGAAGCGTATAAAATGATGCTTGTAATTCAGAGGCCCAGGACAATGCTCTGGGATCAGGGGTTCAAGTGCTATGACAGCGACTTGAGTAATTAAAATTGAATCAATGGATCTGGACTATAAAGCTAGTCCCAGTAATGGTGACCATGAAACACCCATCAGTCTAAACACATGTGGTTCCCAAATGTACTTTAGTGAGGCAAATCTCCCATCCTTAACCAGTCTGGCATATATGTGACTCCAGAACCACAATGTCGATGACTCATAATTGCTCTCTGAAATTGCTGAGCAAAGCATTCAGTTCAACACAAATTTTGGATGGTCTTGCCAGTGACACCCACATCACATGTAAAAGCAAATCAAATGAAATTTTAGGTGTCTAAGCCAGAGATCTATGAATATTCTGATGTTAAATGCAATCAAGACAGATTTTAGACAAAAAAGGATGTAAGGGATATGGGGATAGTGTAGGAAGAGATAGCTGAAGTTGGCATCAGTTATTAAATCTTACTAAAAGAGTTGTTAAAACAACTTATTAAATGGTGGGGTAGATGTGGGCCTACTCCTGCCTGTATTTCTGATCATTTTAACCTCCACAATAGAGATAATATCTGCTTGATCTTGGCGAATTTGGTGAAATGGTGATTTGTAAATGATCGTATATAGAACAATTTTGTTAGTAACAGTTAAGAATGAAAATCCTTCTCTTCTCACTGTGCAACTGATAACCCTTTGCTGCCAGGAGGTGCATCTCCCACCACTGACTGACAACTGTAGATGGGACACTTTGGATTAGGGACATGTTTAAAATTAATTCTCAGGACACGGACATCAGTGGCAAGAGCAAAATTACCTTTAGTTGCTTGAACGGGTAACAGTGAGCCTTCTTCACTATTGAACCCTTATTGTTGTTCTGGCAAATCTGCTTCCATTTGGCTGTTAGATAGGGAATTCCACAATGAAGGATTGGCAATGCATGCCCAAGTTAGGATGAGTCAAGGGTGTCTTGGAGATAATATTATCCCAATGCACCTACCGCCCTTGTTTTTCTAGATGAAGGCTTTAAGGTGTGGAATGCAATTTTTCATCTCCTGTCCAAGCTGTCCCATCAGTAGCAGGGTGGGAAAACTAATGTCTGGGATCCTTCCAGATACAACGATACATTGGATTATTCGGCTCCTCCTGTATTCCAGTTTGGTGAGTTGGAGTTGGGTGAGTGAATTGAGTGGATTTGACCAAGCTGAGCCACTTTGTACTTCAGTGTACAGAGAAGAGGGAAGATAGGGTAAAGCTGGCTGCTAACTGTTACAGAGATTAATGGTCAAGGGACACCTGGTAAACATGGACAGTTGGAACTGCTTGCAATAATAACTAAGCTGTATCAACTTACAGGTAGGTTGATAAAAGCTACACATTTGCCCAGTCACTTCTCACAATCAGCACTCACTGCCTGAGCATACGTGAGAACATAAAAAATAGGAGAAGGAATAGGCCATCTGGCCCATCGAGCCTGCTCTGCCATTCAATAAGATCATGTTGGATCTTTTACGTGGACTCAACTCCACTTAGCCTTCCATTCACTGCAACCCTTAGTTCCTTTACTGTTCAAAACTCTATCTATTGTTGCCTTAAAACATTCAATGAGGTAGCCTCAACTGCTTCACTGAGCAAGGAATTGCACAGATTCACAACCCTTTGGGGGTGAAGAAATTCCTCCTTGACTCAATCCTAAATCTGTTCCCCCTTATTTTGAGTCTATGTCCCTAGTTCCAGTTTCATCTGCCAGTGGAAACAACCTCTCTGCTTCTATCTTTTCTATTCTCTTGATAATTTTCTCTCTCATTCTTCTAACTTCCAATTAGTTTAGTCCCAGTCTACTCTGTAGTGTCTGCCACCCACCCTCCTCCTCTAACCTAGTTAATAAGGTAAGGTTCATTCTAAACTTCCTCTATTGAATATAAGTTTGTTATTAATTTTATAGCAACTTGAACTAAGCTTTCTACTTTAGCACCGAGTGGGTGTTCAGATAAGTCAGGTATGGATGCTAGGGCAGTTGCTTGCTCCTCCTGCAGAATGTGGCAGGTGGGAGACATGGCACACATCACCACTGGCTACATCTGTGGGAAGTGCACCCAACTCCAGCTCTTTGAAAACCGTGTTAGGGAATTGAAACTGGAGCTGGATGAACTACGGATCATTCGGGAGGCTGAGGGGGTAATTGAGAGGAGTTACTGGGAGTTGGTCACTCCTAAGGCTCAGGACAAGGATAGAGGGTTACAGTTAGGGGGAGAAAAGGGGACAGACAGACAAAACAGAGATCCCCTGTGGACATTCCCCTCAGCAGTAAGTATACCGTTTTGGATACTGCTGGGGAGGGGGGGTGATGACCTACCAGAGGAAAGCCATAGCAGTCAGTTCTCTGGCACTGAGCCTGACATTGTGGCAAAGAAGGGAAGGGGGCAGAATAGAAAAGTACTCATGGTAGGGGACTCGATAGTTAGGGGAATCAACAGGAGATTTTGTGGTCAGGATCAGGATTCCCAGAAGGTATGTTGCCTCCCTGGTGCCAGGGTCTGGGACGTCTCCGATCGGGTGTATAAGGTTCTAAAAGGGGAGGGCGAACAGCCAGAAATTGTGTTACATATTGGCACTAATGAAAAAGCCAGAAAAGGGATTGAGGATATAAAAAGTGATTTTAGGGAATAAGGATGGAAGCTGCAAAGCAGGACGAACAGAGTAGTGTTCTCTAGTTTACTACTGGTGCCACGAGATAGCGAGGTGAGGAACAGGGAGCGGGCGCAGCTTAACACGTGGCTGCACAGCTGGTGTAGGAGGGAGGGCTTCAGATATGGAGATAATTGGGATGTCTTCTGGGAAAGGTGGGACCTGTACAAGAAGGACGGGTTGCATCTGAACTGGAAGGGGACCAATGTCCTGGGTGGAAGGTTTGCTCGAGTAGTTCGAGAGGGTTTAAACTAGTATGGCCGGGGGTGGGAACCTGAGCTGTATACCAGAGGTGAGAATTGATGCAGATGAGGCAATAGCAAGAGGTAGACCAGCCAGTGGGAAGGATTTTCCTGCAAAGGAACCAAGGGATCAGTTAAAGTGTGTTTGCTTTAACGCAAGGATTATCAGGAATAAAAGTGATGAACTTAGAGCATGGATCAGTACCTGGTGTTATGATGTTGTGGCCATAGAGTATTTAAAAAGAATAGGGAGGGGGGAAAAAAGAGAAGGGGGTGTAGCACTACTAATCAGAGAGGGTATCACAGCTACAGAAGCTTCCATTCTCGAGGAAGATCTGCCTACCGAGTCAGTATGGGTGGAACTTAGAAACAGCAAGGGAGCAGTCACCTCTTTAGGGGTTTACTAGAGGCCCCCCAATATTAGCAGGGAGATGGAAGAAAGCATAGGTTGGCAGATTTTGGAAATGTGTGGACGTAGTAGGGTTGTTGTAATGGTGACTTTAACTTTCCCAATATTGATTAGAATCTCCTTCGAGCAGAAGATTTGAATGGAGCTGTTTTTGTAAGGTGTGTTCAGGAGGGTTTCCTAATTCAGTACATTGACAGGCCGATGAGGGGAGAGGCCATTCTAGACTTGGTGCTTGGAAATGAGCCGGGGCAGGTATCAGATCTTGTGGTGGGAGAGCATTTTGGTGATAGTGACCACAACTGCCTTATATTCTACATAGCTATGGAGAAAGAGAGGATTAGGCAAAATGGGAAGATATTTAATTGGGGAAGAGGAAACTATGATGCGATTAGACATGAGTTAGGAAGCATGGACTGGGAGCAATTGTTCCATGGTAAAGGCACTATAGACATGTGGAGACTGCCTAAGGAACAGTTGTTGTGAGTGATGAATAACACGACAAGCAGACCAAACACAGCCAGAAACCCTAACCACCTTTCCATACATCAAAGAAGTTTCAGAAATGACAGCCAGACTACTGAGACCCCCTTGGAATCCTAGTAGCACACAAACCCACCAACACTCTCAAACAAAAAATAACAAACTTAAAAGACCCAGTACAACCCATGGACAAAACCAATGTCATCTACAAAATTCCATGCAAAAACAAACAGTCATAAACACTATGTAGGACAAACAGGAAGAAATAGCCACCAGGATACACTAATGCCAGCTAGCCACAAAAAGACACGACCCTCTCTCCCTCGTAGCCCTACACATGGATGAAAAAAAAACACCATTTCAACTGGGACAACACACCTATCCCTAGGACAGGCTAAGCAAAGACATGCCAGAGAATTCCTAGAGGCTTGGCACTCCAACCACAATGCCATAAACAAACACATAGATCTAGATGCCATCTATCAACCCCTCAGAAAATGAACAGGAAATGACATCACCACAAACCCCAGGAGCCCCATCCAGGAGAAAGATATAAAGAGAAAGCAGGAGGCAACAGCTTCACTTCACTTGGAGGTCGCCATTGATGATATTACCTAGCCAGGTAATGAAACATCCGGATATCAAACCTACAGCTCAGCGAGCAAACCTACACCCTAGTGATGAATAAATATGTTCCTCTGAGACAGGCAAGGGGTAAGATAAAGGAACCTTGGATGACGAGAGCAGTGGAGCTTCTTGTCAAAAGAAAGAGGGTGGAGGAAGCTAGGGTCAAGCTCAGCTCTAGAGAATTACAGGTAGGCGAGGAAGGAGCTCAAAAATGGTCTGAGGAGAGCCAGGAGGGAGCACGAGAAAGGCTTGGCAGAACAGATTAGGGAGAACACAAAGGCATTTTACGCTTATGTGAGGAATAAGAGAATGGTCAAAGAAAGAATAGGACCGATCAGGGATAGCATAGGGAACCTGTGTGTGTGGAGTCTGAGGAGGTAGGGGAAGCCCTAAATGAAAGAAATGAACTTTGTAGTGAATGAAACCTTTGAAGAGCAGATGTGCATGCTGGAATGGATAGAGATGGAGGAAGCTGATGTGCTGAAACTTTTGTCAAACGTTAAGATTGACAAGGCACCAGATTTGTCCTCGGCTGCTTTGGGAAATGAGAAATGCAATTGCTTTGCCACTTGTGAAGGTATTTGCATCCTCGCTCTCCACTGGAGTCGTACCTGAGGACTGGAGAGAGGCAAATGTAATTCCTCGCTTCAAGAAAGGAAATAGGGAAATCCTCGGCAATTACAGACCAGTCAATCTCACGTCTGTCGTCTGCAAGGTGTTAGAAAGGATTCTGAGGGATTGGATTTATGAGCATCTAGAAGAGCATGGCTTGATTAAATACAGTCAACACGGCTTTGTGAGGGGCAGGTCATGCCTCACAAACTTTAGAGTTCTTTGAGGATGTGACTAGAAAAGTTGATGAGGGTCGAGCTGTGGATGTGGTGTATATGGACTTCAGCAAGGCATTTGATAAGGTTCCCCATGGTAGGCTCATTCAGAAGGTCAGGAGGAATGGGATATAGGGGAACTTGGCTGTCTGGATACAGAATTAGCTGGCCAACAGTAGACAGTGAGTGGTAGTAGAAGGAAAATATTCTGCCTAGAAGTCTGTGGTGAGTGGTGTTCCACAGGACTCTGTCCTTGGGCCTCTACTGTTTGTAATTTTTATTAATGACTTGGATGAGGGAATTGAAGGATGGGTCAGCAAGTTTGCAGATGACACAAAGGTTGGAGGTGTCATTGACAGCATAGAGGACTGTTGTAGGCTGCAGTGGGACATTGACAGGATGCAGAGATGGGCTGAGAGGTGGCAGATGGAGTTCAACCTGGATAAATGCGAGGTGATGCATTTTGGAAGGTCGAATTTGAAAGCTGAGTACAGGATTAAGGATAGGATTCTTGGCAGTGTGGAGGAACAAAAAGATCTTGGTGTGCAGGTACATGGGTCCCTTAAAATGGTCACCCAAGTGGACAGGGTTGTTAAGAAAGTATATGGTGTTTTGGCTTTCATTAACAGGGGGATTGAGTTTAAGAGTTGTGAGATCTTGTTGTAGCTCTATAAAACTTTGGTCAGACCATACTTGGAATACTGTGTCCAGTTCTGGTTGCCCTGTTATAGGAAAGATGTGGATGGAGAGTGTTCAGAGGAGGTTTACCAGGATGCTGCCTGGACTGGAGGGCTTGTCTTATGAAGACAGGTTGACTGAGCTCGGACTTTTTTCATTGAAGAAAAGGAGGAGGAGAGGGGACCTAACTGAGGTATTCAAGATAATGAGAGGCATAGATAGAGTCGATAGCCAGAGACTATTTCCCAGGGCAGAAATGGCTAACACGAGGGGTCATAGTTTTAAGATGGTTGGAAGAAAGTATAGAGGGGATGTCAGAGGCAGGTTCTTTGCACAGAGAGTTGAGAGAGCATGGAATGCGTTGCCAGCAGCAGTTGTGAAAGCAATGTCATTGGGGGCATTTAAGAGACTGCTGGACATGTGTATGGTCACAGAAATGAGGGTGCATACATGAGGATCAATGGTTGGCACAACATCGTGGACTGAAGGGCCTGTTCTGTGCTGTACTGTTCTATGTTCTATGTTCTACTCAATCTCTCCTCATAAGCCAATCCTCTTAATTCCAGAATTAATAATAAAACAAAAACAAAAGCAGAAAACTGCAGATAGGAAGGACATTTAAACATCTTGAGAGTTTGGGAAGGAACCACTTTAATTTTATAATGTTGATTAATTGTCATCAGACCCAGAGATTCTGAATTCTTGTAGTTGTAATTTACTTGATGCCTGCTCCCCACATGCTACTGTGCGCAAACAGCCGCTGACACCTCACTCATGGAAGGACACTGGGATGGTTTATTTCAACATGGTCAGTAGCTATGGAACACAAAACCCAAAACACAGCTAAAGGCTGGAGAAAACAGTTTAAAAAAGAAAAGTGAGTTCGTTAAAATATTTACATTAAATGTTTTACCTTGAAAGATATTGACCTGAAGATAGCACACCTTCTTTCTGTTTGTCATTACAGTTCACCATGCTTTGGATGAGTGTTGTGTCAGGCCGAATGAACACAGCAGTGGATATAGCTCTAGCTATCAGCTCCACTGCATCCCTCACATAATTTCCCAGAACAGGTTTGTTCACTTCACCGTAGGCAAGCAGACCTAGAGGTAGGCCTGTGGTTTGCAGGTCCTCAACGTTCAGAGGATGACCAATAACCCAGTGAAACTCAGGGGAGGTCAAACCCAGGCCAGCTGCAGTTTCAAAGACAAATCCAGAGCATTTGGCATTGCTGCTAAACATCAAAACTGAAGTGGACGAGTCCTTTAAGTCATTCAATTTCTCGTGTAAAAAGTGAATGATGCCCGCATCATCCATGTCTGTTAAGTTGAGTAAAGCCCGCAGTTCAAAGTTTGAGTTGTTGCTCAGGTAACTGAGGAATCTGGAGATATCCCAGCTGTGGCACAAGATCACACTGACATCATACCAGGAGTTGGTTTTAAGGACACTGATGAGCAAATCCATCAAGGAGGTGACTGAGCTTTCCATGCTCATCTGCAGATGTAAAGGATTCTGAAAAATAAATTAGAGTTAGGAACTGGAATTTGAAAATACGGATATCTAAAACATTAAGGATAAAATAAGGCATTTAAGCTCATAATGCTAGGAATAAAACCAGATTGGCATTTAATTCCAGCTCCAAACACACCCACATCTGTATCCAACTCACTCAGTAAATTCACCGGTCTATCATCCCATCCATCCAGTGCCCTCACTGAATTCCTCCAAGTTCTCAGCTTTGACCACTCCACACCTACAATTTTCTAAATCTCAGATTTTACTATCCTGCAGAGGTAGCTGGAGAACTGCTCTATGCAGAATGAGTGTTCTGTAATAGTTTTATAGATGGAGGTTCCCAGTGCTTAGATTAGGACTTCATGTGTAAGACATTTAAAAAAAACTATCTAATCAATCTGTGCAATTTATTTTTTTGAGCAATATTGTAAACTTACTTTTTCACTCTTCACTGGTTCTATTGCTCTAATTGATTTTGAAATATCCTCAGTTCATTTAAACACAGTGAGCATCAGATCTGGTGATTTAAATGCAAGTTTGATTAATTCGTAGGATATAGATGTCATTGGCTGGGCCAACATTTATTACCCATTCCTAATTGTTCTTGTGAAGGTGGTAATGAGCTGTCTCCTTGAACTGCAGCCATTCATTTGATGTAGGTTACTCAACAATGCTGTTAGGGAAGGAGGACAGGATTTTAAACCAGCAACACTGAAGGAACGGTGATATGTTTCCAAGTCAGGATGCTGAGTGTCTGTAAATGGATCTTGCAGATATGGTGTTCCCAGGTATCTGCTGCCCTTGTTATTCTCGATGTTAAATGTCATGGGCTTGGAAGATGTTACCTAAAGAGCCTCAGTGAATTTTTGTGGTGCATCTTGACAATGGTACACACTGCTGCTACTAAGCATCAGTGGTGGAATGATTGAATGTTTGTCGATTTGGTGCCAATCAAATGGACTGCTTTGGTCTAGATAGTGTGGAGTTTCTTGAGTTTTGTTGGAGTTGCACCCATCCAGGTAAGTGAAGAGTACTTCATGCTTTGTGCCTGACTTATGCCTTGTGGGTGATAGACAGGCCTAGGGGAGTCAGGAAGTGAGTTACTCATTGCAAGATTCCGAGCACCTGACTGACTTTTGTAGCCTCAATATTCATATGATTAGTTCAATTCAGTTTCTAGTCAATGATAATCCTAGGATGTAGATTGTGAGGGAAGCAGTGATAGTAATGCCATTGAATGTCAAAGGGTGATTGTGAGATTCTCTCTTGTTGCTTGGTACTGTGTGGTGTAAATGGCATTTGCCACTTGTCAGCTCAAACCTGGATATTATCTTGGTTTTGTACATTTGAATATAGATTGCTTAAGTATTTCAGAAGTTGGAAGTGGTGTAGGACATGGTGGTTGCTCAATTGAACATCCCCACTTCTGACCTTGTGGTGGAGTGAAGGTCATTGGTAGGGCAGCTGAAGATGATTGGGCTTAAGACACTACCCTGAGGAACTCCTGCAGAGATGTCATGGAGCTGAGATGACTGACCTCCAACAATCATGACCATCTTCCTATGTGCCAGATTTGAATCCAACCAGGGCTGCTCCTCCTGACTGTATTTCACTGTGCCGTACCTCTGCTGGTTCTGTCTTGCCAGGGTCAGGTCATATCCAAGGATTAGTGAGTTTGGAGAACTCGTCGGAGGCTCACTGATGATGTTACCTAGTATGGTGACGAGACGCCTGAAACCAAACCTTCCAGCTCAGTAAGCAAACTTACATCCATATCCAGGGATAGTGATGGTGTTGTTGGTGTCTTTGTCTATAAGATATGATTCCATGAGTCTGACTATGTCAGGCTGTCGCTTGACTAACTCTTCAAATTTTGACACTAGCCTCCAGATGTAGATAAGGAGGAATTCATAAGGTTGATGGAGCTATGTGTGCCATTGTTGATTCTCGTGCTTTAGTCAACATAAAGTGGTCTATCAGATTTCATTCCTTTTTAGAGACTTTTTAAATATTTGATAAAAATGAATGTCTTGTTATGCCATTTCAGAGGGCAATTAAAAATCAACCACATTGTCTGGAGTCACATGTAGGCCAGACAAGGTAAGGATGGCAGATTTCCTAATTAAAGGGTATTAGTAAATCAGATAGGTTTTTACATCAGTCAATAATATTCATCATTAATATTAATTTCTGATATATCATATTCTATCTTCTGCCATGGTGGGATTTGAACTCCGATCCTCAGGACATTACCTGGGCCTATTGGATTATTAATCCAGTGGCACTGCCACTAAACTATTATTTTGGCCAAAGTTACCCAGCTCAAGAAAAAAATTCCACTGAACCAACTAGCTCCATCGAGTCTGGCAGCAGCCTCCACCAAAACTAACTTCATTGATGACTATCCTGCCAATAATCAATGCTTCATGTGGGCTGTTAGAAGCCACAAGATTAGCTTCCCTGAAACTAAAGGAGTTGCTGCCCTAGGGAGGTCGAGACAGAACTGGGAGGAATGAAAATATCAACATCAGAAATCAAAGAATGAATTGACATCTTGATTTTTGTCTGCATATTGAAGCGTTTAAAATTTTAGGGGAGAGAAATTAATGATTTGCAATTCATTTCTCCCCTCCCTGTCATGATCAAGATGGCAGCATAGTAAGTAGTCTCATTGGCGATATCCTTTTCTTTGTGTACTTTTTGGTCATTTTTTTTTTCTTTCTTCACCTTCGAGGCCAGAGCGGTGTTGGTGGGGTCGTGGCTGCAGCATCAGCAGTATGGATCAGGGCTCCGGGTGTTGGTGCCCGGATCTTGGATTCTTGGCAGCAGCAGTATCTGGAGTGAGGACACCTTGCAGTGGTAGGCCCGGAATCTGGGCTCTTGGTGGTGGCAATGCCTGGTGCAGGGGATTTCTGTCAGTGGTAGGACCACAACTGGAACTTTGATGATAGCAGTACCCGGAGCAGGGACACCTGGCAATGATACGTCCGAAGCCTGGACCTCTGGTGGTGGCAGTACCTGGAGCAGGGACTACTGGCAGTAGTAGACCTAGAGCCTGGATTCTGACAATGTCTAACGGCAGCAGAGCCTGGGGCATTGACATCATCATTGCTGTTCCCGGAGCAGACTCCTTTAGAACTAGAACATCTTCCAGAGAACTCACAGAAGCCCTGGAGCTGTGGCTTGAGACCCAACTTGAACAGAAGATAAATTCTTATTTAAGTAATTTCTTTTTATTCTATTTGTAGCCCAAATGGCACCAGACTGTGATGACAAACTCTTCACTATATCTTCAAGATATATGTGACAATAAAATCATTCATTCTGTGCTTCAAAAATAACCCAGAAACCAGAATTCACTATTAGAAAGAAATTAGTCTGGTCTTTTGTACTCAACATAAATGTATTCCTTCCTTGTTGTGTAGTACAATTGCTTTACAATGAGATATAGTGCTGGCTCTGAAACAGTTTTTAAATAAGAATCTTATCAAAGCATTCATTGTGGTCAATGCTGAGGACATGGTTTATAGATTGTTTTGAAGCTTGATGACAGAAATTGAAATATTTCACACAAGTTAGAGCAGTAAACCTGACAGAAGTGTATGCTGTTATCTTTCATATTGCATTGGCATTGGAAAAGTTATAGCTCAGTAGCATGGAGACAATGGACTGATGCCCAGTTTCTTCCTTCCTTTACTGAATATACTAAAGAAAGAGAGAAGGAGAAAGCAAATGTCTCCTCCTGGGTGAACTGAAGAAAACTGAAGAGACTAAAGACAGAGATGTTTAACTGCTGCATGCCCAACAGGTAGCATGCTTTGAACATAAAGTAGTAAGGTACAAATTAAGAAAATCAGCAAAGGAGAGAAATAGCAATCAAGTTATTTTTGGTGGAATGATGAGGGAGGAATGTTACCCAGGAGATCTACTCTTCTCTACCTCCTGCCAAGGGATTTGTAAGACTGCTAAAGAATGCAGCATGGAGTCTGAGATTAACTTGGTATAGCACAAAGACCAGAAGGCAGGAAAGAAGCTTTCAATTCCAAGTTGTTTCCCAACATCCTCCTTCCATTGTTCCAGCTTCTACAGTAAAGATAAAGGGCCAGATTTTACTGACAGAAGCTGATAACTCAAATTAGAAATTTCCAGACTCTGCAGATCTGCCTTGGTTTAAATGGCCTCTTCAAACCAATCTTCCCTTGGGGAGGTGGAGCATAGTGAAGTTGGGCTTGTCCACCCTTGGGAAAATTGTAGATGGTCATGTGATTAGGGAATGAGGCACGATGGCGGATAATGAGAGACATATCCCCCGTCACTCCTTGTTCCCTAATTCCACTTTCATATCTACTCTCCTTGTATCTACCATTTACAGACCTCAGGGACCATGTAGAGATGAAAAATAAACAAACTCCTAACAATCTAATAGAACTCTCATCCATATATATTTAATAATGAAAATAAAATGACACAAAATTAGGTGGGAAGACAAGTGGTGAGATTAATGTGTCTACAGAGAGGTATAAGCAGGTTAAGTAGTCGGAAAAAACTTGGCCGATGGAATATAATGTGGACAAATGTGAGACAGAAAGCTGCATATTATTTAAATGGCAAAAGACTGCAGAAAGCTGCACCACAGAGATTTGGAGGCCCTCATACATGAATCACAAAATGCTAGCATTCCAGTTCAGCACTAATTGGGAAGGCAAATGAATGTTAGCCTTTATTTCAAAGGGAATAGAATACAACAATATTGAATGATAGAGCAGACTTGATGGGAAAAATGGCTGACATCTTCTACTTTTTATGATTCTCCTACTTTTTATGGTCTTATCATTATTTTAATTCCCAAAGAATAAAACAAATTTGAAGTTCTGAAGTCTCGTGTTTAATTTCCAATACCAAAAACAGTTCTGTTCAGTTGCTACGACACAAATAATTTGTAATGGTCTCTATCAAGTTCCAATCAAAATGTGCACACAGAACACCCACTAGTATAAATGAGCTTTTAAAATTAAGCCAAACCTTCCAATGACACAACAGTATTTTGGAAATACCAACATAGAACTCATTTGAAAATCTATTACAGTCACAGATGGGAATTCTTCTAATAAACTACACTAATTAGCCTGTCAATCACAGCAATCCACAGAGCTTTTTTACTCTCAGTGACAGATTTCATATTTAAAGAGCACGGGAATTAAAAACACTTCAGATTATGTTGCTTTAACACTCTTCAAGAGCACTGGAGTCAGAGGCATAAAGATGGACTGCATGGAAACAGATCCTTTAGTCCAAAACGTCCACGCTGTCCAGATATCCTAAATAAATCTGGTGCCATCTGTCAGCATTTGCCCCACATCCCTCTAAACCTCTTCCGATTCATATACCACCCAGATGCCTTTTAAATGTTGTAATTGTACTTGCCTCCACCACTTCCTCTGACAACTCATTCCTTATACGCACCACCCTCTGCATGATAATGTTGCCCCTCAGGTTCCTTTTAAATCTTTCCCCTCTCATGTTAAACCTATGTCACCTAGTTTTGGACTCCCCTACCCCAGGGAAAAAACCTTATCTATTTACCCTATCCATCTCCTCATGATTTTGTAAACTTCTATAAGGTCACCCCTCTGCCTCTGATGCTGCAGGGAAAATACACACAGTCTATCAGCCTCTCCCTACAGCTCAAATCCCTGGCAACATCCTTGTGAATCTTTTCTGAACCCTTACAAGTTTCACAACATCCTTCTGACAGAAGGGAGACTGGGATTGCACACAAAATCAAAAAGCAGCCTAACAGAAATCCTGTACAGCCGCAGGGTGACCTCCCAACACCGATACTCAATGCACTGACCAATAAAGGCAAACATACCAAATGCTTTCTTCACTATCCTCTCCACCTGCAGCTCCACTTTCAAGGAGCTATGAACCTGCGCTCCAAGGTCTCTTTGTTCAGCAACACTCCTCAGGACATTACCATTAAGTGTATACCAATTTGTGACTCTCATACTGCAGGTTAACTTCCTTGGAACAATTGTATTTATAACAGATACATGTAATAACTACTCATGACAATAAATAAATCAATAAATCCTTTCCCCTCACTGACAATAATGTTTGCAACAGAGCAAGGCTTCCTCATCTGGATCCTATCTATTATTTGTAAAGGTCTACAGTCCACAGAGTCTTGTGTATGTCATGGTATTTGTGTCCTTTACCAAATCCCTTTCCCTAGTAACTTGCTGAGATTTGAACCAGATGGTCTACAACCTTGCATTTAAGTTTTGTTTGCTCTAATATGGGTTCTGATCACTTATCTGTGCCATCACTACTACCTCCAGAACAACATCCATAGCTCAGCTGAAACTTTCATCTGCTCAAACTTTCATTCATGCCTTGATCATCTTTATTCCAACAGTCTCCTGGTTTCACTCTGTACACAGTCTATCTTAACATTCCTTCACCATCTCTGTCAATCTGAATTTTTAAATGAATGTTTTTTATTTTTGAATGATTTTTATTGTTGTATGTATTTTACATGAGGAAAACATTAAGAAAAAGTGACATGTTTTTCCACCGTCACTGTGATTCAGAGCCATTTTGAATAGTTTTAAGTACAAGAAAAATAAAGAAAGATTTAGCCTAAAGAGAATCCATCAGTCCTGAACCAGCTCATCATCAATGATGCCTGGTATCACTGCCTACACTGAATATAGCCAAAATTGAGGTCTCCACTCTTCAAGCACCATCTTTGCCTCTGAGCCGAGTTTCCTTCACCACCCTCTCTCCGCCATCTGTGCCAAATCCAACTGCATCAGAGTCACATCTCTCACCAGGACGTCCACCTCATCGATGTTGCTGTGATGCCCTCCCACCACTGTTTCATCACTGCCAATCGATGAATTTGGCAATCCTCAGGGCCATTTTCTGCCACTGGGCATACCTCGCCAATGTTGTCTCTGCCAATCTAACAACTACCAATTCCAATGCTAGGTCCTGCACTTGCCCCGGAAAAGTAAGTGGGAGCTCATTCCTGTCCACGCTGGGCTCATTCACCGCCATGAGAAAGCATTCACATTTGTGCTCACTCACCGCCACCAGTGCTGCTTAAGCTCAGGAGAAGGGATAAGTAAAGGAGAAGAAAAAGAACAAAAAGAGAGGAAAAAAAGAAAAACAATTGGAGCTGATGAGATCTACTCTGTTGCAATTTTTATCAAGTATTCCCTGATTCCTGGTATTCCCTCACCTGCTGCACATTGACTACAGCAAAAGAAGAAAACATCTCACCACCACCACCCTTTCAAGTGCATTTAGGAATGGGCCTTTTCCACAGTCCTGCTACAATCCCCGTAGAGATCAATAATTTTAAAAGATATCTGAATTACCAGTGACTAACTTCATGGAAATGCACAGCAAGACTTTTCCTATAACATGCAAACTAAAGGCAATGTCAACTATATACTATTTAATGGCAACGGGTATTCTAAATTATATTTAAATTTTAACAAAATAATAACCCCACAGGGTTACACTTCACTGCCTCTCTCTGCAGAATTACAGCTTTCACAGGAACTAATCAAACACCATTCTCAGCTTGCAACTGATCTGCTTTGCACAATTTAGTGCAGATATAACATCAAGTCATTGAAAACTTAAATAGATAATTCAGTTTCCAGAAAACACCTGAACAAAATGCCAGCAGTTAAGGTCTATCAATTTGCTTTTCTGGACATACAAGGACAAATTTTCCAAATTGCTGAGATTGCCATGGGATACATCTTTTTAACCAGAAACAACCTTCCCTCAGCATTTTGTCTAGCAGTCCACAGGAAGGGCTTACTTTGCTGCCTGCTGGCCTTATAAACTGCAGTCCACTGTCTCTCTGACAGAGACCTCTTGCTTTTTTACCCTGCCTGAAATCTCAGAGACTAAAGGTATGCCTGCAGTCAGCCCAGCTGCTCGTGCATTTGTTTCAAGGTGTGAATATTTTGTCACAGACCCTCTTGACTTCATACGGCAACTTGACAATCAAGTCACCAAATTTAAAACTATGATGTTAAAAATTTTAACATTTAAGACATGAATCTCTTCATTAACCCATTTTACTTTGAATTAAACAGACAGTTGAGGTCATGTTGTGGCTGTACAGGGCATTAGTTCGGCCACTGTTGGAGTATTGTGTTCAGTTCTGGTCTCCTTCTGATTGGAAAGGTGTTGTGAAACTTGAAAGGGTTCAGAAAAGATTTACAAGGATATTGCCAGGGTTGGAGGATTTGAGCTATAGAGAGAGGTTGAGTAGGCTAGGGCTGTTTTCCCTGGAGCGTTGGAGGCTGAGGGTGATCTTGTAGAGGTTTATAAATCACGAGGGGCATGGACAAGATAAATAGACAAAGTCTTTCCCCTGGAGTTAGGAAGTCCAGAACTAGAGGGCATAGGTTTAGGGTGAGAGGGGAAAGATATAAAACAGACATAAGAGGCAACTTTTTCACTCAAAAGGTAGTACGTGTATGGAATGAGCTGCCAGAGGAAATGGTGGAGGCTAGCACAATTGCAACATTTAAAAGGCATCTGAATAGGATGAATAGGAAGGGTTTGGAGGGATATGAATAGGAAGGGTTTGGAGGGATATGGGCCAGATGCTGGCAGTTGGGATAGATTGGGTTGGGATATCTGGTCAGCATGGATGGGTTGGACAGATGGGTCTGTTTCTGTGCTGTACACCTCTATGACTCTAATTAGTTTTAAAAATCTGAAATCTCTATGACTTTGGCTGAAAACTGAATTTGACTGAAACAAAAAGAAAGAGCGCATCTGAGAGAGAACTGGGATCAGCATTTCTGTCAAAAATCTGTAACAAAAGTTGTAAACAATTTCAAGGCTGACACTCGGCACAGCTATACCAGTGGGACATCAGTCAGAGCTGATTAAATGCCTAGTAGCTTGTTTGAGGCTGAGTGAGGAGTATGACAGGACTGCACAACGATCAGTTGAGATGTGAGGTAGGAGAAAAATGAAATAATCTTCTGAAGGAGTAAGCTTCAAAGTATCTGTGTCCTGAAAACGGTTAGCAAGAGTTCTGTGATAGATTTTTCTGGTATTTTGTGGTGAGTCATTTTTGAGTATGGACAAAAATTTTGCATATTTTGTATGCCCCTTTTTTTGTCCTACTTTCAAGTAAACAGAGTGGGACTCAACAGAAAACTCTTGTTCCAAATACTGAAATAATTAAGTTGCTATCATGTGATTCTCCTTCCCTTTGCTGAATACTGTTTACATCCTTACCTGATCCAGACTCAATCTCCATATCCAGGATTTTATCCTCACCGGAAATATCCAGGCACCTCATCTCAGGGAAAAAAATATCAGTTGTGGAAGAGTTGTACACTGGATTGACCAGCATCATGCTGGGAGTTAAATTACAAAGGCCAGAAAAGGTAGATTTATACACTGTTGTGTGTAGGTATTTACCTGTTTAAAAATGTAATTGCTCAATTTCCAGTACTGTGAGGTTGATTGGCCATCATTATTTATTTTTATGTGATTAAATGCTACGCCTAATTTTATGCAATAAATTTAATGAGCACATCATGTTTGAACTCAAAAGAAAGTTCAGGATGAAATGTCATTTTTGTGAAAGTAATGCTGGAGTTGTCAAATCAACCAGTAACTTGTGGCTCTTTGCAATTCAAAGGATACCCCTTTCTGGCTGATCCTCATCTTATGTGTCCATTCATATGTCTCCCTTTTTAAATGCATGTTCTGGGCTATTATTGCATACCAAATTTCTTGTCTGTTAATAATGAAAACACCACAGCAATATGCACACCAAGGCAAAAAGAAAATCACTTATCACACTATGGAACAGGCTCTATTTCAAATCTAGCTCAACTGTTCTGTTGGATGGCACAGGACTTAAATATAAAACTCTTACTTGCAGGCTGCAGAACTAAATCTTGACAAACCCTTGAAGTTCAATTTAATCCTGTAATTGGAGATCCCTAGCCACCACAGTATGTCAAAATTCAGTACAGGCAATCAATAACCCTACTCCTTTCACAAAGGTCTTAGACATAGCTGTCAATCAGACATACTACCTTGGCTGGGCCAGTTCCAATATATGTGCCTCAGGGACTGGGCAAGCATGATATAAAACAGGAATATGATCCAAACTGAAACAAAAAAACATAACTAACTTACAAATGGGAGATGGATAACTAAGCATTAACAAATACAAGGCAGGATTTGTCCCTAGTTAACCTACCTGTATTTCCGGATACCAAACATCTTTGTACCCAGCCTACATTAATGAATGATACTCCCTTGTGTGCTAATTCGCTTCACCCACAATAATTTATTTGTGTTTTAACTGTAGTTTATAGGGGCTACCATATTCCTCCCACTTTCCACAATTCTGCCCTGATCCTATCCTCTTTTTATAGAAGCAAAATGGCTTGTCTTGACTTCAACCCAGCAGTCTTCACTCACAATAGATCACCATTACCATTTTCACTATCTCCAGCATGACAATCTTCAGCACTTCAAAAGAACCATTTCCTATACAATATTACCTGGAACAATAACACCCAATTATCCCTCCCTTTCCAGTGACATTTCCTTATGCAAGTACAGGAGCTGCCATTACCCATCACTCCTCTCTCACTGACAAGTCCCCAAATACTGCTTCCAGACTACATGTGCTTATGTTATAATCACAAATACAGTGCTCTACAGGGAAATGCAGAAAACATAAATAGTTTTCTGAAATAAAATGCAGCTGTTTCAAAAATCATGAAAGTTTTTGATGCTGGACCATGAAAGTGTTGTATAAAGGTGAAAGGGTGAAGAGCTCATTCAGTATTACTCAATATGATAATATCATATGGACATAGATGGGGAAACAACTATAGGTCTCAAAGGAGTAAAATTTTAAGTCAAGATCTCCCTACTTCTTTCAATAACAGTGTCCATCATATAAATGTCACTTATATTTAGTTGCGGTCATGCAATAAACTATATCTTGTTTAAGCCAAGAGAGTCCTCTCTTTAGCTAGCAGTTGATTTTTCTCTACCATATTAAATGAAGTCAAGACCATAGATTACCAACAGGAAAGTGGATGGTGGCAGCAAATCATCAGAATAGCTCTTATATCATGATGATCTGTGGTGAGGATTCATCTGAACAAGGTGGCTGCTGATGCAGATTCCATACTACTGTAACATATGAAATTCTGGTAACTGCAGAGGTCTGAAGATTCATCAGAGACAGTTTTAAGGAATCCATGTGAGGAAACAGAGCTGAAAGAGCCAAATATTGTAGAAGAGAACCTCAAGGCAAGTTTCTAAAGAGCAGAATTGGATAAGTTCTTGGTGACCAAGGGATGAGAAGCTATTAGGTATAGGCAGGAATGTAAGTTTGAGATTACAATCAGCTATGAACTTAATGAATGACAGAGGAGGCTCAAAGGGCTGCATGGTCCATTATTCCCTATTCACTGGTATATTTGTTTGCAATGCACGTGATGATAAAAAGTATTTCAGACTTGATTGAACTTGTGCTTCAGTTAGCATGACTTAGAAACTGCATGGAGTTGCTGCGCTAGTTAAACCCAAAGGGTTACAGATTTCAGGGTTAGTCCTGAATAAAGGTGCAGCTGGAAAGTGTACAGACATCAGAGGTTTTGAGAACAAAATTGAAGTCCCTATTGTTAAATACAAATCTTTAAAAGTAGCAAAGTTTACATGCTGCACAAGCTAGACATCAGCAAAGTACTCACAGGCATTAGTAAGCAACAATTCCATACTATGCAGGTATCATGAAGCAGGAGGAAGGGAAATCAAGGGCTACAGAAACAATTTCTGATTTAACGCATAAAGCCACAAAGAGCAGATTCACTACGTGAAACTATTGAGGAATTAGGAATCATTTATTAAAGACATGATTAGTGGGAATCACCTAGAGAAGCTGCAAAAAAGGAATATTATTAACAAAGAATAGGGCTCCACTTAGCCACAATGGTGCATGAAAACAGTCCAGTATAGCAATACATAGTAGCAACATAGATACACTTCAGAAATAAAAGCATTTGAAGTAAAGAAAATGAATAGTCACATTAGGAAGACATAGCTGCAGAAATAATATTGCCAGGAAGATTTAGGTTCAAAGATTGGCTAAATATAACACAGAACTGGACATCTTGGAGAAAACAATTCCTAATATATAGAATGGCTTTAAAACTAGATACTAAACCAGACGCTGAACAAGTTAATTCACTTCTGTATTTGACTGGGACTATAGCTGATGATGTTATAGCATGCCAAGTAATACAAGGAGCTAACAGTTTTTTTTTAAGAATGTTGTTAAACTTGAGAGGGTGCAGAGAAGAATAACAAGAATATTGCCAGCATTGGAGGGTTTGAGTTATAGGGAGAGGCTGAATAGGCTGAGACTTTTTTCCCTCCAGCATTGGAGGCAGAGAGGTGACCTTGTAGAGGTTTATAAAATCGTGAAGGGCATGGATTGGGTGGATAGCCATGGTCTTTTTCCTAGAATGGGTGAGTCCAAAACGAGATGGCATAAGTTTAAAGTGAGAAGGGAAGGACATAAAAAGGACCTGAGGGGATTACATTTTCATGCAGAGGGTGATGCATGTATGGAATGAGTTGCCAGAGAAAGTGGTGGAGACTGATACAATTACAACCTTCAAAGGCATTTGGTTGGGTATATGAATAGCAAAGTTTTAGAGGGGTATGGGACAAGTGCTGGCAAATGGGACTAGATCAGATTGGGAGTCTGGTTAGCGAGGATGAGTTGGGCCAAACTGTGTTTCTGTGCTGCATGCTTCTATAACTATGATCAAGTTCTGCAAGTCTTTGAGAATTAATTTAATCTTAGAACAAATAAAATTCTTGAAGAGAAATGTTTAACAAAGGAGTTCAGCATCTGGGGAATCCGCTGATATTTTCACGTATGACCTCCAAGCAGTAGAGAAATGTGACTTTGAAACTTGAATGTCAAAATTCAACTGTTATTGGAATTGCTGATGAGTTGTTGTTAGATTAGTCACAGTCCAAATAAAATTTGACTCAGGACAAAACCATTTTGATTGTGGGTGAAGCAGAAGTCTAGAAGCAATGTAGACCGAATCTTAAAGGAGAGGATCATAGTCATCATAAGAGATCAGCAGAAACTATTCAGTTGTTAAGGTGCAAAATATCAGAAGAAGATAGTTCAGAGAGTAGGACAGACACAGATACGACAGTTAGTTTCAGTGCCACAGAGCAAGGACACCACACAGATACAAACAGTGCCCAGTTATTTAAAAAAGTGTGTTTTACATACCATCACTTTTAAAAAACATGGTTATGTAGGACACAATCTCAAGGCATAAGAAGTAAATACCTACTGAAACAAATTTCATTAGTTTGAGCTAGAATAGGAGGAAAGCCTACAGTGTTCCCATGGAAGGTAGATGGTCCTGACCTAGCATTTTAGAAAGCAGACATTTATGTCACTGGGCCTCTCACCAATTTCAAATGTGATACAGAGACAAGTGCCACATTATTACCAAATAGTGTAGCATGGCTGAAGGATCACTATCTACAGCTGACAGCCAAGCAATCACATGATCCAGGTGGTGTGACTTTTAGGATTAAAGATAAAGCTATACAGAATTTTCATTCTTGAGCATGAATGTATGCTTTGACTTGAATTTTTTTTAAGTAGTGGAAAAGTGGCAAATTAATTAAAATTAAGACACTTTTGTTCAAGGAACAGCCAATAATGGAGCAATAGGTCAAAGAATTTTCTTGCCTCTGAACAACCAGTCAAAGACAACCAGTGAAAGGTTTTATAGGGTTTCCTCGATAAATAGTGGAACAGAAGACAAAATCCACTGTGATACTTTATTTTAGCTTAAGAACTTTGTTTCAGACTGTCAGAAAGGTTGAAACCCATCACTATACAAGGTTGGCAGAAATGTTGTCCCCAGCTATCAACACCGATCAGCAGAGTTTGTGAGGAAACGCAGATGATAAGACAGCAATTGAGCAGCATACCCCACTTGGAACTCAGTGATGAATCCTCAACAAATGGAATTCAGACTGCTTTACAGTTTGGTGAACAGGCAGTAATGACAGATTCAAGCTTGATATCAGATGTTGAGAAAACACAAATTCATGCAGAGTGTTTTATTCCTGTATTTTGACAGGAAGAACCATCAGTAATAAAGTCAAAGATTATGCCAACAAGAAGCAATCCCCAGTCGTACAATTGAGGAAGTAAACAAGCTGGTTTGATCAATCATGCAATCACTGTGGGCAAAAACAGGGTGTTTAATCTATTGAACCAGTTGAGGTAAATAGTCTACACACCTTTTTACAAATTTACTGGCAAATTGAGAATAAAAATTTGCTCACGCAGATTAGATAGTGCATGCAAGTCCATGAACCTGACAGTGAAATGGCATGATCAATGTACACAGATTAATGTTACATTAAGGATGAAAACTGCCTGGTTTGGAGATCCAGGATATCATAAAAAAGGAAGAACTTGCCTGGCCAAGAGACCCAAGACAGAGAGAAAAAAAGAAACCACTGGTTTTACCAACATAGCTATCCTCCATGACCAAAATCTTTGAGTTTAAAAGTTATCTAAATATTATAATGGAACAATTGCCTGTTCTATCAGACATCCTCAGTGAAGGAAATCCGAGAGATAAAATGCTCTCCACTTCAAAGGAAGTCACAGACTTCACACTGTTCAGAACAATGTCAAAGTGAACAGCTTAAAAATTCAACCTAGAGACCTATCAATGTTCCAAGTTCAAACAGAATACATTCTGGGTGAACAGTGAAACCTCTAAGTTGCCAAATTTATGAAATCTGAGACATGGGAGCTGATGAAGTCATGATAAATGTAATTATATACACTGATGTATAATATCAGTAATGAGAAAAAGCTTGTAGGGAAATGTTTTATAAGTGTGTAAGATTGTCAAAGAGTTAATGCTGAAGGGGACATTAAGCATTGCCGAATATAAGGTAAAAACAATGACTGCAGATGCTGGAAACCAGATTTTGGGTTAGTGGTGCTGGAAGAGCACAGCAGTTCAGGCAGCATCCGAGGAGCAGCAAAATCGACGTTTCGGGCAAAAGCCCTTCATCAGGAATAAAGGCAGAGAGCCTGAAGCATGGAGAGATAAGCTAGAGGAGGGTGGGGGTGGGGAGAAAGTAGCATGGAGTACAATAGGTGAGTGGGGTAAGGGATGAAGGTGATAGGTCAGGGAGGAGGGTGGAGTGGATAGGTGGAAAAGAAAATAGACGGGTAGGACAAGTCATGGGGACAGTGCTGAGCTGGAAGATTGGAACTGGGGTGAGGTGGGGGAAAAGGGAAATGAGGAAACTGTTGAAGTCCACATTGATGCCCTGGGGTTGAAGTGTTCCGAGGCGGAAGATAAGGCGTTCTTCCTCCAGGTGTCTGGTGGTGAGGAAGCGGTGGTGAAGGAGGCCCAGGACCTCCATGTGCTCGACAGAGTGGGAGGGGGAGTTGAAATGGCGGTGTGGTTGATTGGTGCGGGTGTCCCGGAGCCAAATATAATGATGTTATATGAACATGAGCAGTGAAACAGCTGTGAATCTTGAAGGAATCTGTAAATCTCAAAATGGACAGCAACATCTTCATTGAATATATAAGAAGGGAAAAGAGAAGCCAAAGTGAAAATAGACCCTAACTGAATGAAGCTGGTTGGCAAGATACTTGTATTATTTTTGCAAAGTCAGCCAAATTGTCCACCCTCCTTTAAGTAAACTGCCAATACCTGTAATATTAATACAATTGATAACATCCATCAGCAAATTTTAACTACATTGAAAATGCCTTTTGGAATCGTTTAAAAAGTTACTTCTATGAGATAGCTTAATTACTTTCTTGTGTGCGTTTGATGTCCCCTCATCTATTGAAAGTAAAGAATCTTATTGGGATTTACTTTCCACAGATATCCTTCATTCCTGTTACAAATGGCCATTCTTCATTTGTGAGCCTGTCAAGTCCTGCAGACTGCATCGTTGATGAGCCTGATCCTGTGATTCTGTCAAAAGGTAAGCCTGATCCTGCCTTACTGATTTCAGTAATTTTCAGCAAAATTACTACTCATCAAAACATGACTTCTTTCTGATTTAACCTCCTCCCCAACCCTGGATGAATCTACATTTGCAGGGCAGGAGAGGAGGAAGTCCGAAAAATCCAACGCAGTGCTTTCGTCTTTACACATTGTCCTGCACTAAATCTTTACAGTTAAACTTGGAGAACACCAGCCTTCATTATGCTACATGAGGTCACAAAGGACACAACAGGAATAATAAAAATGGACAAGTCTAAGGCAAGGGCAATGGATACATCATCACAAAATCAGATAGGATTCAATGAATACATTTCACTGTAAAATGACTGGGACTCAGAATGCAATCCTAGAATAAGACTGAATTTGAAATGACTAATGAACATGAATACTGTAAACAGTTGAATTGGAACAAAGAAATCCCACTTCAGACACATATGTGCACACTATTCACCTTCCCTTACATAGTGTGTATGATTCTTTAGCATTGCGCTCTCATTGTAGACTTCCTGAAAGTGGATATAAATCATTTCATTCAGACTGTTAATGATAGGTATGCAATGGAGCACTAACTGCTATTCCAGGGAATCTCTGTATTTTTTTTAAAGCAGTGATGTAATATAGTGAATAGCAGGAAAATGAAAGAAAACAAGTCAACTTTGATTAAGGCAAATCAATTAAAAAGACAAATAAAGCAAAGATTTCTGCTTGCATTGTGCAGTGTACTTGCATATATCAGGCATCAAACAGAAACAAGGAGAGAAAAACCAATGCGTCAATGTAAAATGGATCATTACTTGATTAACACCATTAATTCTATAATTTTTCATTCCAATTTCCTCCCTTCCCTCTCCTACACTGCTGACTCATGCAGGGTTCTGGTTCTGGTTCCAAGAAAAGCATTTTTAGTGTTGCCCAAATCTTTGAGAAGTAGTCAGATGTTTTATGATGAAGTGCATCATTCTTCAGCTCATTTGTTTGCCCTCAATTAACACTCACTTCCAGCAGTAATCACTGCATAGTGTTTAGAAGCTGGAGCTTGGTTTGATTTTCCTGTAACTATGATAAGCTAATTCAGCACTGGCCTGAAATTACCTGCCAACTAACCTACCGTTCTACTCTTGAATTGCCACACAATTCACTCCTACAAATGCAAACGCCAGGTCCACTTATCACTGTGGGTACATTATTACTACATGGACTAACTGATCAAAACAGCATTGATGTATTTATGGGGATATTAGGCAATTTATAGGTGTGAAAGGAATAGAATGTCTTAATAAGGTTAGATTAAAATGAATTGGAAAAGGGTTGTTGGAGTGTAAACATCAACATTGACCAGTTGGATTGAATGCAGAATGTATGTATTTATTTGCGTAGAAACATAGAAAATAGGAAGAGGTGTAGGCCATTTAGCCCCTCGAAGCCGTGACACCATCTATATGTTTATGGCTGATCATTTGCTCATATCCCATTTCCACTTTCTCCCCATACCCCTTGATATCTTGAGCCTTGAGAAGTATATCTGACTCCTTCTTGAAAACATTCAATGTTTTGGCCTCAATTACTTTCAGGGGCAGTGAATTACACAGGCTCACTATTCTCTGGGTGAAGAAATTTCTCCTTACCTTGGTTCTAAATGGGGAGGCAATGTCAGTTTATGTGCTTAGCTGCTTAAATGCTCTATAATGGTACAGTAGATAATATTAGTTAGTTTTAGTTCTAAGTATGCCACTGCACATTCATACAGATTCTTGGATGTGGGAATTCTTTAATGAAGTATCTGATCTTTAGAGTTGGAGACAGATGATAATGTCAATAATTCTGGATGGGAATAATAGTTCTGACTTCACAGGTAAATCTCTCCTAATTCGTAACTATTCCACAGATTGAAATTGATTATTCCTTTGACAAATTAAAAATAATGACAAAGTTAATTATCCCCATAACCCATCCCCTCTCCTCCACCCCACACTGTCCTAAAGACAATGATTGCTGCTCAGGTACAGTTTCCAGTAGCATTGAGCATCCTCTGATACACCTCCATTCTGCCTGCAACAATCGGCTATTCAATCACAAATGATTAACAAACAGATCCAAACTATGCATATTCTGAACAAGGATACTTTTTGTTTAGGCAGTGAAGCAGAAATTAGCAAAGTTGTACATTTACAACCTTAAAAATATTTTTAAAAATACATAAAGAGGAAAAAAAGGAAAGGTGAAACAGAACGGAAATCAGAAAGAAAAAGTGAGCAGATGTTTCAAGTTTTGGAAAAAACTGATTAAACTTTTATTTTTATTTGATTCAAACATGTGCAAGATTAAGGTTTGACTAACTTTTTATTGCTGCATGTTAATGTTTGTTTCTGCAATGAAAATCTAAAACCCTGTTAGTCCTTGCGATCTGGCCACAGTCCAAGGCTTAAAACAGGAATAATCTGGGGATTTAATGTTTGAGCTGCGTTATAAGATGTTTTGATGTGGTCTGGGAGGAGATGGCCAAGCAATCAGTCCAAAGGGAAACCTGGTTAAAAGGTGTCCGATTGTTAATTTCAGAAGGCTATCTGAGGAAGACCAAATGCGGGATTTCCAGTCAGGAATGCCCATTTCCTCAATTCTTCATAAATTCAGGACCTCTGACACTGTGGGGGTAACATTTCAAAAGACAACTCATTAGGGCTTGCTTCTGGCCAGTCTTTGAGTTTTGACAGCATGATGGATATCATGGCTAAGTTTAATCTTGTCCCTGCCCAGTGACACATGAATCTGCAGCACAAATCACTCAGCGAAATCCTATGAGAAAAAACGTTGGCTGATTTTCTCTCCGTAGTTTAGGTGCTGCCAGCTTTAGTACATTAGCTTCAGTTCAGCTCAGATATACTAAACTCAACACAGATTGAGGGTCGTACTTGGGAGCACCTTGCATGGTACATTTCACCAGCTGGTCTCAGGTGATAAAAGAATATGGCAGTGAATCTTCACATAGTACAAAGGCCAGGAAGATGTTGTTTGTCATAATCAGGCAGCTTTATAAGAGATGGCATGGTAATTGAGCACCTGCCAACATTTGTGCTTAAGTTGCACTGAACAGAATTGAATTTTGTTCAAGTATGAACATTCATTGATAGTGATTTTAATCTTTGCTATGCTGTCATTCAGATCTAAAGTTAATTCCAAATATAAAGAATTTATCATAAGCATGTTGAGCAGATTTTTTAAATGATCCGTAAGTATTAGCACAGACTTTATAAATAAACTCAACACTCTTGATTCTTTTTGTTAATTATTATTCAGTGACTCCTGATGGAGTGCGTATTGGATGAGAACTGAACCAACCTCAGTTGTAGTGCCCTCCATAAATGGAATATCAAGCAGTACACACCATCTAATTTCTCACAAGAATGATAGTTATTTGGGTGGTACATTGAAGAACCTGTGAGTCTGAGGGTCAGGGGATTATAGCGCATGGAAGAAAAATAAGGCAAGATATTTGTTTAAGTTCCTTCCTGAGAAGGGACTCTAATGTCTGAAAGTGTTGGTTGGGATATTCATTGCCCATTAACCCAGAATGTTATAAGCTACCCATGCCACTCTATATCTCAGCAGACTGCAGTCAGTCAAAAATAAAATATGACCACCGCACAGAATGATTACAGTACTAACTGATATAGCCCTGGTCCATTCTGTACAACTGCAATGATGACACTATTTGGCATTGCCCCAGGACTGCACCAGGAACTATGCCAAAGGGTATCTTACTAATTAGCAAGTGAAATGCTGAAGCATACGGCATTTAAACTAAACGCACCAGTCATTCATCACTCACCCAAAACCATATTATTGCTGCTATATTTTATCACCAACAATAATACAGTTCATTCCACTTTGTACCAATTACTACCTAGTTACAGCACACTAGTGACACCTATTGATGCTAAGACAAGAGTGTAACAAAAATGATGGTCTGCTCAGTGCTCAGCCAAAGGGAAAGGTAAGCCTACAATACATTGGCCCTTGCTGGAAACTGTGAATTTCAAGACAGAAGATCAGGATCAGCTATAACCTTCCCAAGGCCAAGTCAGCAGCCAGCACTCATTCCAGGAAAGGGGCAAGAGAAGTTGGAGATAAATAATGCCACATCTCCAGCCACATAGAGTCATAGAATCAAACATCTTCTCTATATTTCTCTACTCAAGGTCTACTCAATTTCTCTACACCCTTCTCATGAGGGTGTGGCCACTTTTATGTTCTCAGGATGTGAGACATCATTGGCAAACCCTGCATTTTCCTGCATTCTGAGCATCCATGAGACAGTGGTGGACCATTGTTGTCTGTCTGGACAGTGAAAGTGTTCTACAGAACTATTAAGATGGGCGCGTCAGACTCCTGTCTTGGAGGGGAACTGAGACGAACTGATGTTCCTGTATACCTATTACCCATGGCATAGTGGGTAATTGAAACATTCATGCTGCAATGCGTGTGGTAGATGGTACTCACTGTAACCACTGTAGGTGGATGGTGTAGGAAGTGGATGTTTAAGCCAGTTGATGGCATGTCAATTAAATGGGCTGCTTTGCTTTGGACAGTACCTAGCTGTTGGAGCTGAACTGTCCAGGTAAGGGGAGTATATTTCCTTCCATTCCTGACCCTGAGCCTTGTAGATTATGGACAGACAATGGGAATTGCTTGCCAAAGAATAGGGAGTCTCTGATCTATTACTTGTATCTATTAATTGCATAGCTATTGAGTTTTGGAGTCAATGGTGAGCCCCATGGAAGTGTTCTCTGTAGGTAGTAAGGTCTGAACATGCAGGGACTGAACATACTGCTCAGGATACTGGGTGTCCGCCAAAATGGTGCTGTATCCATCATGTATATACAGAGAGCTGGAACACTACTCTTGGAGGTGGTGATGATGTTAAAGATTCAGGAGAAGTGGTTGAGCTCTCTTGTTGGAGGAAGGAGCTGGCTGTTGTAGTAATTGTACACATAGTTAATCTTCAATTAGGAGTACAGGCAAAGACTGTCAATAGGCTATTCTACAATGAGAGCATCACTTGATACAGCTCTCACTCAAACGTCAGCCCATATCCATCATTCAGCAGCACAGGGCTCAGCATTCCTGTCCCATTGCCTGGTCCTGAACCACCACCACCACATACCCCTGGAGGGTCTGAGATCAAAGCACTCACTCTCATGTATATGCCACACCTTGATTGAATATCACAATGGTTGGTCTATTTACCCACTGGGTTCATGGAACACCAGGAATGTTAAACTGTGCAGGTTTTACGTGGTAAATTACATGTACAATGTTAAAACAAAATTCGAGTCTTGGTCACTGACAACGGAACACTTTTGTTTATGGTGGAAACCATTCTCTTTCCATTCAGGATCCTACAATTCCCAACCATCTCTGTCTCTCCCAGGGGTTAGACATTGCGAGAGTGAACTTCACTCCTCAACCCACGGTTCGGCAGGAACTCGAGCCTGTCGATGAGATCATTGGAGATCGCAGGACCGAGACCAAGAGAACACTGAGTTGCACCCAGTCAGCTGCAGGGTGAAGTCTCAGTGGATTACTCTGACTCAGTGATCAACACCAGCTATTCACTGGTAGTCATTTTAGTTCGAAAAAGGAATACTTTAAAAGTGTAATTCAAATCTCCCGAGACAGAGAGTTAGTTCAGTTTAACAATCTCTTATTGACATTGTATAGCGGGTCCAATACAGGACGGTGCCCAATGCAGAATGGACTGTCTTATTTGTACTAAAATGAATAATCACCACTTGTGGTTTCGCTCTGTCGAACCGGATTTCTGAAGTGACCGGTTAATCTGGGTCTCAGGAGGATTCACTGTACACGCGCCTCCAGACTGCACCGCTTTCAGGTTTAAATCATTTGCTTTCAAAGTGACAGGTTGTCCAGGAATGAAATGATTTGTGGATTAAGAACTATTAAATTTTTCACTGAAGTTCTGCTGCGTACAGGAGAAAGCTTCGCATTTAACCCCGGGGAGAGTTCACGAGAGGAACCCGAGTGAAGCTCTCTCCTCTCCGAGTGAGTTTCGATTCTAAGCTACTCTGAGAGACTGGGATCCACGCTCACCTCATCACTGTGTACACCACACCATTACATACCACTGTGTACACCTCATCACTGTGTACCCCACACCCCTGTGTACACCACACCCCGTGTACACCACTGTGTACACCACACGTGTACATCACTCCACACCACTGGGTACAGCACTCCACACCACACCCCTGTGTACACCACACCCCTGTGTACACCACACCCCTGTGTACACCACACCCCGTGTACACCACTGTGTACACCACACGTGTACATCACTCCACACCACTGGGTACAGCACTCCACACCACACCCCTGTGTACACCACTCCACACTTCACCTCAGTGTACACCACACCATTGCGTACACCACACCACATCTCTGTGTACACCACTCCACACTACGCCGCAGCGTACACCACACCACTATGTGCACCACACCAGTGTACATCACTCCACACCACACCCCGTGCACACCACTCCACACCACGCCCCTGTGTACACCACTCCACTCCACACCCCTGTGTACACTACTCCACACCACACCCCTGTGTACATCACTCCACACCACACCCCGTGCACACCACTCCACACCCCTGTGTACACCACTCCACTCCACACCCCTGTGTACACCACTCCACTCCACACCACTGTATACACCACTCCACACCACATCACAGCGTAGACCACACCACTGTGTACACCACACCACACCACTGTATACACCACTCCATTCCACACCACTGTGTACACCACTCCACACCCCTGTGTACACCACTCCATTCCACACCCCTGTGTACACCACTCCACTCCACACCACTGTATACACCACTCCACACCACATCACAGCGTAGACCACACCACTGTGTACACCACACCACACCACTGTATACACCACTCCACACCACACCACAGCGTACTCCATACCACACCACAGCATACACCACTTCACACTACACCACTGTGTACACTACTCCACATCACACCACCGTGTACACCACTCCACACCACACCACTGTGTAGACCACACCACTGTGTACACCACACCACACCACTGTATACACCACTCCACACCACACCACAGCGTACTCCATACCACACCACAACGTACACCACTCCACACTACACCACTGTGTACACTACTCCACATCACACCACCGTGTACACCACTCCACACCATACCACTGTGTACACCACACCACTG
This sequence comes from Hemiscyllium ocellatum, assembly GCF_020745735.1. NCBI lineage: Eukaryota > Metazoa > Chordata > Chondrichthyes > Orectolobiformes > Hemiscylliidae > Hemiscyllium > Hemiscyllium ocellatum. The sequence continues at coordinate 31,565,859 of NC_083428.1, read as the reverse complement.
TGTACACCACTGTGTACACTACTCCCCAACACACCACTGTTACACTACTCCACATCACACCACCATGTACACCACTCCACTGTGTACACCACTCCACTCCACACCACTGTGTACACTACTCCCCAACACACCACTGTGTACACTACTCCACACCACACCACTGTGTACACCACTCCCCAACACACCACTGTGTACACCATTCCACACCACACCCCTGTGTACACCACTCCACACCACACCAGAGTACACCACTCCTCACCACACCCCTATGTACACCACTTCTCAACACACCATTTATACACCACCCCATTCTACAATATCAATCTCTCCACTCCACAGCACACCACTGAGTACAGCACTCCATAACACCTTTTATACACCACTCTACTCCACATTAAACCGCAGTACACCACTCTACTGTACGCCACACCATTCTACAATATGCACCTCCATTCTACAACACCCAATTATACACCACTCCAATTCACAATATACACCACACCATTCCACAAGAGACCACAACACACCAATCCACACCACTCCACTCCACAATAAACCACTATATACCACCAATCCACAAAACACCGATATACACCACTTCACTCCACGCTAAACCACTATACATCATTCCACTGTACATCATTCAACTGTACATCATTCCACTGTACAGTATATCACTCCACAATACATCACTCCACTATAAATCACTCCACTGTACATCACTCCACTGTACATCACTCCACTGTACAGTATATCACTCTACTATACATCATTCCACTGTACATCACTCCACTATACATCATTCCACTATATGTCACTCAATTATACATCACTCCACTATACATCACTCCACTGTACATCACTCCACTTTTACAGTACATCACTCCACTATGCATCACTCCACTATACATCACTCCACTGTACATCATTCCACTATACATCACTCCACAGTACATCACTCCACTGTACATCATTCCACTGTACAGTGTATTACTCCACTTATAAATCACTCCACTATACATCACTCCATTATACATCACTCCACTATACATCACTCCACAGTACAAGACTCCACTGTACAGTATATTACTCCACAATACATCACTCCATTATACATCACTCCACTATACAGTACATCACTCCACTGTACATCATTCCACTGTACAGTATAGCACTCCACAATACATCACTCCATTATACATCACTCCACTATACAGTACATCACTCCACTATACATCAATCCACTGTACCTCACTCCACTATACATCACTCTACTATACATCACTCCACTAAACACTACATCACTCCACTATACATCACTCCACTAAACACTACATCACTCCACTATAAATCACTCCACTGTGCATCACTCCACTATACAGTACATCACTCCACTATACAGTACATCACTCCATTATGCATCACTCCACTGTACAGTACGTCACTCCACTATACGTCACTCCACTGTACATCACTCCACTATACAGTGCATCACTCCACTATACAGTACATCACTCCACTATACATCACTCCACTATATATCGCTCCACTATATAGTACATCACTCCACTATACAGTACATCACTCCATTATACATCACTCCACTAAACACTATATCACTTCACTGTACATCACTCCACTATACAGTACATCACTCCACTGTACATCACTCTATAACACGCTACAAAACACTCCACTCCACAATTAACCATTCCATCCCCAATGTCCCATGCTACAGCATCCTGCTCCACAATACGTCACAACACACCACTCCACAATCCACAATCTGCCACTCCACACTATCCTCTGTACATCACTTCACTCCACAATAAACCGCTGGCACGAAACGCACCTCCTTAAGGCAGAGCGGAATTGCCCATTTAACGCCGATAAAAGTTGGATAACTTGCTCTGTCACCTACCTCAGTAACCAGCCCTTCTCCTCGCTCCATGATACTGATGAAAGGGATCTCCAGGAAAGATGCTAAAAAATCCATCTGGATTAGTTGGTCTGTAGACTGTGGGAACGCCAGAATGGCCGCAACTCCCCGGACCACAACTGACTGGCAGACGGATTGCAGGAGGGACTGCGGGTCGGGCTGCCAGCCCTGACTGCTGACCGTCTCCAGGCTCAGGTTGTAGGGTAGTAGGGTGTCCCTTAAGGCCGCCTCCACTCCTTCGAGCAGCGCCTGTTGCAGGAGGGCTCTCCGGGAGCCGGGCAGCACGGTGCCCAGTCTCACGGTGTGTCCGATCCGGTTCAGGATGTGGCACGGCTGCGGGTGAGGCTGGCAGAGGCTGAGCACAGCGTGCAGGAAGCCGAGCAGGGTCCAGAGGCGCTGCCTGCACTCCATGGCCGGGGTGTGAGCTGTTGCCGTGGGCAGCAATGTGCAGAGAGTCCCGGCTCCGCGCCAGCTCAGTGCCGCAGCCCTCATTGGCTGGAGGGGAGCGAGGAGCCGGTCACTCCGCTCGGAGCCGCACCGAGACAAGGCACTCAGGTCAAAATCTGCAAAGCCACGTCAAGTTCCCCACTCCCTGCTGATGAGGGAAGGATGGGGTGAAGAGAGAGAAAGTAGAGGGGGAGAAAAGGGTAAATAGAGGGAGAAAGTAAATAGAAAAGGAAGAGAGGTTGAGAGAGAGAGAAGATAGAAAAGTTGAGAGAGAGAAAGAAGTTAGAGAGAAGGTAGATAGAGAGAAGGTATGAAAGAACAAGGGAAGAATAAAAGAGAACGAAAAAACAAATTCCGCGAAGATCTGTCAATCTAAAGGTGGAAATAAATGGATCAAATAGTAGGAAGGAACGCAGGATGCAAGATTGCAAAAGAGAGACAGAATGTGGAGAAGGGAGAGAGAGATTTAATGTCCTGTGGCATTACACTGGGGTGTGGGGGTCTTTAACACTGAGTCCTGAGCCCACAGTTAGGGAGCAGGAATGTGACTGTTTCCTGCCCCCTTTCCCCATCAGGGTGTGTGGTGGTGGGGGGGGGGGGGGGGGGGTGTTGGGATTAATGTCAGCGCAGTGAGGGCTTCCCCATGATTCAGACGGAGAGATTCCGGAGTCAGCAGCACCTCAGTCCCCTTTCAGGATTCCCACATCTGAGCGTGATCCACCAAGCTTCGGGACAGCTGTCCCATCCCTGAGGGGGTTGGGGGGGTGGGGGGGGGAGAGGGGGGCGGCTGGGGGCTACTCCGCCTGCGGCTGAAGTCTTGAAGCCGTCACCCCGGACACAGTGCCCCCCTGTCACATTCCCAAAGCCCCAGGAATCCCCCGGCTGGTCCCCTCCAAATCAGCGCCACCGGCCCGGACTGGAGCCTGAGCTCTGCATTGAAGAAACAGCAACTGAACGCCTCTCTCTCTCTCTCTCTCAACCTCCAGGTAGCGGGACCCAGTCAGTGCCTCCACGCCAGCCTTCGCTGTTTCCAACTGGACAGTCTCCTACTGCAACTCAACCCGGACTGTGAAAACTCCGCAACTCACAGAAAGAACCCAGAAAGAGAGAGAGGGGCGTGCAGTATTGAAACAGGGGAAGGAAAGACAAACACAGGATAATATAGAGAGAGGGTGGGCGAGATAATACTCGAAGCGGCTGCTTTGGGAATATACCTACGGAAAGAGAGGGAGGAGCAGGGGGAAAGTGTGTCTCGGTTTGGATTGCTCTAGCTAAGGGCTGGAACAGACAGGAAGGGTGAATGGTCTCTGTGTTTTCTGGAAAAGTCTGCGTTTCTACAGGTTGGGAAAACTGGTTCTGTGCCGCAATCACAAAACAAGCTTCTTTATCCCATCGTCTTATCGCCAGGACAGTGTACAGCTGCTATATAGACTGTGGTCCCTTCAATTGATTTATTTTGACGTTATTTTCCAACATAGAGGGTGGCGAGCCGGTGTGAGGTGGGGACTGGAATGAATGTCATACACAGAAACTCTATTAGCCGTTTCGCTAGTCTCATTATTTGGCACATTATTTAGTTCCCATCAGCCGAGGGAAAGAAATCCACTTGAAGCGGATTTATTGGCAATTCAACTAACAGCAAGAAGACTCAGATAGCAGAGGGGCCCCGGGTGAAATCATGGATTGGAATCTAATCGTTTCCTCGGTGTTGATTAAAAATTAAATGAAAATGGTAATACACCACAGGGTGCCCAGTCACCTGGGAAAACCAACATTTCAGAAATCCTCTCGAAAATAGGACTGCCTAGTCTCAAATGTAACTAGAAAAAAGCCGAACACGTCAGGCGGCATCCGTGGAGAGATGAGGTTTCAAGTTGCTGACCTTGAACTGGGATTTTCGCGGGTGGTCGTCAGTCGGAAAGATTTACTCTCTCCACGGAGGCTGTCAGACCTGCTGAGCATTGGCAGAAGATTCAGTAATTTCACCCTCACAGCAGCAGCGCTGCTCTCTTTTTGCAATACTTGCCCAGTCTAAAAGCGGATGGGGAGGAATATTTGATCTGTCCGTCTTTTTTATGAAGGTGTGCTGTCACTGAATGATGGATAACATGTAAGGGAGTCGGACTCCTGACCTTTTCACCTGATAGCAGGGACACCAAGGGACACATTGGCCCGCTCTCTGTCTACTAACGGTGTTTGATAACTGGTACCACAAGCCATCAAACGGCTAACCCCAGACCTTTGTGCTTTTGGAATCAACCTGTTCAGAAATGCTATAAAACACTGCTGGAGCAAGTGGGACTTGAAACCAGGGCTGTTGGGTCAGAGGTAAGGACACAATAACTATGCTCCAAGTTCCCTCCAGTGCCAGACTTAAGCAGACACCAAAAGCATAAACCCACTGGATAAAAACCGACAGAATTGCGGATGCTGTAATCAGAAACAAAACAGTATTTGCTGGAAAATCTCAACCTTCTGAGAAAGGGTCAATGGACCCGAAACGTTATCTCTGATTTCTCTTCATAGATACTGACAGACCTGCTAAGCATATTCACTAGGTTTTGTTTCAGAAGCCTACTGGGTTCTGTTGAAGACAAATGAGACAATGAATCCAGTTAGAATCGATCCAATTTTCAAGAACCCATGCCCTGCAGGATTAGTATCACAAATGCTTTATTGTGTACCTGAAAACATCCAGAAAGTTGTTGAACAAGACTCCTCAATCCTCCATATTTGACATCTTATAGACATTGCCATAAATTGCACAAATGACTTTTTTTTGGAGAAGTCAGTCCGTTGGAAGATTTATGATCTAATCTAGGAATAAAATGATGGATTTAATTTCTGTTTGGAATTTAGCCAGCTGTAGATGCTGCAAATCTCCCCAACGTGACAAATCAGCTCATGGCGTAACCATTCTTGGATTTTCCTCAGGAAATTGTCAGCATTCAATAATGTTCCTCTCGGAGCTAGTAAAGACTGTAGCTGTGACCAGACCCTCGTGTTTAATTCCTGAAGTAGTACATTGCAAATTGAAAGCTAGTTTCTTGATGTTTGAAATTCCCAAATCATAGAATCATTCCAACAGTGTGGTGCAAACAAATCATTTGGTCCATTGAATCTACATCAACCCACCCAAACAGCATCCTCTCAGACCCACCCCCACACCCTATCCCTGTAACAGTGCATTTCCTATGGTTAACCCATCTAGCCTGCACATCCCTGGACACTAAGTGCAAAATAGCATGGACAATCCAACCAATGTGCACATCAATGGATTGTGGGAGGAAACTGGAGCACCCAAAGGAAATCCATGCAGACACAGGGAGAATGTGTAAACCCCACATAGCCAGTAACCTGACGGTGGAATCAATTCCAAGTCCCTGGCACTGTGAGGCAGCAAAGCAAAGCACTGAGCCACTGTGCCACCCAAATGGAGTATAGAGACTGAAGCACAGTGCTAAATAGAACTTCAATCCATGAAAATATCACTAAAAACACAGGGGGAGGGAAAGAGGAGAACCCATCACTGAATTAGAGATATTGGAGGAAGAGAGTGCATCTACAGTATTCAGGAAAATGGGATTATTCAGGCTGCTTTCTTCATGCAGTAGTTTATTTCCAATGGAAATGACAGGTAGGGAATACTCAGTTGGAGTACACTTTATTTTATGTCCAGAATCCTGGCCCCATTGGAAATTATGGTTGACACAAAGTGAATAAATGTACATTGTACCTGGGATGTGGAAAGAGATAAAATGAGTGGGTAGATACCATGGTCAGCCACATTGTACATGAACAGTGGAAGAAACTGGAATGATAAATGAATGATTTATTGTGAACGTTGTGTTGTGTTCTTAACTATAGTGTAAGTAGATGTCAATATTAATAGTTGAAGCTCTGGACTATAGGAACTAGATCAGTTGATTAATGTAATATAACATTTATAGAAAGTATGTTAAGTGTCATCCTTGGTTCAACTGTGATACTCATGCCTCAAAATTAGAAGGACATACCTTCATTCTCAAATAAGAGTCTTCAGTACAACTCTAAAGTTACAGATTAGTCCAGTTTTGAGGGAATGCTTCATGTTCAAGTTGTTGTTTTTCAGATGATATGGTAAACCAAGGCTGGCTTTGCTTTCTTAGGAGGAAATGAAGATCTGTAGTAGATCAGAGGCTTGTTTAATTGTTCATGCAATGTGGGTATCACAGACAAGGCCAACATTTACTAATCAGCCATAATTATCCTTAAGGAGGTGATAATAAGTAACATTCTTTGGAGTGAACAGTTGACATTGTGTAGCTACAGGCCAGTGCTATCAGAGAAGGAATTCTGGAATCTGGAGCCAGTGACAGTAAAGGAGTTGTAATCTGTTTTAATGTCAGGATGATTTATTATTTGGAGAAGAACTTCCAGATGGCAATGGTCCCATCCACCTGTTGTTCTTTCTTTCAAGAGTAAAATTAGAAATTTGGATGGATTAAAAGATGAAAGAACTGGGGAAATTCAGCAGGTCTGACAGCATCTGCAGAGAGAGAAAAACAGATTTAATGTTTCAAAGTGAATAACTCTTCTTTGGAAGTCAAAAGGACTAGAAAAGGATGTTTGTTATACCATTGACAGACAGGGAGAAGGAGGGAGTGGAGTAAATGGTGAGGATGCCCTCAGCAAGACAAAGAAATGTTAAAGGACTGATCTAGATGACAGATAAGTAATAATGGCAGGTGTGAATAATCGGAAATGGGTCCGCTTTGTTGGAGAGGAATGGGGAAGGTAATGAAAGGCTTTTGCCCGAAACATTGATTTTCCTGCTCCTCGGATGCTGCCTGACCTGCTGTGCTTTTCCAGCACTGCCCTGATCTAAACTCTGGCTTCCAGCATCAGCAGTCCTCACTTTTGCCGTGAAGATGGAGGAGGGTCTTATCAAAATGAAGGGCAGAGTTCATACTCTGAACTCATTGAACTCAAGGTTGAGTCTAAAGTGCTGAAGGTTTGGGTGGCATGGCACTGCTGTAATGGGTTTATTGGACTTGCTGCAGTGTATCTTCTAGGTGCTGTCACCATGCATCGGTGTTGATGAGAATAAATGTTTAAGGTGATGAGTAGGATACTGATTAAGCAAGCTGCTTTGCCTAGGTGATGTCTAATTTCTTATTGTGGGAGCAGCACTTATTCAATCAGGTGAGGAATATTCCAATTCCCTGCTGACTTGTGCCTAGTACATGGTGGATAGTCTTCAGGGAGTCAGGAAGTGAGGTGTTCACTGCCGGCTCCCAGCTTCTGGTTTGTTCTTATAGCCACAGTGCATATATGGCTATTCATTTAAAACTTTGACCAATTAAACTTCCAAGATGTTTATGGTAGGGAATTCAGTAACAGTAACATAATTGAATGTCAAGGGAAACTGGATTTGATCTTGATGGAGATGGTTGCAGCCTTGCACATTTGTTATTTCTTACTTATCAGCCCAAGCCTGTTTGTCATCCAGAACTTGCATTATAGGGATTATGAAACAGTATCTGAGGAGTTGTGAGTAATATGAAACACTGTGCAGTCTTTAGTAAGCATCCCCACTTCTAATTGAATGATGAAGCAAATACCTTTATAAAGCATTTGAAAATGGTTGGACTGCCAATGCTATCCTAAGGAATTTTTACAACAACGTCCTGTAACTGAGGCGTTTGGCATTCGTTAACCACAAAAATCTTCCTTTCTGCTAGATATGACTCCAGTCAATGGACAGTTTACTTCTGACTTCCATTGACTTCAAATTCACTTGGGTTTTTTTGATGTTACACTTAGTCAAATACTCTCTTGGTGCCAAGGATAAATTTACCTTATCTTTAGAATTTAGCTCTAATGCCCATATTTGCACCAAGGATAGAATGAAGACTGGAGCCAGTTATCCCCATTTCTTCGACCATATGTATCACTCAACTAATGGCATTAAGAAAGGCAATTTATCTCATCAGCTACCTAGTTGCTCTTTATTGGATCCTGTTGTGCATAAACTGGTTGCCACAATAGCAGTTATTGAGCAGGCGAAGATCAGAGAAAGCCAGCGTCCATGGTATTTGGCAATGATTATCAGTGACTGATCAGACCAATTCTTGACTTGCAAGTTCTTGAACAGTTGAGGCACAGGAATTCCAGGTTTGGAAGAATTCTGGTCAAAGCATACTCCTTCCAGTACCTGTTTGCATCTTATAGGTTTTAAATGTATATCTGTTATTCTGGTTGTTCTGGCATGATTGTCTCTCTCAATAGAAAGCTGTTTCCACATCTACTGGTCAATGTCAGTTAGAGAGAGCTATCTTTCCAGCTAGTCACTGAAGTATTGAAGTAAGATATATCCTGGCCAGCACAATTATCATTGAAAGGGAACTTAATGCAAATTTATGCTTTCCTTTACTGGTCAGAGTATTGAGTACAGGAGTTGGGAGGTCATGCTGCGGCTTTACAGGACATTGGTTAGGCCACTATTGGAATATTGCATGCAATTCTGATCTCCTTCCTATCAGAAAGATGTTGTGAAACTTGAAAGGGTTCAGAAAAGATTTCCAAGGATGTTGCCAGAGTTGGAGAATTTGAGCTGGTTGGGCCAGCATTTAGTGCCTATCCTTAGTTGCTCTTGAGAAGGTTTTGGTGAGCTATCTTCATGAACCACTGCAGTCCATTTGGTATAGGTAGACCCACAAAGCCATCAGGGAGGGTGGTCTGGGATTTGGTGCAGTGACTATGAAAGAATAGCACCGACTCATGAGTGACTGGACACCTGACCGATCTCTGAGCAACTCCCCGATAGACTTACCACCAACCTCCAGATTTCAGAGAGAAAACCAGTCAGGAATCATCTGCCAGTATTTGGAACCTTTCTCCAGTGCTGCAGATTCTCACTGTTAACAGCTAAAAGACACTAGAAAAAGCTGAACTGTGAGAACTGGCCATTCCCTTGCTATTGCTAAACTAGGCTTTTTCCCAGAAATATCAGCACCTCTGCCTTTACAACCTCTCTTAAAAAATACCAAGGATAAAATATCCCAGTTATCGGGACAGTATCACCACAGTATCGATGGGGGTGAATTGCCTTCTTGGTGAGCTGTAGTCCATTTTCTGTCAGTAGGTCCACAATGCCATTAAGGAGGATTTTGACCCCGTAATTATTGTTTACAATGCAGTCTTATTTAAATGGACGAAACCAAAAGCAGATTGATACGGAGGTGCCGATGTTGGACTAGGGTGTATAAGGTTAAAAAATCACACATCACCAGGTTATAGTCCACCAGGTTTAATTGGAAGCACTAGCTTTCAGAGCACCGCTCCTACATCAGGTGGTTGTGGAATACACAAAAGCAGATTGGATACTCTTCAGTTCACAAACATGATCGCAGCTTCACCACTCCACCTAAGAAAAATTTTAGCTTAATAAACCATGCTGCAACTTTCAATTAACTATTTAACAGCTTCTGGACTCAACAATGAGTTAATCAATTACAGACCATAACCACATTTGCTTTGGACAGCAACTGTTGAAACTGTTTTCTCTTATTTTCCTCCAGATCCAGATCTTTTCACTTTATGTCTTACACCATCACTGCCTTCCACCTTTCACAGATCATTCTTTTTGTTCTTTGCCCTTTTCTCTATTTCTCCGTCTCTGTACTCGATTAAACTTTCTTCAAACTTTTTCCAGTTCAACTGAAAGATCATCAGTGCTAACTTTGTGCTTTCCTTACAGGTTGCCTGGCCCATTGAGAATTTCTAACAGTTTCTAATTTTTATCCCAAGATGCTTCACCAGAATATAGAATCAGAATGCTGAATTCAACCAAAAATTGTCAGTGTCAATTTCAGGCAGTTACATGGAGGGTTTTGCTCTGTTAGTTGTAGTGAGTTTTCTCAATGAATTTTATGTTACTCACATCATTATATAGTCACCACGTCCTCCTGTCATCCTGCTCATGCTTTTGTGCACTGAGCAGAGGTGGAAGTATTCACTGATGCCAGAACCTTCCAGGATTTCCGTGCCATTTTTAATTTTCAGCTATGCCCCAGGAAATGTGCTGCCAACCAAGAACTGTTCGTCACAGTTCATATAGTGAGAGGGGAATGATAAAGTAAACCTACTGAGGGCAGATAAGTGGAACTAGCAACTCCTCATTGCAAATATGACCTAACATTTATAAATGTATCACTAAGTTATATTGTCACCTATCTAATTAACTGTCATTAGTAATTGCAGCTCTAAGAATGAAGCTCCCCAGACCGTCCATCCTGAGCACCATATCATCTTAGAAGCCTGTCTAAGTGAGTGCTCTTATTTCCCTAATGGCCAGTGTAGTATAGCATCATGTCATTGTTCAACATGGGAGTATTTATTGCTGGTGAGCCTTCGAATGGTTGAAAACTTTTATTAAACAACAGCAAAAACAAATAAAAACAGCTGCATTTGCTTCAGCCTTTTGCACAATCACAAATTTATAGTCAATGAATGATCACTGCACCCAACTCTCATCTATGGGCACCGCCTGCCAATTAATCCTGTCTGGTTTGTTGAGTCTATCACTGCAGCTTTCCATTATGCAGAAGGTGACGTTCATCCTTCTCAACTATCCTCATCTCCAGTCTTGGAAGACTGCTGCTGCTCTCCCAGCTCTTTAGTGTCCATTCCTTGCTATCTCCTCTGGTTATGCAGCACCATAGGATTTTGTGGTACACTCTTATCAAGATTCCCACAGGCTGATCAAAGCGTTAGAACCACATTTTAGGAGGACTATAATCTGATCCATGATGCCTTTGGTGGAAGAATGGATTGCATGATTGGCTTCAGTCAGACAGTTGCTTAACTAAGTCAGCAGTCATGGTTACAGGAAAGAGCCCTTGTCTCCCAAAAGCCATCATTGCAGAATCTCTGGCTTTTGAAATGAGTTGGGAACAAGAGAGTGCAAAAGGATTTAGGCATTATGGCACCTTGCGTGGTACCTAGCACAAACCTCTAAAATATGCTATTTTATGGACCAGGCCAGATCCCCCAAGATACAAATTCCTCAAGATATGTTGAGAAAGCAGCCCAGAACCTAATCTTTTGTATATTAAAGGCAGGTGTGTAGTGGATATTCCAGGTGTGATGCAACTTGTCAAACCATTCGGCTTTAAGCAAAACAGAAATTATTTCAGCACTACATTTGAAAAGTGAAAAAAAATTTAGAATAACTTTACTTGAAAACTCAACCGACTCAATACGGCAACTTAACTAAGGAGCTGTTCCAAGTCCCGTACAACTCACAAACACACCCCTTGGCAAAAGGTAAATTTAAACCGAGATTCTTAGATGTAGGAGAGATTTCTGATAAGTAAGGGCTGGGTAATAAGTGCTGGCCCAGCCAATAATGTCCACATTTCATCAGTAAATTAAAAAAAAACATTCAAATTAAAAGGAAGGAATATGAATAAAACTCTGTTTTCACATGAAAGGAGTATTTAAGATCCTGAGCAGTAAGAAAGGAGGTGATTAAAAAGGCTTGGGTTTTCAAGGGAATTTGGTACGGAAAGGGATGTTAGGATTAAAAATGAACCAATATGTCCTGGAAGGAAGGGATCCTTACAGTGCTGAAAATGAAGAGGAGGATTATTTGATAGTAGCCTCTCTGTCGTTGGTCTGTTCCAAGCGAACTAAATGAACAGTACATCACCTTTTAATATTGGCACATTACAGTTTACTTGACAATTTCAGATCAAAATCTCGTCTCCATTTTTTCAGGTAGCAGCTGTTGTTGAAGATGCTGCTTTTCCAATTAACACCTCTTCTTGGCAGTTTTCTTTTCGCTCCATTAAAATCCCTTTTGGCCTAACACTATCATCACTTTCATTATTTTGCTTCAGTTTCTCTTTTTGCAGACCTGCCCCTTTGCTTATACCTTCCTTTCCTGTTTCTCTAATTTTTTTTCCACTTCTAATTAAAAAGGCCGCAAAAACCTGTTACATAATTACTTTCCTCTCTCAATGACACTGCCTGGCCAACTGAGTACTTCCCAATCATCTCAGATATTCACCTATTTCAAACAATGTGCTTTCATCCCTCTATCATCCAGACAGTCCTCTACTGCACCACTTCCATTCTTTGTTCCACTGCTCTAAAACTCCCCCAAAAGGCAATAAAGACAGGGTCCCCCTTGTCTTAACCTAGCACTCCAACAGTCTCCACATCCAATGAATCATCCTTAAACACTTCCGTCAACTCCAACTACTCCACCAAACAAGAACATATTCCCCTCTCCACCCATTTCTGCCTTCAGAAAGACCATTCTCTTTGACAATACTTGGTTTGTACCACTCTCCCCACTAACACTCCCAAACCCTCAGGTACCTACCCTGCAACTGGAAAAGATACAAAACCTGCCAGCACACCACCCCGCTCATCTCCATCCAGGGACCCAAATAGTCCTTCCAGGTGAGACAGAGCTTAACGTGGCTCTCCTCCAACCTACTTTACTGTATACGATGCTTCCGATATGGTCTTCTCTACACTGAAGACACCAAACGTAAGCTAAGGGAATGTTTTGCTAAGCATCTCAGCCAGGCCTGCAAGGGCCAACTGGACTTCCCAGCCACTGCCCATTTAATTCCTCTTCCCAATCCCTTTCTGGCATGGTCACCCTTGTCTTCCTCTATTTCCACAATGAATCAAACTGCAAACTGGGGGAACAACACCTCATTTTCTGCCTGGGCAGCCTACAGCCCGGAGGACTCAACATTGAGTTCTCCAATTTCAAATAACCTCCCTTCCCATCCCCCGACTCCCTTCCCAGCCCGTTCCTCCTTCCTTCCATTCCTCTCAGCCACCTACAGGATTCATCCCTCCCATCAACCAACTAGGTGGTACCCTCTACCTGTCTTCAGCTATCTCCAACTCACCACCTGTATCCCACCCCCGCCATCTCCTTTATCTGCAGCTACCCTTACACCCACCCCTAGTACTGAAAAAGGTATATACCCAAAATGTCGACTTCTTCACCTTCCGATGCTACCTGGCTTGCTGTATTCTCCCAGCCTCCCACGTGTCTAACTGAGTACTTTCAGCATTTTCTGGTTTTATTCCAGATGTCCAGAAACTGCATTATTTTGTATTTACATTTTTAATGGACTATGTCTGGGAAATAAATGCCTGCAGACGAAATTTGCGCATTCATCAGTTTCAAGACTTGCATTTTGGGTCTGATTTTTTTTGTGTTCCTAGTATTGTTACTGTTCCTTTATACTATCCTTTGAAATATGGGGCAATGTATTAAGTGTGACACCTGAGGTGTGACAAATTACTGTGTTGGTCAGGAAATGTGTGCTACATCTACCATTTATATTACAAATAGATGAGTAAGTCTTACAGCAAAAAGGCAGATCTGCTTTCTTTATCGGACAAATAAGGCTTCAAGATCAAACAAGTCTCATTGTCTCCCCCACATCCTCCAGCTGTCCTCTGTGAACTTGAAACTCTGCTTCAGTTTTAAAATGTAAATTATTTCTAATCCAAGAATCAAATCACAGTTGAGTTGAATATTGATGGGCCCCAATCGGTCACAAAAGAGTCTGAGTGGGAGATTCACAGCTGTTCTTTATTGTAGCAATGTCACACATTAGCAATCAGTAAGTATGTTAACAGTGCTGTACCGCCTGCTCATCAAGGTAAGGAACCTTATTGTTGGGAATGGAGCACACTGTCATTTCAGATACTGAGCGTCAACAACATGCACAGCCAGATCAGGTTAAATAAATACGGTGTAAAACTCCTCCTCAGTCACATCACCAGAATTTTTATTTCTCTATATTTTTGTCTATTTTGAGAGTCTATCTACTTAATTGAAGTTCACCGCCACTGGTATTTTTCTCACAAATCTGTGCATCCTCTACAAGGACTTGACATTCTAATTACAATGACTTGTAAATGTCTGGCTTCCTATCAATGAATGCTAATCTTTTTTCCTTAAGCTTATTTGGCACTTGTATGTGACATGTCAAATTTTAACTCCTAATATGTGACGAATGCTTAAGAATTGCAATTCTTTATTCCATATAGATCTACTACAGAATTGCCAAAGGCAAATTGGGTGCTATCTTTGAAGACAACTGCAGCATAGCATATAATGAGCTTGTGGTTTTAAATGACCAGGTCTAATTGCTATTGAGTGAACATGAGATAAGGTCAAAAAGCAGGTTATAATCTATTTCTTTCTCTTTAAGTTGTTTTGATAAGGATAATAATGTTTACAAGGATTCTGATTCTTTGTATTCATGGTGTTTTGACTTGCTGTGAGAAATATGCTTTGCATAGGACATATGACAATATTACAACCACCTGATGACAGAGCAGCGCTCCGGGAGCTAGTGTTTTCAATTAAACATGTTGGACAATAACCTGGTGTTGTGTGACTTTTAAGTTTAACATCCAAGAGTGTAATGTAGAAATGTGTCAGTTATATATGCTGCAATTAACTAAAAGTGTCATGGGAGCATTCAATATTGCTGCAAAAAAGAAATATGCAGTTCATGTTTTCATCTTGTGTTCATCAGAACAGATGCAAAAATGCCAGATGTCAACTGCAGCAACAACTTACACTGCATGGGAAAAGGGTGCTGGCTAGTTGCCATATCACTTCTGATTCATTAAGACATTGACTTAAGAACCAATCAGAAGTGACTGGCCAACCAATCAGCTGGCTTTGCATATGTCATATAAATTGTTATTGTTCAACGTGGTGGAGATCCAGACCTTCACACAGGCCACACTTACTGTGAAAGACTTACTCATGCTGCATGTGAAAGAAACATGTGGAAGACCACTAGGCAAGAACTTTTATTGCTGCTTCAAACTATTGATGAAAACCCCAAGCTGTCTGCCAAAGAGAAAAAGAAGGTCCTCGCTCAGTTTAACAAGAGTCATCCAGCCATTTTTATTCAATATTTTTTCAATGTGTTGAGGAAATCATAACCTTGTCTGTCAGAGTTGGAGTAATAATTAATATATTGTGTATTACTAAGTTAATAAAAGTTTGAAGATTTTATAAAAAAAATATAAATTGTTATTTGCTGAGGGTGGCTAGTGAAGCTGGAAGGTGGGTAGGCTGTCCTGACTGCTGTTACCTCGGGCGGGTACTGGGGCGGGCTGACCTAGAGGTGGTCGAAAGGTGTGTGAGGGCGGATCGAGAACTGGATGGGGCACGGGGTGGACCGAGAACCGGAAGGTGGGTAGGGGCGGGCTGCCTTAGAGTGGTCGGAAGGTGGGAGGGGTGGGGGGCTTGCTGGGTCTGTATTGTCAGCACTTCTGTATGTAACCGTATTGTTTAATGTGCAAATGTCATTGTCACTGTCTTGTCATATGTGGAACTGGGATTTGAGGTTTGTCCTCATCTCCCTGTGAAATGGTCAAACGCTAGGGTTTGGGGCCGAGTTTTGCTGCTCCTCTCCCTTGTAAAATTGTTTACAAAACAGCTGTAAATGTTTATTATCAACTGTTTTGTAATTTGTTTAATAAAATAAAAAAAATTGTTATTCCTTTTGAAAATTGGCATTCTTGCATCTATTTTGATAAATTCAAGATGAAAATCTTGAAAAATATGTCTCTTTCTATTAAAATATTTGAAAATCAATTTGTTGACCTCCTGAAAGTTGCCCACAATGAATTGGAGATAATCAATTATCAAACTGATAGAGAAATAATAGGAAAAGTGTTACAAGAAGTATGTACGGCAATAGAAAGTGAGTCTGAGGTGTGACATTGGTTAGGCCACTGTTGGAATATTGCTTGCAATTCTGGTCTCCTTCCTATCGGAAAGATGTTGTGAAACTTGAAGGGGTTCAGAAAAGATTTACAAGTATGTTGCCAGAGTTGGAGGATTTGAGAGGTTGAGTAGGCTAGGGCTGTTTTCCTTGGAGAATTGGAGGTGATCTTATAGAGGTTTATAAAATCATGAGGTGCATGGATAGGGTAAATAGACAAAGTCTTTCCCCAGGGGCGAGAAAGTCTAGAACTAAAGGGCATAGGTTTAGGCTGAGAAGAGAAAGATATAAATGAGGCCTAAGGAACAACTTTTTCACGCAGAGGGTGGTACGGATATGGAATGAGCTGCCAGAGGAATGGTGGAGGCTAGTACAATTGCAAAATTTAAAAGGCATTTGGATGGTATGTGAATAGGAAGGGTTTGGAGGGATATGGGCCAGCTGCTGGCAGGTTGGACTAGATTGGGTTGGGATATCTGGTTGGCATGGGCGAGTTGGATCGAAGGGTCTGTTTCTGTGCTGTACATCTCTATGACTCCATGACTCTATGTCTAACCTTGCCAGCTGACATTCATAATGAATCAAAAACAGTGCTAATGCAAGCATTCTAACACTGGTGTTGTTTCTGTACAGAACCCATTCAAGAGGGCAGACAACTGCTCTGTATCCTTGTGTTTAAATGGAGATAAACAGTGAATGGTTCTAGCAGACAGACTTTGAAAAGTGTTCAAAGGATCTCTTGCTTTGAGCAATTCATTATCTACGATTTATTTGACAGTAGCATTGTTTGAGATTCTGCTACTTTTTTTTCATTCATGGAATGTGTACACACAAGGCTAACAGCTTAATACAGATACATGGACAAAGAGCAACAGATTAATAGAATGCAATAGTTAGGTACAGTGACAGGCTTATTCAAGACAGCAGATCGTATTAGCTCATGAAAGTAATCATTGGGTCAGTATTGGAAGCATTTGTGCCAAGCTGCAAAACAAGAAGCCAATGTCCTTGAGTGAATGTTCCAAGTGTCTGGTTCAGCAAATAATTCTACATGTTACAAATCAGGAGGGACTACTTCTCATTAACGTGGTCTGGGAGAAATTCAATACACAGGGAAAACAAAGCTTTGCTGCACATATTCTGACTGACATATTATGGTTTAAACATTAAAGTAGGCATCATTTCATAAATAGGTGCAGGTAGTATGCATTTAATTACAGAAAGCAGGGCAAGTCATGAGCTGATTTTGCTCCATCATATTGAACTGTACAAGTTTATACATATTAATAACACAGCAGTGTGTGTTCTCAAATTCTGTAATGGGAGGAATAGGAATAAGAAGGATAAAAATAAATTGAAAACAAATATTGTTCATTTCTAAAGGAAGGTGGATCTCCCATATGAACAACATTGGTCTAATATAAGTGTACCTTTTGAGCAGCTGGCTAGCCTGAACTCAGCTTGTGAAAAGGAGAGACTCTGAGCAGGTGGGTGTCTATCAACTGTGTGCAGCCAATTATAGGTGATGGCATGGATGTTGTGAGAGACGGAGAACCCTACATAGAGTCCTTTCTATGCTCAATAACACTGTCACAATCAAACTCCACAGCTGCGAGATCCCCTCAGTCAGAGCTAAGTGACTGTGATGCTCTCCAACAAGCACCCATGTCTTCCATCCTCCAAAGACTGATTGCCTCACTTCACAATTATTGCCCGTCTGCACTGCAGCACTCTGTCTCCAATCCTCGCAACTGACTTCACCAGCTTCCCTACAACAGCAATGGCTGACAGCCACCTTGACTTTGGTTAAGCAGCCCCTCAGCACTAATTGTAACTCACCTCCCTGACTGGCTTGTACATGCAGCCCTGACTAATGAGTGACAAGACACCTGACTGATCTCTGAACAACTCACCGATACACTTACCACCAATCTCCAGATTAGTTTCACTGGACCGCAGTGATATAAATTATGTTGCATTAACTGCCCCTAGACTTTGAGAGTTGACCTTTTAGTCAAAGCACATGCGGTGTATTTGCCACACAAGCTGCTGGCACATGGTGCAGATGTGAGATTGACGTAATATGGTTTCATGTCCACTCCCTTGACTGATCACTGTTGCCAACCATGACAAGCTGCCTGGCTTTGTGTCTGTGCTAAACAGCAAAGCAAACAGAGGTCCTGGAAACCTTTAAGTTTTGAATGAGGCATCAACGTACAAAAAGGCAAGGCAGAGATGCTGCGAGCATCCAAGTTGGCACAAAGCCAGTGAGTGCTAAAAAAGCAAGCTAAGAGCCCTAAGCCCTAAGGGACTCTCGGCTCCAATACAGGAGATTGGTACCTGCCCCAGTGAGCAAAGTGATCTGATAGGGAGCTGTCACAATATTGTTTCTCTCTGGCACATTGGATACTAAAAATTTGCGGATGAATGAAGTGAGATTAGGTAGATGTGAGACATTAATGCACCCAAGTATGCATCTTGTGTTATTGTTATGGGGTTATCATTTCACCGTTCAAAAGTTAGATGGAAAATCAGACCTTTTTTTCCTGAAGTCATGAACCTATCTTTCCGAACTTGTCATGTTTTCACAACGGACTCATTCTTGTCAAAGAGCAAAAAGCAAAGTTCAACACAGGAACCGGTCCTTTGGTCCACTAAGCCTGCACTGACAGATGATGCCTTTCTAAACTAAAAATCCCTTGCGTCTACATGTCTGTATTCCTCCATTCCCTATCTATTTATGTATCTGTTAAGATGTCCTTCAACATTGCTACTGTACCCATTTCTACCATCTCCTTTGGCAGTGCATTCCAGACACTTATCTCCTTCTGAGACATTTATCACCTTTCACATTTTCTTTAAGATTCTCCCCTTTTACCTTAAACCTATGTCCTCTAGTAATTGAATTTCTACTCTAGGCAAAAGACTCTGACCATTCTATCCATGTCCCTCATAATTTTGTAAACTATCAAGTCATCCCCTCATTCGACGTTCAAGTGAAAACAAGTCGTTAGTCCAATCTCTCCTCTTAGCTAATAACCTCCAAATGAGGCAGCATTCTGATGAACCTTTTTATACCCAAAGTCTCCACATCTTTCTAGTAGCGTGGCCACCAGAGCCATATGCAATATTCCAAATGTGGCCTCACTGAAGTTGATCGCAGCAGAGTAGCCCCGCGGGAGTGTGCTGGGCTCATAACCCAGAGATCGATGGATGGAAACCATCCCCTGCTATTGTTCAATGTCTCCTTGAGCTACTTTCCTTTGGGATGGTACTCTGTTCAGCATTGTGCCTTTCAAAAGACTTTCTGAATGCCATACCGAAACTCACACTGTGCTTTTGTGGGCGGCACGGTTGCACAGTGGTTAGCATTGCTGCCTCACAACGCCTGAGACCCGGGTTCAATTCCCGACTCAGGCGACAGACTATGTGGAGTTTGCACATTCTCCCCGTGTCTGCGTGGGTTTCCTCCGGGTGCTCCGGTTTCCTCCCACGGTCCAAAGATGTGCGAGTCAGGTGAATTGGCCATGCTAAATTGCCTGTAGTGTTAGGTAAGGGGTAAATGTAGGGGTATGGGTGGGTTGCGCTTCGGCGGGTCAGTGTGGACTTGTTGGGCCGAAGGGCCTGTTTCCACACTGTAAGTAATCTAATCTAATCTAATATACAGCTGTAACCGCAACATGACTTGCTAATATTTATATTCTATTCCCTGGACAATGAAGACAAGCATGCCATATGCCTTCTCAACCACCTTATCTACTTCTGTTGTCACTTTCAGGGACCTGTGGACCTGTATTTCTAGATCCCTCGGTATATTAATAGTTCTAAGAGTTCTGACATTTACTGTTACATCCCTCTTGCGTTTGACCTTCCAAAATGCATCACCTTGCGTTTGTCCGGATTAAATTCCATCTGCCATTGCTCTATGCAAGTCTCCAGCCTAGTTATATTCTGCTGCATCCTTTGGCAATTCTCCTTACTTTAGCTCCTCCAAACTTTGTCATGTTTTCACAATGGACGCATTCTTGTCAAAGAGCAAAAAGCAAAGTTCAACATAGGAACAAACAACAAGGGTCCTAGCACTGATCCCTGTGAAACACCACTGGACACAGATCTCCAGTCAAAAAAGCACCATTCTACTGCTACTCTCTGTCTTCCATGACTAAGCCAATTCTGTATCCATCTTACCAGCTCAACATGGATCCCATGTGACATCACCTTTTATATTAGTCTGCCATGAGGGACCTTGTCACAAGCCTTGTTAAAGTCCACATTGATAACATCTACTGCTCTGCCCTTATCAATCATCATTGTCACTTCCTCAAAAAGCTCAATCAAGTTGGTGAGACATGTCCTCCCCTGAACAAAACCATTTTGTCTTTTGCTAATAAAAATCTGCGTGGGTTTCCTCCGGGTGCTCCGGTTTCCTCCCACAGTCCAAAGATGTGCGGGTCAGGTGAATTGGCCATGCTAAATTGCCCGTAGTGTTAGGTAAGGGGTATATGTAGGGGTATGGGTGGGTTGCGCTTCGGCGGGTCGGTGTGGACTTGTTGGGCCAAAGGGCCTGTTTCCACACTGTAAGTAATCTAATCTAAACAAATCTAATCTAATAAGTCCATATTTTTCAAATATGAGTAAATCCTATCCCTAATAATCTTATTCAATAATTTCTCTACAAATGATATAAGGTTCACCCGCCTGTAATTTCCCAGATTATCCCTGTTTCCCTTCTTAACAAAAGAACAACATTGGCTAATCTCCAGTTTTCTAGAATCTTTCTGTGACTAAAGTGGATACAAAGATTTTATAGGTGAAAGGGAGGACGCAGAGGCTGGAGATCTGAAACAAGATTAGAGTGGCACTGGAAAAGCACAGCAGGTCAGACAGTATCCAAGGAGCTGGAAAATCAACATTTTGGGCAGGAGACCTTCATCAGGAAAGAAGGGCTTCTGCCGAAACGTCGATTTTCCAGTTCCTCAGTTGCTGCCTGACCTGCTATGCTTTTCCAGCACCAGTCTAATCTTGACAAAGACTTTGTACAGAGTCCCAGCAATTTTCTCACTTGCCTTCCTATGTATTCTGGGATAGATCTTTTCAAGTCCTGGGAACTTGTCTACCTTAATACCTTTCAAAACACCCAATACCTCCTCCTTTTTTCTGTCGACAACTCTGGAATATCAACATACCCCTCACAAGGCTCACCATCCACCATGTCCTTCTTCTTTGTGAATACCAATGCAAAGTATTTGTGAAGGATCTAAACCACTTCCTCTGGCTCCATGCATAAATTCTGACCTTTGACCTTGAATGGACTTACTCTTTCCTGATCTACTCTCTTGTTCCTTATATATATACATATAAAAATCCTTGGTATCTAATCTTGTTTGCCAAGGACATTTCATGGCTACCTTTTGCCCTTCTAACTTTCAATCTTCAATCAGATTTTTTGGTAAGTTCTTTCCTGCTTTCAACAACAGGGAAATTTCAGCTCATAGCCAGAAAAAAAAGATACTGAGTCAAAGAAGGGGCTTGTATAAAAATATATAATTAAAAGTTTGGTCTAAAAGGTAGATTTTAAATAGGAAAGAGAGTTGGTGCAGTTTAAAATAAGTTTTCACAATAAACGACCTACACAGCTGAAGGTGTAGCCACCAAACAATGCAAGTGCAAGAACTACAAGGCAGATTCCAATTTTATCTCAAACAGCAGTGGAACAAAGATAAAACTGTTCTCTGTCATCTTGTCTCTGAACCCAGGACAGACACTCTGAATCTCACATTATCTAGTTCATAAAATGTAATATCCTCAACACTGACAGATAAAAATGTTGCAATATGCATGCTTTGTATAATACTTGTCTCCTATGACTTACTGCAATACAATGGAACAGTAATCAGTGGATATAAAATCATCTTTTTCCACTACTGGAATCTGGGTATCACTGGAAAGGCCTGCATGCAAATGCCCATCCTGAATCTGAGTGATTTGCTCAGTCATTTCACAGTCAAGCACTTTTTTTTAATTTCAAAAATCTTCTTTATTCATAAATTATTTTTGATATCTATACAATTGGTCATGCCATACATATGTATACATTCCATTTCTTTACATACAGAGATCGGAATTAATCATTCATATATACAGGTCTGTACATTGACCATCCATATATTCCTGAAGAAGGGCTTATGCCCGAAACGTCGAATCTCCTGTTCCTTGGATGCTGCCTGACATGCTGCGCTTTTCCAGCAACACATTTTCAGCATCCATATATTTAGCTGAGGCTTCAGCAGAGACCACTTACTGAGTGGGCTCATGTTCTTCTTTGGCAGGCAGATGTTGCACAATGGTCTTTCTCCACCACGCCTTGATGGCAGCTGCCCCACGCTTCAGCGCATCCCTCAACACGTAGTCCTGGACCTTGGAATGTGCCAGTCTGCAACACTCAGTCGGGGTCAGCTCCTTCAGCTGGAAGATCAACAGGTTTCGGACCGCCCAGAGAGCGTCCTTCACCGAGTTGATGATCCTCCAGGCACAGTTGATGTTCGTCTTGGTGTGCGTCCTGGGGAACAGACCATAGAGCATGGAGTCCCGCGTCACGGTGCTGCTCGGGATGAACCTCGACAAACACCACTGCATTCTTCTCCAGACTTCCTCTGCATAGGCACATTTCAGAAGGAGGTGTGTGACAGTCTCGTCCCCTCCGCAGCCACTTTGAGGGCAGCGTGCAGTGCGGCAGAGAGTCTGAGCATGCACAAAGGATCTCACAGGCAGGACCCTTCTCACCACCAGCCAAGCCATATCTTGGTGCTTGTTGGAAAGTTCTGGCAATGAGGCATTCTGCCAAATGACTTTGACAGTCTGCTCAGGGAACCACGCGATAGGATCCGCCCTCTCCTTTTCCCGAAGGGTCTCAAGGACACTACATGCTGACCACTTCCTGATGGACTTGTGGTCAAAGGTGTTTTTCTTCATAAATTTCTCCATGAAGGGCAGGTGATACGGAACGGTCCAACTACTTGGAGCATTCCGTGGCAGCGAGGCCAAGACATTTTTTTAATTTTGCTTTTGTCTGTGCAAAGTGTGTGAAGACGTGAGAACAATAGCTATCTGTGGGTAATGCTGCAGGATATCTTGGAGTTTTGATTTAAAAATATATCTCATTTTGCTGCCTCTCACCCTCAAGAAATAAATCCCATTTCATGTGTAAATGCATTATTGATTATTCGCAAGCATTTTCATCAGGATTCTCGAACCTAATTTTTCTACACAAAATGTCAGAAGAATAAGGTGTATAGATCAATTGCAATTCCCGAGAACTGTTTGATGAGAAGATTCTGTGATTCACATAAGGTGAAGATAGTTTTGTGCCAGTGCACTTAGTTGAAGTGATAAGGAATGAGGGTACACTATAAACCTTGTTTTAAACTAAGGCCTACAGCGTAAAGTGCTTTTATTGTTTACTTCCACCTTAAAGAATCTCAAACTTTGCGAAGTAGAAAACATGTCATTTCTGAATACCAGTTGAAATATAAAAATTTCAAACTGTTCAATGGCTCTTATGACCTAAAAACAGGAACTCCATGAAATTGCAGTGTGAAATTTTCAAACATTTTGTGTTTTTCGATGTTTTCTAGTCATGTTAAAAAAAATTGTAAAAAAAAGTAACCACAGCCCATGATTTAATGGTAGAAGTGGCTTATTATCAATGGCCTGGGATTTGGTTGGTGAGGCTATCAAACATGGTTCCCAAAGCAGATAATTAGTTATCATGGCTGGCTCCAGCTATGGACCAGAAGTCGGGACTCATTATTCCTGGTGTTGCCATAAATGTGAAAATTTGATTAAATGATTGACTTTACCTCACTCTCTAAAACAGGTTAAAAAAAATTGTACAAACAGGATTTTCATTAACAAGAAAATAATTATTTAATGAAAAAGAAACACGAATTGCTAATTTAACCATTCTACAATTTAAACTGTATCCCTTTTTAAACATTCCTGAACATACAAACGGTGACAAGACATGACACAGGTATTGGGGTGAGGAAGGGAAAAAAGTTAAAGAAGCACAGATCTCAGATCACAGATGTCAGATGAATCACAGATGAACGGTTTTATTTGGTTTTCTCTTGAATCCTTCCAATCCTTTAGGGTTACCTCAAATTATAACAGGATCTGGATCAGACGGGCCAATGGGCCGAGAAGTGGCAGCTGAAGTTTAATTCAGATAAATACAAGGTGCTACATTTTGGGAAAGCAAATCTTGGAAGGACTTATACACTTAATGGTAAGGTCCTAGAGAATGTTGCTAAACAAAGAGACCTTGGAGTGCAGGTTCATAGCTCCTTGCAAGTGGAATCGCAGGTAGATAGGATAGTGAAGAAGACGTTTGGTATGCTTTCCTTTATTGGTCAGAGTATTGAGTGCAGGAGTTGGGAGGTCATATTGCGGCTGTACAGGACATTGGTTAGGCCACTATTGGAATATTGCGTGCAATTCTGGTCTCCTTCCTATCTGAAAGATGTTGTGAAACTTGAAAGGGTTCAGAAAAGATTTATAAGGATGTTGCCAGGGTTGGAAGATTTGAGCTATAGGGAGAAGCTGAATGGCTGGGGCTGTTTTCCCTGGAGCGTCGGAGGATGAGGGGTGACCTTATAGAAGTTTACAAAATTATGAGGGGCATGGATAGGGTAAATAGGAAAAGTCTTTTCCCTGGGGTCAGGGAGACCAAAACTAGAGGGCATAGGTTTAGGGTGAGAGGGAAAGCTATAAAAGAGACCTAAAGGGCAACGTTTTCATGCAGAGGGTGGTACATGTATGGAATGAGCTGCCAGAGGAAGTGGTGGAGGCTGGTACAATTGCAACATTTAAGAGGCATTTGGATGGGTATATGAATAGGAAGGGTTTGGAGGGATATGGGCTAGGTGCTGGCAGGTGGAACTAGATTGGGTTGGGATATCTGTTCGGCATGGACGGGTTGGACTGAAGGGTCTGTTTCAATGCTGTACATCTCTATGACTCTTTGCCTCTATAACAATGCAAGCTTGTGGATACATCAATTCTCAGTCTTGAATTCACCGGCTGAGATTTGCCCTAACACTCCCTTTAAAGGTATTTTCTCCCCCTTCCCCCCGCCTTTCCTTTCACTAAGGGAGTTTGTAGAGAAAATTGTTTACAGGGAAATGGCAAGTGAGAACAGCTACCAGGAAATTTTCTGTCTCCGTGGGGAGGTAACAGCCTAGTGGCTGGACTATTAATCCAAAAACTCAGCTATTGTCCTGGGGACCTGGGTTCAAATTCCATGATGGTGGACGGTGCAATTTTGATTCAATAAAGAATCTGAAATGAGGCGTCGAATGATGATCACAAAACCATTGTCAATTGTTGGGGAAAAAACCCATCTGGTTCAAACAATTGCTGAAAATGTGTTGCTGGAAAAGCGCAGCAGGTCAGGCAGCATCCAAGGAGCAGGAGAATCGATGTTTCGGGCAAGAGCCCTTCTTCAGGAATCCTTCCTGAAGAAGGGCTCATGCCCGAAACTTCGATTCTCCTGCTCCTTGGATGATGCCTGACCTGCTGCGCTTTTCCAGCAACACATTTTTAGCTCTGATCTCCAGTATCTGCAGTCCTCACTTTCTCCTGGTTCAAACAATTGCCTTTTAGGGAAGGAAACCTGTCTAGCTGACATGTGACTGCAGACCCACAGCAATGTGTTTGACATCTTAACTGCCCTCTGGGTAATTAGGGATAATCAATAGATGCTGCAGTTCTGAGAAAGGGTCAGTTGACCCAAACCATTAACTCTGATTTCTCTCCACAGATGCTGCCAGATCTGCTGAGCAATTTCTAATTTTGTCTCCAATTTACAGCATCCACAGTCCTTTCAATTTTTATCAATAGATGCTGGTCTTGTTCAATGACCGGAGATGCAGTTTGTGAGTAAAAGAAAAATTCTCCATACAGGAGGGAAAGAAAGAGTTTTGGTGCTTTTTCTTTCTTTCTGCTTTGTGTGCATACAAGGCTGTAACCACTTGCCCATGAACAATCAAGATGCTTTTACTATGCTGAGCTCTCCTCAACCCACAAAACATGTCAATTTAAAAACCAATCAAATGAACAGAAATGCCTTGAATACACACAAGGTGCCCTGGGTCTAGTGTTCTCCCCCACTCCTCAAATAAGGCAATACTGTAGCTACAACTCAGATTGTGTTTTCATAACCTGTTCTAAAAACTCAAAATATCTACTTCCACAGTCTCCTTGATTTAAAGTGGTACCTTTTCCAATTTTCAGTCCCCAGTCCAGAAGTTACAGTGGCCTTTACGTGACCAGTGATTCATACTAAAAGAAATGTGTACGTGTGACAATTGAATGAGGGTAGGATTGGCACAATCGAAGATCCTTCCTTGGGAGAACCATCATTCCCTTGGCTCCCACATGAAAGACAACCAGTTTAGTAGAGGATGGTGTGGTCAATGTGAAACCTGTGACTTAGCAGAAGTTAGCGAAGGAATATGTTAGCAAATTAATGTTAAATCCTTCTGCCTTTTATTTCCAATAGAGTACCAGGAATGTTTGAGCATTATTTAGCACTGTTTTTCTTCCCTGGTGACAGAGATAAAGCAGAACGTTTATAAAATGCCAGAAAGTCGTAAATGGCAAGAATTTAGACAGTCTTAGTTGTGGCATGGTAAGATTTGTGGACTTGTATCAGAGTGGGAAAAGTCATAACAAAATGAAAGTGCATTGCCACTTAACATCACCGGCTTATCAGGCCGGACAAGAAATTTGGCACTAAGTAAATAAAAACCATCAATTCTATGGAGGCAACTACATTGATTCTGTCACATATCGACCATTTTTGACACCTTATAGTTTGCATCCTACTTGAGATTACATCCAGTGATTTTGTTATGGCATTTGATGTGCAATTAGAGCATTAAATAGAATTTGTTTTAGAGTTAATGCATGTAAGCAGACGCACAAAGAATGGCAAAACAAAGAACACTGCAAGCTGAAGTAGCCACATGAGAATAAGTCACAGCAATAACAGAAACCTGGCCCAAAAAAAACCTCAGGGTGGCGTACTAAATATTGCCAGACACAAGGTGTTGTGGAAAGATAAGGAAGAAAAGGAAGGAAAAGGGTGGCTTTAATGATATTACTGTGCCAGATACAGGACGTCCTGGAAGGATTAGAATCTGTTTAGTTGGAGTTAATAAAGGTACATAAACAGATGTGTCAGGGGTGGTGATGTATCATGACAACAACATATAGGATTTGTAGAATGTATTGCAGTCACAGACAATCATATCTACAGTAAATGTTTGCAGCTCTAGCAATGTCAGCTTAGAGTTACTGGGCCAGAGTCAGAGTCGCCAAAATTATGGAGCATTAAGGGGAGGAAACGTTACTTGGATACTATGTTCTAGGAAATGGTCACATCCCTGAGGTCAGGTAGGACTTTTTGAGTTGGTGCATGCTCAGCGACAGGAGGTGTGACTGAAAGCCAGGTTAATATCAGGATCCAGCAGGTAGAAATGGAGGAACCTTAGCTCTTGAATTTGAACAACAGATACACAGTGATTTGATTTGATTTATTATTGTCACATGTACTGAGATACAGGGAAAGGTAATGTATTGCATGCTAACCAGGCAATTCATTCTTTACACAAGTACATCAGAGCAATAGGAGAGAATGCAGAACATAGTGTTACAGCTACAGAGAAGGTGCAGAGAAACATCAACTCTGATATTTGAGAGGTCAATTCATTAGCCTGATTACAGCAGGGAAGAAGCTGTTCTGAAATCTGTTAGTATGTGTTTTCAAACTTCTGTATCTTCTGCCCAATGGAAGAGAATGGGAGAGATAATCGGGGTGGGAGAGCTCTTTGATGATGTTTGCTGCTTTCCTGAGGCAGTGGAAAATGTAGACAGAGTCAATGGATGGAAGGCCGGTTTTTGTGATGGACTGGGTTGCATTCACAACTCTCTGTAATTTCCAGATAGGATGCATTCAATGGTGCATCGATTAAAAATTGGTAGGAGTCATTGTGGACATGCCAAATTTCCTTAGCCTCCTGAGGAAGTAGAGGCATTGGAATGTTTTCGTGACTGTAGTGTTGATGTGAAACGACCAGGATGGACCATTGTTGATATTTACCCCTAGGAAGCTGAAGCTCTCGACCTCAGCACCATTGACACAGACAGGGGCAAGTCCTCCAATCTGCTTCCTGAAGTCAATGAGCAGCTCTTTTGTTTTGCTGACATTGAGGGAGACACTTCTCTTTTTACACCATGCCAGTAAGCTGTCTATCTCCATCCTCTGTCCCGTCATTGTTTGAGAATTGACCCAATAAAGTGGTATCATCAGCAAATTTGTAAATGGAATTAGAGCTAAATTTGGCTACACAGCTGTGAGTGCATAAGGAATATAGTAAGGGGGGGCTGAATACGCAACCTTGTGAGGCACTGATGTTAAGGATTATTGTGAAGGAAGTTTTGCACTTATCCTTACTGACTGCAGCCTGCAAGAAGATGAGGATCCAGAGACAGAAGCAGAGTCCTAGGTCTCAGAGTTTGGAAATTAGTTTTGTTAGAATTATGGTGTTGAAGACAGAGCCAAAGTCAATAAATAGGTGTCTGACGATAGTGTAGAACGTAGAACATAGAGAAGTACAGCACAGAACAGACTCTTCGACCCATGATGTTGTGCCGAGGAGTATTCCTAATCTAAAATATCCTAACCTACGCACGCCTCAACTCACTGCTCTCCATGTGCATGTCCAGCAGTTGCTTAAATGTCCCTAATGACATTGCTTCCACCACCACCACCGCTGGCAATGTATTCCATGCATTTACAACTCTCTGTGTAAAGAACCTACCTCTGAGATCTCTTCAATGCCTTCCTCCTAACATCGTAAAACTATGACCCCCCCCCCACCATGCCAGTCAATCCCACCTTGGGGAAAAGTCTCTGGTTATCAACTCTATCTTTGCATCACATTACCTTGACCTCAATCGGGTCACCTCTTCTCCTCCTTTGCTCCAGAGAGAAAAGTCCAAACTTAGTCAACCTCTCTTTGTAAGACAAGCCCTCCAGTCCAGGCAGCATCCTGATAAACCTTCTTTGCACCCTCTCCAAAGCCTCTGTATTTTTACTATAATAGGGTGACCAGAACTGGACACAATATTCCAAGTGTGGTCTCACTAGGGCTTTGGAGTGCTGCAGCAAATCCTCACGGCTCTTAAACGTGATCCCCCGTTAATGAAAGCCAAAACACCATATGCTTTCTTAACAACCCTATCCACTTGGGTGGCAACTTTGAGGGATCTATGCACTTGAACACCAAGATCACGCTGTTCCTCCACACTGCCAAGAATCCTGTTTTTAATGCTATGTTCAGCATTCAAATTCAACTTTCCAAAATGTATCACTTTGCAGTTGTCCAGGTTGAACTTCATCTGCCATTTCTCAGCCCAGCTCTGCATTCTGTCAATGTCACGCTGTAGCCTGCAATAGCCCTCAATACAATCAACGGCACCTCTAACCTTTGTGTTATTGGCAAATTTACTAACCCACCCCTCAATCTCCTCCTCCAAATCATTTATAAAAACCACAAAGAGCAGAGGCCCAAGAAGAGAGCCCTGCGGGATACCACTCACCTCTGACCTCCAGGCAGAATATACCCTCTGCCTTCTGTCAGCCAACCAACTCTGAATACAGACAGCCAAATCTCCCTGTATCTCATATCTCCTGACTTTATAAATCTACCATGGGGAACCTTGTCAAATGCCTTGCTGAAGTTCAGATATACCACATCCACTGCTCGACCTTCATTGACCTGTCTTGTCACCTCCTCAAAGAACTCAGTAAGATTTGTGAGGCATGACCAGCCCCTCACAAATCCATGCTGACTGTCTTTACTCATGCTATGCTTTTCCAAATAGTCATAAACCTTATCCCTCAGAATTCTGTCCAAAACCTTGTTGACTACAGACGTAAAAGTGACTGGTCTATAATTCCCTATTATCCTTCTTGAAAAAAGGACCAACATTCGCCTCCCTCCAATCCTCTAGTACGTCTCCCGTGGAGAGTGAGGAAGCAAAGATCTTTGCCAGTGGCTGAGCAACCTCCTTTCTTGCTTCCCGGAGCAGCCTAGGATAAGTCTGGTCTGGCCCTGGGGACTTAGCAATCTTAATGTTTGCCAAAATTTCAAGCACATCAACTTCATCAATCTTGATCTGTTCAAGCCTATTTCCCAGTTCCTCAAAGTTCTCATTCAGAACAAGGTCCCTTTCCTTAGTGAAAACTGAAGCAAAAAAACTCATTTAGGGCTTCCCCCATCTGCTCAGACTCCATGCACAAGTTCCCTCTACTATCCGAGACTGGCCCTACCTTCTCCCTGAACGTTCTCTTATTCCTCATATGTGAGTAAAATGCCTTTGGGTTCTACGTAATCCTTCTTGCCCAGCCTTTTTCGTGCCCCTTCCTGATTCTCCTCAGTCCATTTGTGAGCTCCTTTCTAGCAAGCGTGTAATCCTTTAAAGCTGTGCTAGACCTTTGCTTCCTCCACTTCACATAAGCTGCCTTCTTCCTTTTGACGGGAAGCTCCTCTGTTCTTGTCATCCAAGGCTCCTTAATCTTACCCCTCTTGCCTGTCTCAGACAAACAAATGTATGTATCACTCATGATACCTGCTCCTTAAACAGTCTTTACATATGTCTGTTGTGCCCTTTCTGTGGAACAATTGCTCCCATCTGTACTTCCCAACTTCTGGCCGATAGCGCCATAATTTCCTTTTCCCCAATTAAATATCTTCCCATGGTAACTGTTCCTTTCCATCCCCATAGCTATGGTAAATGTGAGGCAGTCATGGTTACTGTCACCAAAGTGTTCTCCTACCGCGAGATCTGACACTTGTCCTGGCTCATTGCCAAGCACCAAATCCAAAATGGCCTCTCCCCTCATCAGCCTATCTGCTGAGTAAGGAAACCCTCCTGAATATGCCTGACAAAAACGGCTCCATTCAAACCATCTGCACTAAGGAGGTTCCAGTCAATATTGGGAAAATTGAAGTTACCCTAACAACAACACTGCTACAACTGCATTTTTCCAAACAGCAGGCCTACGAGTTCTTTGATCTCCCCACTGCTATTAGGGGGTCTGTTGAAAATCCCCAATGAGGTTGCTGCTCCTAACGTCTACCCTTAGTGACTCAGTAGACAAACCTTCCTCGACAACCTTTGTTTCTGTAGCTGTCAAGCGCTCTTTAATTAGCAATGCTACACCACCTCCTCTTAATTGTTCTAAACTCTGGAACATCTAGCAACCATTCCTGACCCTGTGAAACCCATGTCTCCATTATGGCCACAACATCATAGTCCCAAGTACTGATCCATGCTCTGAGTTAATCACTTTGATTTCTGACACTCCTTCGTTAAAGCAGACATACTTTAACCAATCCCTTTGTTTCATCACATGAAAAACCCTCCCAATGGATTCCTACATCCTGTCACTGCCCCATCTACAACTATTCCCCACTCAGATGTGCAGGTCTGGTTCCCACCCCTTTGCTATATAGTTTAAACCCTCCAGAACCACATGAGCAAATCTCCCATCTAGGACATATGTGCCCCTCCAGTTCAGGTGTAACCCATCCTTCATGTACATGTCCCACCTTCCCCAGAAGGCATCCCAATGGTCTAAGTATCTGAAGCCCTCCCTCCTGCACCAGCCTCGCAGTCGTATATTAAGCTGCACACACTGACTCTTCCTCCCCTCACTGTCTCGTCGCACCGGTAGCCTTGTTATCCAGATGTGTCCTTGTTATCCAGATGTTCTGGGGATGAGTGTTGGGCAGGGAGATAGCGTCTCACTATTTCTGTTGTGATGGTACAATCTGTTAATTGAGAAGGAGGATTAACTGATAATCAAATTGACAATGACATTGTGGTGCAACATGCCTTTCATCTGTGGATGGGAGGGGGTTATTAATGGAGGAGTTACAAGGAACAAGGTAGTGATAGGTAACAGTATAGCCAGGAGACTAGAGATTGTACTCAATAGCTGTGACTAAGAATTCCATAGGTTGTGTTGCCTACCCAGTAGTAGGATTAAGGATATCTCCTCTGGCTGGAGACCAATGTGGAGTGGAAGGAGGAAGTTACATGTTTCATGGCTTCACAGGAACCACCAATGTGTGTAGAACTAGGAATGGTGCTCTGCTGTGAGTATTTGAAGAGTTAGGTTCTAAATGAGAACACAAGGACATCAAAGGTAGTCATCTCTGGATTGTAAAAACCAAAAGAACAGCAGATGCTATAAGCCAGAAACAAAAACAGAAATAGTGGTAAAAGCTCAGCAAGTCTGGCAGTATCTGTGGAGAGAAATCAGAGTTAACATTACATGTTGAATGACCCTTCCTCAGAACTAACGTGTTAACTCTGATTTCTCGCCACAGATGCTGCCAGACCTACTGAGCTTTACCAGCAATTTCTATTTTCATCTCTGGATTGTTACCTGCTCTATATTCCAATTGATATCAATGAAGCAGATTAGAAAATTAAATGTGTAGTTCAAAGAGTTATGTGGAAGAAGGGATTTCAATTCATGGGACATTCAGAACTAGATTAGGAAGCACAGTCAAATCAGGATATAAAGTGACAAGGAGTTTGATAATAAATGTGCATCAACAGTAAGACTCATGCAAGGAATAATAGTCAAAATGAAGATAAAGTCTCTCTATCTGAATATATGAAGCATTTGCAAAAATAAAATGGATGTAATAGCGACCTGCATCTTCAATTCCAATATGGAAGATTAATTGCAGGTGATTAATTTTTATGGAATTTTGGGTGTTGAGGTATCGAAGAAGTTTTACACTGATGGAATGATAGTGGGGGACAAGGTGTGAATAGAGTCATTGCTTCCCATTTGGTGAATAATGCTAGACTTTGAACAACCACAGTGAAATAGGTCCAGAGAAATATGGGACTCCGATAATAGAAAAGCAAAACATTCTTAAAATAGAATTGTCTCCCCAGCAGTTGGGAGGGACTTGTTACAAGGTTTACAATTAGTCACTCAGGATAGCTTGGGAGTTGCCGACGAGGAGTTCAAAGGTTACAGGTGGTGAGTAAGGGTGTGAGAGACGTAGACATCATGTTGCATGCACAGGAGTGCTGCAGTTAGCTGTACTGGGGAAAGGCATCTGAACTATACAGATTCTGTGTTGGGGGCTACAAGAGGATTCAAGAGTAGTTTGGTAGCTCTGTGTTATCAGAACTTAGAAGAGTTATAGGAATTGGTAAGCAGCGAAGAGATAGAGTCAAGATTCAAGTTTAGATTAATCTGGGGGAGCTGGGAAAATTCAGAGGTCAATTAGATCTATTTGGAGGAAGGCGTGAGAGGGTCAGAATATGCCTGTAAGCATTAAGATTGCAGTACAACTGAGAGCACGAGAGTTAAAAATCTCACAAACAATATTTGCCTGAGGCAACCCAACAGGATTGGACTCAGGGGACTCAGGGGAGCTTGGTGAGCTGTTGTCAGGGAGTGGTATCCATCATTGTCAAAATTAATATCAAATTCAATTGTAATGTGCTCGCTTCTTAGAAACACAGAGGCATAGAAAATTGGAGCAACACAGGTCATTCAGCCCTTCAAGCATTCTCCACCATTCAATATGATCATGACTGATTAGTCAGCTTAATAGCCTGTTCCCAATTTTATCTTATATCATAGAGTCATAGAGATGTATAGCATCAAAACAGACCCTTTGATCAACTCGTTCATGTCGACCAGATATCCTAACCTAATCTAGTCCCATTTGCCAGCATTTGTCCCATATCCCCCTAAACCCTTCCTATTTATGTGCCCATCCAGTCACCTTTTAAATGTTGTAATTGTATCAGGCTCCACCACTTCCTCTGGCAGCTCATTCCATACGTGCACCACCCTCTGCTTGACAAAGATGCCCCTTAGGTGCCTTTCAAATCTTTCCCTCTCGCCCTAAACCTATGCTCTTTAGTTTTGGACTGCGCTGCCCTGGGGAAAAGACCTTGTCTATGTACTCCATCCATGCCCCTTGTGATCTTATAAACTTCTACAAAGCCATCCCTGTGTCCGACGCTCCAGGGAAAACAGCCCCAGCCTATTCAGCCTCTCCCTGTAGCTCAAACCCTCCAATCCTGGTGTCATCTATGTAAATCTTTTCTGAACCCTTTCAAGTTTCACAACATCCTTTCTACAGTCGAGAGATCAGAATTGCATGTAGTATTCCAATAGTGGATTAACCAATGTTCTGTACAACCATAACATAACCTCCCAATGACTACAATCAATACACTGTCCAATAAAGGAAAGCATACCAAAAGCCTCCTTCACTATCCTATCTACCTGTGACTCCACTTTCAAGGAATTATGAACGTGCATTCCAAGGTCTATTTGTTCAGCAAAACTCCCCAGGATCTTATCATTAAGTGTACAAGTCCTTAGTTGGGAAAAGGAATGTCAGACAAACAGGGCAGGTAGGAACAAAATAGCTTACTTAATAGGTAAGGCAGATGAACTCAGAAAATAGCTCTAAGAGTTCTGAAGAAGGGTCACTGAACACAAATATTAACTCTGCTTTCTCTCCACACATACTTTCAGGCCTGCTGAGTTTTTCTAGCAATTTCTGATTTTGGTTCTGATTTCCAGCATTTGCAGTTCTTTGTGCTTTTTTGCAATATTGCAGGTGTGGCCTCACTAAGACCCTGTATAATTCCAGGAGGGCATCCCTGCTCCTGTACTCAAATCATCTCACCCTGAGGGACAACCTGCTGCCCATTCTCCTCTCTCAATTTATAACCATTCTGGGACGTCTGCTCTTTGTGAGTTTTATAAATGACTTAGAAGAAGAATTGGAAGGGTGGGTTAGTATGTTTGCCGATGACACAAAGGTTGGTGGAGTTGTGGATAGTATGGAGGGCTGTTGTAGGTTATAATGAGACATTGACAGGATGCAGAACTGGGCTGGTATGTGGCAGACAGAGTTCAACCTGGAAAAACGTGAAGGTCGAATTTGAATGTAGAATACAGGGTTAACTGTAGGATTCTTGGCAGTGTGGAGGAACAGAGGGATCTTGGGATCCATGTCCATAGATCCCTAAAGGTTGCCACCCAGCTGATAGGGTTGTTAAGAAGATGTAGGGTGTGTTGGCTATCATTAGCTGGGGGATTGAGTTTAAGAGCTGTGAGATTACACTGCAGCCCTTTAGATCCCTGGTTAGTCCACACTTGGAATATTGTGCTCAGTTCTGGTCATCTCATTATAGGAAAGATGCAAAAGCCTTAGAGAGGGTGCAAAGCAGATTTACCAGGATGCTGCTTGGACTGGAGGGCATATCCTGTGAAGAAAGGTTGATGGAGCTAGGGCTTTTCTCATTGTAGTGAAGAAGGATGAGAAGTGATTTGATAGAGGTATACAAGATGGTGAGAGGCTCAAATAGAGTGGATAGCCAGAGACATTTTCCCATGGTGGAAATGTCTATCATGAGGGGGCATAATTTTAAGGTGATTGGAGGAAGTTTTAGGGGAAATGTCAGAGGTAGGTTCTTTACACAGAGAGTGGTGGGTGTGTCGAATGAACTGCCAGCAGTGAGTAGAGTCAGATACATTAGGGACATTTAAGTGACTTTTGAATAGGCACATGGAAGATGGTACAATGTCGGGTATGCAGGTTAGTCAGATCTTAGAGTAGGATAAAAGGTCAGCACAACATCGAGGGCCATAGAGCCAGCTGTCTATCCATCTCAACACTCTACCCTCAAGAGAGTCTCTTACAATGAGATAATTAATTAAACCAGCCTCATTATATAATGCTATATCCAACATCGCTTGATCCCTCATTTGTTCCACACTGTATTATTCCAGGATACTATTGCAAAACCATTCTACAAACTCATCATAATAATGGCAAAATGCTGCAGATCCTGGAAATCTGAGAACAGAAAGAATATTCGAGAAACTCAGCAGGTCTAACAACATCGATGGAGAGGGAAACAAAATTCATGCTTTGAGTTCTTCAGAGCACATCATCTGGACTCTCTTTGCCAATTTGAGTATTTTTTTCCAATTAATCTGTTTTTTGTTATCATCTCCAGTTACTTCTTACTTAGTACTCTGTCCAACATTATAACTACTGTTAGGAGACTTATAGCACCAGCATTTTCTGACATTTATTATTTATAATCTATACTCATATTGATTTTACTTCATGGTTATCTGAGAATCATTACCTGGTATTGTCTTTACATCATTCCTTGGTTTTGAAGGCTGCTCTTCTTTTGACATTGTTTCTTTTTTTTTGATGTTTTCAATGCTGGAATTTTAGTTTCACAGGCGTTGTCACCTTGTATCCATAGATGAAACTTAACAGAACTTGCAACAACAGACAGGATGGGTGGGAGTGCCAGAAGAATCAGATCAGATTGTTAATGAAACCCATTACATGTAACAGCTTTTTAACCACGTCGGTGCCAGTGCCCCTTGAATTGAAATCTTTTTTTCCTGAAATTACTCTTTAATCAATGAATTTTAATTTCCACTACTTATGAGTAAGGATGTTGAAAGGGAAGTTGAAAGGTGGCAATGCTCCCTTGTTGTTCCAAGTGTTGCGGGTTTGGCAAGTGCCATCGAGGCAGCTTTGGTGAGTTGCTATGGGGCATCTAACAGCAAAACCAAACTGTAGACATGTTGCATCAGTGGTGAATGAAGCGAATATTTAAAATAGTGGTTTAAGTGACTAAAATTTTCAAAATATATTTTGTGATTCAGTAAATAATATCTGGTGTTCGATAACATGTATTTAATGAATCTCTGGAAATGTACTGCACATTGATCAGGTCATGAATGACAAGAACTGAATCCATGTTTTATCTGAGATTTTTTACCATGACTATGGGTGCTGCATTCTGGACAGTTCCTTATGGCATTAGTTCAATTGTTTTAAAATGCCCCATGACTGTCCAACAGAAAACCCTCAATCTTGATGGCAGAGCGATTTCGAAGAATTATTTGCAGCTTTCACTGATTCCTAATATTTTAAAAATAGAAAATTCTGGGAAACACTCAACTAGCCAGAAACAAATCTACATCTGTACAATAAATTTATCATAAGCAATTTCTGAATGCACTTCATATTATATAAATCAAAGAGCAGATCAAAGTTCCAGTGATATACTTTATTGATGCAATCACTGCAATGCTAAATATATCTTGTTTCTATAATTTGTATTAAATGTCTAACTTGATTAACATCAATTATGGAACAAATTTCAATTTAACTGCATTTGATGTTTATAAAGTGAATGCTCCACACTATCTCCCGATATTCCCTGATGAGATTAAATGCACTATGATCCATTGTCTTATCAACCATTTATGGAATGCTTTTCAATATAGCAAAACATTCAAAGTAATTATTGGCACAGATCAACAACAATGTATACTTGTATAGTGCCTTTAACAAAATAAAACATCCCAAGGCTCCACGTGTGGTAATAATATAATTAAATTTGATACTGAAACAAATATGGAGATATTGAGTCAGATGATCAAATGCTTGGTCAAAGAGGCAGAATTTAAGGACAGTTGTAAAGGAGGAAAGTGAATAGAGAGACATAGTGCTGTAGGGAGGATATTCCAAAATGTGTAGCTGAAGTGACTGAAATCGCAGCCACTAATTGACCATTTGTGATGAGGAATTCACAAGTGACCGGAATCAGACTAGCGCTGAAATCTCAAAAGGTTTTGGGGCTGGAGGAGGAGATTACAGAGCTGGGAAAGGGGTTAAGGGGAGACATAAAAACAAAAAGGCAAGTTTAAGATATTTCAATGTGGTGAAAATCAGACATGGCGTAAGAGTTGAAAATAAGAGTAGGTGAAAACTTCAATTTTGAGCAGGATGTCCAAATCTGATCATATTTTTAAGATAATGACAGGATTAAACAATTGAAAATGTTCTTGATATTCAAGTTCTAACCATTAACAATGAAACTCAAAAAACTCTTAGATGTGTCTTACATATGTTCAGTTGAAAGTTGATTCACGGTCACATTTCTGGCTACAGTGATTTTTTAAAATCACTCATAGGATGTGGGTGCCACTGGCTGGGCCAGCATTTATTCCCCATCCCTAGTAGCCATCAGGAAGTTAGTGGTGACCTGCCTTTGTGAACTGCTACAGTCCACAAATGGTAGATAGGCCCACAATGCTCTTAGAGAGGAAATTCTAAGATTTTGACCCAGTAACACTGAAGGAAGAGTGATATATTTCCAAATCAAGATGGTCAGTAACTGGAGAGGAATTTGTCAGTGATTTTGCCCTGTATCAGTTGTCCTTGTCCTTTTAGATAAGAATCCTTGGTGAGTTTCAGTCGTGCATCTTATCAATGGTACACACCTGCTGCTACTGAATGTCAATGGTGGAGGGAATTAATGTTTGTGGATGTGTTATCAATCCAATGGGCTGCTTTGTCCTGGATGGTGGCAAGCTTCTGGAGTATTGTTGGAGTTCCACCCATCCAGGCAAGTGGGGAGCATTCCATCACACTCCTGACTTGTGCCTTGTAGACAGAAGACAGACTATGGGGTGTCAGGAGGTGCATTCCTTGCTGCAGTATACCTAGCCTCTGACCTGTTTTTGTAGCAATGTTCAATGGTAACCCCCAAAAAGTGGGGATTCAGTAATAGTACTACCACTGAATGTCAAGGGATGGTAGTGAGATTGCCTCTTATGTGAATGTCATCACCTGGTACATGTTGTTTGCCACATGTCAGCCTAAGACTGAATACTGCCCAGATCTTGTTGCATTTGAACATGGACTGATTCAATATCTGAGGAGTCGCACATGGTGCTGAACATTATGCAATCATGTGTGAACATCCCCATCTCTGACCTTCTGATGAGAGGAAGGGAATTGATGAAGCAGCTGAAGGTGGTTGAGCCTAGGACTCAACCCTAAGGATCTCCTACAGAGATGTCCTGGAGCTGAGTTGACAGACCATCAATAAATGATGAGATGGAAAATCAAAAATAGCAGTTCAAAGGTGAAATCAGATGGCTTTGGAAATATTTGGCTTTGTCTGTCTGTGTGTGTCTATCTGTGTTGGTGTGTATGTGTCTGTGCCTATATGTGTGCTGTGTATATGTGTATAGTATCTATACATAGCCACATGTACATGTATAGGAACTAGGAGCAGGAGTAGGAGTAGGCCATCTGGCTCTTCGAGCCTGCTCTGCTATTCAATAAGATCATGGCTGGTCTTTTTGTGGTCTCAGATCCACTTACCTACGTCTCACTGCATCCCTTAATTTCTTTATTGTTCAAAAAAATCTATTTAGCTTTAAAAACGTTTACTGAAGTAGCATCAACTACTTCCCTGGGCAAGGAATTTCATAGATTCACAGCCCTCTGGATGAACATGTTCCTTCTCAATTCAGTCCTAAATCTGCTCCCTCTAATCCTGAGACTATGCCCCTATGTCCTTGTTTCATCTGCCAGTCGAAACATTTTCTCTATTTCTATCTATTCCCTTCATAATTATATATGTTTCTTTAAAATCCCCCCCTCATTCTTCTAAATTCCAATGAGTGTAATCCCAGTCTACTCAGTCTCTCCTCATAAGCCAACCAGCTCAGCTCTGGAATCAACTGAGTGAACCTCCTCTGCACCCCCTCCAGTGCCAGTACATCCTTTCTCAAGTAAGGAGACACAAGCTGCACACAGTACTCCAGGTGTGGCCTCACCAGCACCATGTACAGCTGCAACATAACCTCCCTGCTTTTAAACTCAATTCCTTTAGCAATGAAGGACAACATTCTATTTGCTTTCCTGATTACTTGTTGTAGCTGCAGACCAATCTGTTGCAATTCCTGCACAAGGATACCCAGGTCCCTCTGCATAGCAGCATGCTGCAACTTTTTACCATTCAAGTAATAATCCTTTTTACTGTTATTCGTACCAAAATGGATGACCTCACGTTTATTAAAATTGTATTCCATCTGCCACACCTTTGCACGCTCATTCAAAATATCAATACTCCTCTGCAAAGTTTCACAGTCCTCTGCACACTTTGCTCTGCCACTCATCTTAGTGTCATCTGCAAAATTTGACACACTACATGTGGTCTCCAACTCTAAATCATCTATATAAATTGTAAATAATTGTGGTCCCAACACTGATCCCTGAGGGACACTACTAGTCTCTGATTGCCAGCCAGCATTTATCCCATTCTTTGTTTCCTGTTAGTCAACCAATCCTCTATCCACGTTAATACTTTACCCATAACACCATTCATCCTTATCTTATACAGCAGCCTCATGTGCAGCACCTTGTCGAAGGCCTTTTGGAAATCTAGGTACACCACATCCACTGGGTCCCCATTGTCCACCTTGCTCATAATGTCTTGACAGAATTCCAAAAGATTTGTTAAGCATGATCGATCTTTCATGAACTCATGCTGCGTCTGCACAAAGGGACAATTTCTATTTATCTTGCTATTTCTTTCTTGATAATAGACTCGAGCATCTCCCCCATTACAGAGGTTAAGGTAACCAGTCTATAAATCCCCATCTTTTGTCTACCCTCCTTTTTAAACAGTGGTGTCACATTTGCTGTTTCCCAATCTGCTGGGACTGCCCCAGAGTCCAGTGAATTTTGGAAAATTATAATCCACGCACTTGCTATTTCTTTTGCCATCTCTTTTAGTAACCTGGAATGCAATCCACCAGGGGCAGGGACTTGACTATCCTTAGCTCCATTAGCTTGCCTAACACTACCTCTTCTGTAATAACAATTGTTTCTAGGTTTTCCCCTACCTTTGTCTCTTTGTCAATTACTGCCATGTTATTAGTGTCCTCCACTGTGAAGGCAGATACAAAGTACCTATTCAATACCCCAGCCATTTCATCATATCCTGTAACTAACTGTCCCTTCTCATCCTCTAAAGGACCAATGTTCACTTTAGTCATTCTTTATCGTTTTATATATTTATTGAAACTTTTGCTATCTGTCTTTAAATTCTATGCTAGTTTTTCTCACTTTCTATCTTATTTTTCTTTATAGCTCTTTTTGAAGCTTTCTGTTGACTTTTACAGTTTTCCCAATCTTCTCGTTTCATGCTGTTTTTGGCCACTTTGTATGCCTTCTCTTTCAATTTGATAGGCACCCTTATTTCCTTAGACACCCCATGGCAGATTACCCCCTTTCTTACAGTCTTTCCTTTTCTCTCGTATAAAGTTTTGCTGAGCACTTTGAAAAATTGTTTTGAAAATTGTCCATTGCTCGTCAACTATCTCAACATAAAGTCTTTGTTTTCAGTCTACTTTAGCCAAGTCCTCCCTCATTCTATTGTAGTCTCCCTTGTTTCAGCATAGGACTCTGGTATTGGATTTTATCTTCACAGTAAAAAGTAAGGTCTGCAGACGCTGGAGATCAGAGCTGAAAATGTGTTGCTGGTCAAAGCACAGCAGGTCAGGCAGCATCCAAGGAACAGGAAATTCGATGTTTCGGGCCAGAGCCTGATGAAGGGCTCTGGCCCGAAACGTCGAATTTCCTGTTCCTTGGATGCTGCCTGACCTGCTGTGCTTTGACCAGCAACACATTTTCAGCTTTTATCTTCACACTCTCCATCTGTATGTGAAATTCAAACACACCATGATCGCTCCTTCCTAGAGGGTCACTAACTATGAGGTCATTCATTATCCCTGTCTCATTCCACAGGACCAGATCTAACATAGCTTGCTCCCTCGTCAGTTCCATTACATGCTGTCCAAGAAAACTATCATGGATACACTTAATGAACTCCTCCTCAAGGCTACCCTGACCAAGTTGGTTTGACCGATTGACATGTAGTTTAAAATCCCCCATGATAATTGCCTTACCAGTTTTACAGACGTTAGTTATCGCTTTGTTTATTGCCCACCCCAATGTGAGGTTATTATTTGGTGGCCTATAGACTACGCCTATCAGTGAGTTTTTCTTCTTAGAATTTCAAATTTCCACCCAAATGGATTCAACCTTATTCTCCTACAGAACTTATATCATCTCTCAGCACCACTCTGATATCGTCCTTGAATATCAGAGCTACATCACCTCCCTTACCTTTTTGTCTGACCTTCCGGACACCCCTGGATATTTAACTCCCAGTCATGACCATCCTGTAACCATGGCTCCGTAATGGCTAGTAAATCATATTCATTCGCAATGATTTGTGCCGTTAATCAACCTTGTTACGAATGCTGCGAATATTCAGGCAAAGTGCCCTAATGCTAGCTTTCTTACCCTCATGATTTCCAACATCTCTAATGTCTCCTGAGTTACCCTTCCTTTTTACTCCTTTCACAGTCTGTCTTGTAGTTAAACCCTCCTGCACTCATGCTAACCTATTGCTTACCTTTTTATTTACCACCATACCTCCTGTCATTTATATGTGATAACTGGATAACCTTTGGGTGTGATGCCCTTCACAATTGAATAACTTGTCCATCTAGTATAACCCACAAAAGAATGGCCACTTGGGCAGGTTTCTAGAGGCAGCTGATGCCTATGTACAAACATATCCCAAGAGTTAGTGCTCTCAAGAGAGAAGGAGAGAAAATGGTTTAAAAACCCACAGTTTTACAACATACTCAAGGACACTCCTTTAAAGTTAATTTACAGTCGCTAAATGGTTCAAAATTACCCCTGGCACTTGAAAATCTCGTTTAAGATTGGCTGCTTTATATATTCACAGTACATCAAGATTGGAACAGCTGGCATTGATAGTTCATGGGCTTACTAGGAGTCATTAGATAATTGTAAACTCAATGACTTTATAAACAATAATTACTGACT
Source organism: Hemiscyllium ocellatum (assembly GCF_020745735.1). Taxonomy (NCBI): domain Eukaryota; kingdom Metazoa; phylum Chordata; class Chondrichthyes; order Orectolobiformes; family Hemiscylliidae; genus Hemiscyllium; species Hemiscyllium ocellatum. The sequence goes on along the minus strand of NC_083428.1, from coordinate 31,522,819 downwards.
ATCCTTTGCATAACAAGCAGCAACTTTCAGGCTCTTGAATCTTATTCTTCAGACACAGATAGTCCCAAAAGAATTTCAATAAAACTCTTCAAATGCATGATGAATTATCTATTAAAAGGGGAAAATGGATTTCATTTTTTTCTTAACAATTCCAGTACTGCTTGGTGCTGTAATGTTTCCTTGAAAAGGTGTATTAAAGCTACTGGGCCCTTAATATTTAATCAAAGTAAAGTAATTTCTAATTTATAAAAGCTAAAGATTGCAGATTTGTCTTATTATCCTTTAGAGATATCCAGGAACCTCCTGGATATGTTGTCACTACCATAACCAATCCGAGATGAGGCGTAAATTCAATCTAAGCTCATACACAATGTTTCCAAAACAGTATCTGGTAAAATTATAGTAGTAGAAATGGAGCAGTTCTGAGGAAATTAGTACATGGTTTTGTATAATGTTAAATCCTTTCTCATCAAGTTTTGTTTTGTCTCCCTATCACCCTGTTCCTGAAAAGAAATGGATGAAAATGATACCAAAATTGACCTTCATAAAACTATTGAATTATTTAAATGGGCTTATATTGGAAGACCTCACATTGTATAAATATGCAGGTGGATATTATGCATACAATGAAGTTCACACTCCCAATATGTGAAACATTAAATTGTGGCAATTTTGCTATAAAGATCACTTTGATTTACAGGTCTTCTAAAGTGGATCAGCATTCAGTCAGACTTTGGTACCCTTTACAATAACTCTGCAAAATCATTACTCAGCCCTGGTGTTCAGCAAAACTTGGAACTGTCTGCTATTTAGCTATAACTAATACAGAGTTTTAAATTACACAAATGTTCAACACACTGGCTGAAAATATAAAGCTTAACAAAGTTAGTGGCTCATTGCCAGAGACCAGGGTTCAATTCCAGCCTCAGTCTATGTGCTCCAGTTCCTTCCCACAGTCCAAAGATGTACAGATTGTGTGGATTGACCATGCTAAATTGCCCATAGTGCCCAGGGATATGTAGGTTATGTAGATTAGTCAAGGGAAATATGGGGTAAAGGGGTGAGATGGTCTTCAAAGAGTCCGTATGGATTTGTTGGGCTGAATGGCCTATTTCCACATTGTAGGGATTCTATTCTAATTCTATAAACTGTCAATGCTCTATTGAGTCAAAATCTGCCCAAGACTTGAATGTTACTCTTCAATGTGTAGAGATTTCCTCCAGTATCATATCCGTAATCCAGGATTAATCCAGGCACAATGAAAATCGATATCATCTTTCCCTCATCTCCAGCCTCCAAACTGCTGACAATAATAATCTTTTTTGTCTCTCTGTAGTTTCTCAGTGCTTCTTCTAGCATATTGTCTTTTGATACTTCTGTGGGTTAAGTAAGATCTATTTATACAGCAGCTGAGTTTCAATAAGGGTTCTCAAACTGTTTCAGAGACAAGCAATATGCAATAAAGCAAAATTAATGGACATAACTGAAGGAAACATTAACCAGCGAGGCTTAGAACCTTCCCAACGCAAGAGGTGAATATTATCTATTGAACCAAGCAGACATTTAAAAAACGTATTAACTCAAGTACTTCAACTTTGTAAAGCAGGGCTTTTAGCATGAATGCAGAGCTCTGCATCACCCAAACCCTGTACAAGGAGAAACAACAGAAATCACAACAGCAACACTGACAGATGTCGGGTGAACCCCTCCAGAGCAGAGTCATTTTTGAGCAATTAATTCTTTTTGCTTTAATTCCATGAAAGGTTTTGCACAAAGAGGGTAATAATGGATCATGCAATTGCAAGTGATTTCCATTGGATTCTGGGTGCTCATTTGTTAATGTCACCGTCAAGTTTAAGAGAGACCTAAACAGACCAGTAAACTCTCAGATTCTATCCCAGGGCTCTTGCTGAGGGGGCCACTGCAATCGGCCTTCCCTCCTGGATTAGAGTGAAGAGATGTCGGCTGTGGTTCCTACTCTTATCCACGGTACAGCGATCCATGCTGGAAAACAAAGTGTTGTAGATGGGTGAGGAAACGATTGGGTGATCTCACTGACTCTCACTGTTGAGACTGATGGATGAAGAATGGTCACTTGACCGAGGAACTAGAGAGATGTGGCTGTGCAACTGTTACTGATCAAACATCAGCAACTTTAGGGAGAATATGGGAGGGAAACAAATAATAAAATGCATTATTCATCTGCTCCACAAAGATTGGAGTAAACAAGGCATTCAATAAATTATGAGGGTTGCAGTAGTTTTGGAATTAGTCATGAATATAAAGCAATTTCATATAAATAGCGAATCACTAATATCCCTTGGGCTAGAGAGTAAAAGGAAAGCAGATTATTTGACACTGAGATCTGTATTCTGCACAGGGATGTCAAGGAGTTTGTCTCATGTAACCTTGGTAATGCACACTGACAAGGGATAGCAATGGCAATTCTCCTCGAGATAAAGTGAAATAGGTTTGTCGAGGGTTTCTGTTTAGCCATTTGTGCAAGCCAATCATTTACCTGTTGCATTTCTGTGATAATATTGTGGCAATCACTTGTATGAAACATCTCATAAATTATTGATACGTGTTATTAAAAATTTGAATTAGAAAGCTGTCGAGAGTGGCTGAATGCGAGAATCCAATCGCAACGTTAAGTTCCTAAACAGGGAAGAAACCTTTGCATCCGGCCTCTATCTTTATCCAGAACTGTCAGCCCTCTGATAAACTTGACTCACTCTCTAATGGTCCACTAGAATAGTGTTGTTCAATGTGTCAGTCACTTGTCATATGACTAACAGTGTAATGCGATAGGCATCCTAAACATAAAGCAGGAAATAAAAACCGAAAGAATTATGGATACTGTAGGTCAGAAACAAAAACTAGAAATTGCTGGAAAAGCTCAGCAGGTTTGGCAACATCTGTGGAGAGAAATCAGTGTTAACGTTTTGGGTCTCTCCATAGATGCTGCCAGACCTACTGAGCTTTTACAGCAATTTTTGTTCTTTCAGCAAAGTACTATCTGAATCAACATTGCGGGATCTGTCACCTGCCCTTCTGGGTCTTGGTTTTATTCTTTGGCTGTCTCCCCAGGTGAGTGTGATCTAATAAAGCAGAAAGAGACCTGGAGCACCCAATGCTACAGTAAAAGCTTCTAAAGTCGCGTAAAAGCTGAAATGTGTAGCTGAAGGGAAGTGCTCTATCACCACCTCAGGTGCTCGAAATCTGTGACATGAATGTTGTGTAGCTGTGAATGAGATTCAAATGGGCCTGAAAACACAACCCTTGTGCAACAGAGCGTAATGACTACAGAGCGACCGATTTCTTCAGTGATAGGGGGAAAAGTGTGTGAGGTGCACTCCGTGTGGACAGACTGAGCCATAGGAGAGATGAGTTCAAGTGAACCAAGTGAAACAGAAGACCAATCTGATCCAGCATTGCGAAAACAAGCTGAAATGGACAAGTTCCATATTGGAACACTAGAAGAGATGCTCAAAGTCTTGTTCATGTTTGGAATTACAGATTCCACCATGGCTCTGTTGAGGGACTGGTCGAACAGTGACAAAATTTGTCATGTGGCTGAAAGATTAAGTGAGCAATTCAGAGTTATCAGTGAGTTGAAATGACAGAATGAGACTGATATTTAAAGCAAAGTAAACCACAAGGCACAATGGACGCAAGCTTTGGGTTAATAACAAACAACTCTGAAAAAGCTCATGAGTGTGAAACAAAAACACACATTGCACATGAGACAGCTTTGTCCAGATTTTGGAAAGTCTGCAGCAAGAGAGGAAAGAATGACCATTTTACAGTGAAACTGCCTTTGAAAAAAATGCCTGTGCATATGGAGACCACTAGGGCAATAAATGCAGAAGCAATAACAGCAAGTATCTCTGACATGAATAATGCCAATTCTATTAGAATCATAGAATCCCTATAGTGTGAAAGCAGGCTATTTGGCCCATCGAATCCATGCTGACCATCCAAACATCATACCATCTAGACCCATCTGCTCTACTCTATCCCTGTAAGTCTGCATTTCCAATAACTAATCCACCTAGCCTGCACTCCCCTGGACACTGTAGGCAACTTAGATTAGATTACTGACAGTGTGGAAACAGGCCCTTCAGCCCAACAAGTCCACACTGACTTTCCAAAAGCAACCCACTCAATCCCATTGCCCTACATTTACCCCTAACAAATACACCTAGTACTACAGGCAATTTAGCATGGCCAATTCACCGAACCTGCACATCTTTGGACTGTGGGAGGAAACCGGAGCACCCAGAGGAAACCCAAGCAGACACAGGGAGAATGTGCAAACTCACACAGACAGTTGCCCGAGGCGGGAATTGAACCTGGGTCCCTGACACTGTGAGACAGCAGTGCTAGCCACTGTGCCACCCATGACCAATCTACTTAGCCTGCACATCTTTGGACTGTGGGATGAAACTGGGTAGACAAGGGAAGAATGTGCAAATATTATATGAATATATATCCTGTACAACTAATTGCTTATCTGTTTACTCTTATCCCATTTACACTTATGTCTTTTACTCAAAAAGCATTATTAATCAGCAAGGACCTAGGTTTGATTCCCACCTTGGATGACTGTCTGTGTGGAGTTTGTACATTCTCCCCGTGTCTATGTGGGTTTCCTCTGGATGTTCCGAATTCCTCCCACAGTCCAAAGATGTGCAGGTTCGGGTGAATTGGCCATTGTTAATTGCCCATAGTGTTCAGGAATGTGTAGGTTTGGTGCATTAGTCTGGGGTAAAAATGTAGGGAAATGGGTCTGGGTGAGTCACTCTTCGGAGGGTTGGTGTGGACTTGTTAGGACGAAGGGCTTGTTTCCAGACTGGCAGGATTCTATTCTATTCTAATCAGACATCATCTTTACTTCTAAACCTGGTCCCCCTAGACCCTGGTGTATCAGCTTCTCCTGTTGGTTGTCTCTTGGGGAGTTTGGAGCAGCTTCAGTTTGAGTGATGATTCCGTACAACCTTCACTTGCTCCAAAGCTTGGTTCAATTGTGCAAACAGCATCAATCCTTCTACATATTTTCTACGGCCACACATTGTTTTTCCTAATCTTCATTTCTGTAAATTGTCCAGTCCGTGATGCACAAAATGCAATCCAGAGACTAGCATTCCTTTTGCGTAACTCCTTGAATGGCTGTCTCCTTGCACTGTAAAATTCTGATGCCATGCTGGTCATCAAAGTTGACCTTTTCTTTAGGACTCCTGTACAAAAAAAATCCTGCCTGAAACATGAAACTATTTTTCAGTCAGATACTAAATGGCCTGGTTTTCGAGAAATGCGTTTTTGTCAGATTTCTGGTATTGGCGAAAATTCCTGTCTCTAAATCCAAAATCCTCCCTCCTGCACCATCCCTCTAGCCATGTGCTCAACTTCTCTCTCCCTATTCCTTGCCTCACTAGCACATGGCATGGGCAACAAGCCAGAGATAACAACTCTGTTGTCCTAGCTCCCTGAATTTCTGTCTTAAATCCCTATCTCTCTTCCGACCTATGTCGTTGGTGCCTATGTGGACAACGACTTGGAGCTGCTCCCCGTCCCCCTCAAGGATCCCAAAAACATGATCAAAGACATCACGAACCCAGCACCTGGGAGGCAACACACCAACCATGAGTCTCTCTCATTCCTACAGAATCTCCTATCTGTCTCTCCACCCCCCCCCCCCACCACCTATGGAGTCCTCAATAACTAATGCTCTGCTTCTCTTTCCCCTTCTCTTCTGAGCAACAGCGACAGACTCTGTGCCAGAGACCTGTGCCCCATTGCTTACCCCTGGTAGGTTGTCCCCGCTAACAGTTTCCAAAACACTATACTTATTGTTGAGGGGAACAGCCACATGGGATCCCTGCACTGCCTGCTGGTTCCCATTCCTGACAGTAACCCAACTTCCTTCTTTTACCTGAGGTATGATTACCTCCCTGTAACTCTTCTTGATAACCCCTCCTGCCTCCCAAATGAACTGAAGTTCCTTCAGTTCCCTAACGTGGTTTTTGAGGAGCTGGAGTTGGGTGCACTTCCCACAGATGTAGTCAGCAGGGACACTACTGGTGACCCTTACCTCACACATTCTGCAGGTGGAATATTCACCTGCCCTAACCTCCATTCCCATGATTCTAAATTCCCAACAAGACTACTGAAGACTTAAAACAATAAAAAAAACTAATAGGGAATGGAGGGAAATAGATGGTGACATCTTGAAAAATGTCCATATTACAGAGGAGGAAGTGCTGGATATCTTGAAACTCATAAAAGTGTATAAATCCCCAAGATCTGATCAGGTGTACCCCAGAACTCTGTGGGAAGCTAGAGGAGTGATTGCTGGGCCCCTTGCTGAGGTATTTGTATCATCGATAGTCACAAGTGAGGTGCCGGAAGACTGGAGGTTGGCAAATGTGGTGCCACTGTTTAAGAAGGGTGGTAAGGACAAGCCAGGGAACTATAGACCAGTGAGCCTGACGTCAGTGGTAGGCAAGTTGTTGGAGGGAATCCTGAGGGAGAGGATGTACATGTATTTGGAAAGGCATGGACTGATTAGGGATAGTCAACATGGCTTTGTGCATGGGAAATCATGTCTCACAAACTTGATTGAGTTTTTTTGAAGATGTAACAAAGAGGATTGATATGGGCAGAGTGGTAGATGTGATCTATATGGACTTCAGTAAGGTGTTCAACAAGGTTCCCCATGGGAGACTGGTTAGTAAGGTTAGATCTTATGGAACAAAGGGAGAACTAACCATTTGGATACAGAACTGGCTCAAAGTAGACGACAGAGGGTGGTGGCGGAGGGGTGTTTTTCAGACTGGAGGCCTGTGACCGTGGAGTGCCACAAGGATCTTCACAAAGATGTGAAGAAGTAACAAAGAGGATTGATGAGGGCAGATCTACATGGACTTCAGTAAGGCGTTTGACAAGGTTCCCAATGGAAGACTGATTAGCAAGGTTCGATCTCATAGAATACAGGGAGAACTAGCCTTTTCAATACAGAACTGGCTCAAAGATAGAAAATAGAGGACCATGATGGAGAGTCGTTTTTCAGACTGGAGGCCGATGACCAGTGGAGTGCCACAAGGATCAGAGCTGTGTCCATTACGTTTCGTAATTTATATATAGAGGAACCTCGATGATCCGAACAAGATGGGTGAGCACTATTTTATTTGCATAATTGATTATTTGGTGAATTGATTCAATGCCTTGCTCTGGGGCTCAGAGTTTTCTGTAATGTTAGCTCCCTGTCCAGGAGACGATGCAGCATCACATCACCCATCCCCACCACCCCGTCCCCAATCATGTCCAACACTGCCCCCCTGCCCGCCCTCCCGTCCACCCCCAATCCCATCCAACACCGTGCCCTGTTCCCAACCTGACCCTCCAACCCCATCCAACACCACCCCCAAACTCATCCAACACTGCCCCCTGCCCATCCCACCCCACACCCATCCAACACCACCCCCTGCCCATCTCACCCCACCCCCAAAACCCATCCTACCCCACCCCCAACCATGTCTAACATTGCCCCCGCCTGCTCTCCCGTCCATCCCCAACCCCATCCAACACCGCCCCCTGCCCGTCCCACCCCGCACCCAACCCTGTCCAACACTGCCCCCAACTCTGTCCCACCGCGCCCCCAACCCTGTACAACATCGCCCTCTGCCCGTCCCACCCCATCCCAGCCCCATACAACACCGCCTCCGCCCATCCCATCCTATCCCCAACCCTGTCCAACACCACGCCCCGTCCCACCCTACCCCCACAACCCAGTCCAACATCGCCTCCATCCCTCCCACCCCAACCCCCAATTCAGCCCAACACTGCCCCCTTCCCATCCCACCCCAACCCCGTCCAACACCACCCCTGCCCATCCCACACCACCCCCAACCCAGTCCAACACTGCCCCTGCCCAGCCCACAATGCCCCTGCCTACCCCATCCCCTAACCCAGCCCAACACTGCCCTGCCCATCTCCACCCTGCCCCCAGCTCCATCCAAAAACACCCCTCCCCCAACCTCATCCAACACTGCGCCCCTGCACATTCTATCCCGGCCTCCATCCCATTCAACACCGCCTCCAGCCCATCTCCACCCCGCGCCTCCAGCCCATCTCCACCCCGCGCCTCCAACCCCATCCAACACCACCCCCCCCACAACTGCCCTCCAATACTGGCTCCCAACAACGTCCACTGTTTGCCCCCAACCCATCCAACACAGGCCCCCAACACCACCCTTGCCCGCCCCCAACCTCATCAAACACCACCCCTGCCCCCCCACACCCCACGTGCCCCCCATCCCCCCCGCCCCCTTCTCCGGGGCAGCTGGACTAGATACCAACAAGACTGCTGCTACTACTGCCTTTTGTGAGGTGTCTCTCCAAATAATCTCTCTCACACACGCACAACATTTGACAGGTTCAATCTTTGCCCTGTACAGGACAATGTTGTAGATATTATCTGGGGAAGGGGTGTAGTTAGGGTACACGCCTGTATAGAACTCCAGGCAAAGAGTGGGAAGAGAGAGAGAAGGTGGGAGGTCAGTCATTTAGAGATGTTATCAGTTCCATCTGTCTAGGCCTGTTCTTGGCAGCACTGAGTCCACTTTTAATCACTATAAACAAACAGATCTGGAAGTTCAGGTTAATCGTTCCTTGAAAGGCAGGTAGGATAGTGAAGAAAGCGTTTTTTGTGCTTCCCTTTATTGGTCAGAGCATTGAGTACAGGAGTTGGGAAGTCATGTTGCAGCTGTACAAGACATTGATTAAGCCACTTTTGGAATATTGTATGCAATTCTGGTCTCTTGCCTGTTGGAAAGATGTTGTGAAAGTAGAAAGGGTTCAGAAAAGATTTACAACGATGTTGCTAGGGTTGGAGGATTAGAGTTATTGGGAGAGGTTGAATAGGTTGGGGTTGTTTTCCCTGGAGTGTCGGAAGCTGAGGGGTAACATTGTAGAGGTTTATAAAATCATGAGGGGCATAAATAGGGTAAATAGACAAGTTTCTTCCCTGAGGTGGAGGAGTCCAGAACTAGAGGGCATAGGTTTAGGGTGAGAGGGGAAAGATATAAAAGGGACGTAAGAGGCAACCTTTTCACGCAGAGGGTGATATGTGTATGGAATGAGCTGCCAGAGGATGTGGTGGAGGCTATTATAATTGCAATGTTTAAAAGGCATTTGGATGGGTATATGAATAGGAATGGTTTAGAGGTATTTGGGCCAAGTGCTGGCAAATGGGACTAGATTATGTTGGGATATCTGGTTGGCATGGACGAGTTGGACCAAAGAGTCTGTTTCCATGCTGTACATACCTATGACTCTATTATGACCGTGGCTGATTTGGTTGTGGTTTTAAGTTCATTTTCCTGTCTGCTCCCATTTCCTTTGACTCTCTTCTCGATCAAGGATATATAAGATTTCAAATTGTCATGGATACACAATGTGAGATGATTTACCTTTACCTATACCAAAAGTCGACAAGAGTGTTTAATCTTGCGAAGATGGAACCATTTAATCTATTGTTATAGTATATGGTGAATTAATCTCTCCATTGGAGGATAGGCATGAATTCTGGTCCACTATGGTGACTACAATTGTAAACAGAAGTATAAGTTCATTGACAGCACAAATATGTCCTTTTGCTGGATAGAAAAGCTTAATTGAACATAAAGCTTCCTGATAAGGTGAATGTGATTAATGTCTACATGCCATTAACCAAGAAGCATTTAATATCAGTTTAATATTGATGTTTAAGGATAAGGTAAGGCAAGTTGAAGGAGAATAGCTAATCAGGGAGAGGTTGAATAGGCTGGGGCTGTTTTCCCTGGACCGTTGGTGGCTGAGGGGTGACCTTAAAGAGGTTTATAAAATCATTGGGGCATAGATAGGATAAATAGACAAACTATCTTCCCTGGGGTGGGTGAGTCCAGAACTAGAGGGCATAGGTTTAGGGTGAGAGGGGAAAGATATAAAAAAGACCTAAGGGGCAAAGTTTTCAGGCAGAGGGTGGTACGTGTATGGAATGAACTGCCAGAGGAAGTGGTGGAAGCTGGTACAATTGCAACATTTAAAAGGCATCTGTATGGGTGTATGAATAGGAAGGGTTTGGAGGGATATGAGACGGGTGCTGGCAGGTGGGACTAGATTGGGTTGGGATATCTGGTCAGCATGGACAAGTTGGACCGAAGGGTCTGTTTCCGTGCTGTACATTTCTATGACTGTATGACTCTAAGTAGTTTCTCCTCAACTTTCTTTTAAATTTGCTACCCCTTATCCTGAGACTATGACCTCTAGTCCTAGAATGCCCCACAAGAGGAAGTATCCACTCCCACATCTATTTTATCCACACCTTTTATCATGTTGAAAAGCTCAACTTGATCTCCTCTCATTCTTCTCAATCTCAGAGTATATAGGCCTAAACTGTGCATAGCTTGACCATTGCTCATCTGAGAGGAATAGAGTATTGCATCTTTCTTGGTTTTAAAGATTTAAACAAGGTTATCAAGCTGTAGAAAAAAACCATTGCCACTGACTAAAGATGAAGCTCCATGTTAACATAAATATGTCACCAAACGTTGTCACCATTCTCAACATCCAGAGTGGGCATACGAGATTTGATGAACAGCAGTCCCGACCTGCAACATGCCACACACACTCTTCAACAGCACTCTCCCTGACGTGTAAGACCATCCAGCCTTGATTACCTAGAAGCAGCAGACCTAGTGTGGGTCCAGCTAAGCTAAAACAGCTTTAGAGAGATTAAATTGCTGCTTTCTCAACATCAGAAACAAAACAGAAACACAACAAACTCTGGAAATTCTCAGCGGTTCTGTGTCGAAAAATAGAGTCCATGTCAATGACATTTCAGCGTTGTGACCATGTTTATGTTTTGGTTTTCAAATGTCCAGAATCTGTTTGTTATTTTACTTTTATTCAAAATCTGAGTAAATACCTTTAACAAAATCATGCAGAGATTTGTTTCAGAAAGATTCTGGTAGAATCGATGCTGCAATGCCTCAAAGAAATAATCACCGGTGTGCTGGTCCTTAAATATCATAATTCAAGAAAGCAGTACTCCACAATGCAATACACTTCAATTAGGATTTGGAACAGTGTGGGAATGTGATTTCATCTTACCTCTGGATCCTAATGTACTTCTTTGTTTGATGCATGACTTGAAACAGCTTTTAGTTCTGCTGAGTAATGCTTAATAATGGAGCTATTGGAAAATGAAGATTTCTCATCCATGTTATAAGGGCTGGAACATGTTACTTAGTGGCTTTATTGTAATAAAGTGATTAAAATGCTTTAGTTGATTATGTAATCAAGTTAACTAAAGCCATTAGGAAAAAGGGAAACTAACAGTCTTGTTTCCATGTTATCTGAAGTCAGCACTGCTACCTTTTAAAATATTAGGATTCATGGAGTGCAGGTATCAATAGCAGAATCGGCATAATTAGAGCATTGTTTTGTCATGGTCGAAATGGAATGTAAAGCAATGAAATCATACCATACAATTCCATCTAATTATGTGAATTTTTATCACTGAGTTCACAAAGCAGTGTAAGAACACAGAAACAGTGCTTTTTTTGATTAGATTACTTACAGTGTGGAAACAGGCCCTTCGGCCCATCAAGTCCACACCGACCCGCCGAAGCGCAACCCACCCAGACCCATTCCTCTACATTTACCCCTTCACCTAACACTATGGGTAATTTAGCATGGCCAATTCACCTAACTTGCACATCTTTGGACTGTGGGAGGAAATCGGAGCACCCGGAGGAAACCCACGCAGACATGGAGAGAATGTGCAAACTCCACACAGTCAGTCGCCTGAGGCGGGAATTGAACCCAGGTCTCTGGTGCTGTGAGGCAGCAGTGCTAACCACTGTGCCACCGTGCCGCCCACCAACTTGGTGAACTTAGCAATAAAAATTCATATAATTATATGGTATGTTTTAATTGACTATGAGTCCTCGTGTTGAACTGTGTAAGATGAGCTCAGTAATGACTAAGTTCTGATTCTGTGGTTCTGACAACAGAGGATATGGAATCAATCAGCAGCATTGATGCCGAATGCACAACCAGTCTTATATTCATCAAGGGCATTGACAGCTGCAGAGCTGAGATGTGCAGAGACTGAGAAAGAGCTTCGAGCAATTTATTTGGACTCAGACACAGCATGGAAGCAAGTCCCTTGGTCCAACTTGTTCTTGCCACAAGGGTTTCCTAAACTGAATTATTCCCATTTGCCTGCTTTTCGCCCATAACTTTCTAATCCGTTCCTATCCATGCACCTCTCCAAATGTTTTTTTAAATGTTGCGATTATACCCGCCTCTACCACATCCTCTGGCAGCTTGTTCCATACATGCACCATCTTCTGTGTGAAACCGTTTCCTTTCAGGTCCGTTTTAAATCTTTTCCCTCTCACCTTAAACCAATGCCTTCCAGTTTTGGGTTCCCTTTCTGGAGAAAAGACCTTAGCTATTCACCTTAACTATGACCCTCATTATTTTAAAAATTTCTATCAGGTCACCTCCCAGACTCTGACACTCCAGGGGAAAGAAATCCCAGCCTGTCTCATCTTATCACTCAAACGCTCTAGTCTGGGCAACATCCTTGTAAATACTTTTCGCACTTTTCCAGTTTAATAACATCCTTGCGAAAGCAGGATGACCACAATTTTATACAGTACTCCAAATGTAGTCTTACCAATGTCCTGTACAGTTGTAACATGATGCCCCAACCGCTGTACTCAGTGCTCTCACTGATGAAGACGAGTGTGCCAAACCCCTTCTTCACCACCCTATCTACCTGTGATGCCACTTTCAAGGAATTATTTACCTGCACCCCCTAGGTCCCTCTGTTCAACAAAACGCCTCAGGACCCTACCATTAATTGTGTATATCCTGCCCTGGATTGTCTTATCAAAATGTAACGCATTGCATTTATTTGCATTAATCTCCATCTGCCATTTCTCGGCCCACTGACCCAGTTGATCAAGTTCCCATTGTATTCTTATGAAACCACCTTCACTGTCCATTACACCACTAATTTTGGTGTCATCTGCAAACTTATTAACCATATCTCCTCTATTCACATCCAAATATTTTATGTAAATGATGAACAACAGTGGACCCAGCACTGATCCTTGCAAAACACCACTGGTCACAGGCCTCAGTCTGAACAACAACCTTCTACCACCACCCCCATTTTTTACCATCAAGCCCATTTTGTATCCAATTGGCTAGCTCTCTGTAACCCGTGTAATCTAACCTTACTAATTAATCTACCATGCAGAACCTTGTCAAAGGCCTTGTTAAAGTTTATGTAGACAATATCTACCACTTTGCCTTCAACTACCTTCTTGGTCACCTCATCAAAAAATGGCATCAAATTTATGAAACATGATTTTCCACACACAAAGCCATACTGACCATCCCTAATCAGTCCTTGCCCTTTTTAATGTTTATAAGACCTGTTTGTCAGAATCCCCTCCAACAAATTATATACCACTGAATTCAGGCTCACTGGACTGTAGTTCCCTGGCTTTTCCTTGCAGCCTTTCTTGAATAATGGCATAGCAACAGCCACCCTCCAGACTTGGAGCACCACACTCATGGCTGGTGGTTTACAATTATCTCAGCCAGGGGTCCTGCAGTTTCCTCTCTAGCTTCCCACATGTCCTGGGATATACTTGATCAGGTGTTGAGGACTTATCTACCTTATGCATTGTAAGGCCTCTCGCATATCCTCTTCTGTAAAGTGGACTCTTTTCAAGACATCACTATTCACTTCCCCAAATTCTCTAACTTCTATGTTTTCCTCCAAGATAATTACTGACGAGAAGTTTTTGATTCGGATCTCAGCCATCTCCAATGACTTCACTCATAGCCAACCAATCTTTAAGGGGGTCCTATTCTTTCTCCAGTTACTCTTTTGTCTTCATCTACTTCTAGAATCTCTTTGGATTCTCTTTTACCTTATCTCATGCCCCCATTTTGTCCTCCTGATTTCCTTCTTAAGTGTAGTCCTACTCCCCCTATACTCCTCAAGGCACTCACTTTGATCCTGGTTGTCTATACCTGACATATGGCTCCTTTTTCTTGACAAGAACCTCAATATCTCTAGTCTTCAGTGTTCTCTACTCCTGCCAGCCTTGCCCTTCACACTAGCAGGAACATGCTGGCCCTGAACTCTTGCTATCTCGCTTTTGAAATCCTTCCATTTTCCAGATGACCCTTTACCTGCAAACAGCTTCCCCAAATCAACTTTTTAAAGTTGCTGTCTGATAGCTTTCAGCTGGCCTTGCCCTAATTTAGAACTTTAACCTATCCTTTTCCATAACTATTTTAAAATTAATAGTGGTATGGTCATTAGTCCCAATGCCCTTCCCCACTAACATTTCAGCCCTGCCTTTGTCCCAAGAGGAGATTGAATTTTGCTCCTTCTTTACAAATCTCTGGTTAGGCCCCATTTGGAGTACTGTGTCCAGTTTTGGTCCCCACACTCCAGGAAGGGCATACTGGCACTGGAGCGTGTCCAGCGGAGATTCACACGGATGATCCCTGGAATGGTAGGTCTAACATATGAGGAATGGCTGAGGATCCTGGGATTGTATTCTTTGGAGTTTAGAAGATTAAGAGGAGATCTAATACAAACTTACAAGATAATACATGGCTTGGAAAGAGTGGACGCTAGGAAATTGTTTCCATTAGGCGAGGAGACTAGGACCCGTGGGCACAGCCTTAGAATTAAAGGGGGTAAATTCAGAACAGAAATGCAGAGACATTTCTTCAGCCAGAGAGTGGTGGGCCTGTGAAATTCATTGCAGCAGAGTGCAGTGGAGGCTGGGACGCTAAATGTCTTCAAGGCAAAAATTGATAAATTCTTGATGTCACAAGGAATTAAGGGCTATGGGGAGAATGCAGCCATGATTGAATGGCGGAGTGGACTTGATGGGCCAAATGGCCTTACTTCCACTCCTATGTCTTATGGTCTTCCCTAGTAGAGCCATCTACATATTGATTGAGGAAGTTTTTCTGAACACGCTTAACAAATTCTCATCACTCCATCCCTTAACATTAGACAATCCTAGTCTACGTTGGAAAATTAAAACCCCTTATTATTTCAAACCCATTATTCTTACAGCTATTTGTGATATCCCTACACACTCGCTCCTCGATGTCCCACTGACTATTGAGGTGGGGAGCTATAATACAATTCCATCAAAGTGATCACCTCCTTATTTCTCAGTTCCACCCACATAGTTTCACTGGACCATCCTTCAGGAATATTCTTTCTTTGTATTGTCGTGATGATTTTCTTAATCAAAAGTGTCACTCCTCCTCCTCCTCTTTGCCTTCCCTTCTATCGTTCCTATAGCATCTTAACCGCAGAACCGCTGAGGGAGGAACAGGACAGCCATGTTTCTGTAATAGCTAGAATATCCCAGTCCCAAGTCCCCATCCATGCCTCGAGTTCATCTGCCTTACCAGTCAGGCCCCTTGCATTGAAATAAATGTGGTTTAATTCTTCAGTCTTCCCTGCTGTGCTGTTGCCTGCCTTGTCTAATTAACGTGCTCTCTTTAACATCTGTACCAGCCTCGACCTTCTCTCATTACTGCTTAGAGTCTCATCCCTCCTGCCAGATTAGTTTAACCCTCCTGAGTAGCCTAGCAAATCTCCTTATTAGGATATCGGTTCTCCTCCAGTTCAGGTGCAACCCGTTCCTCTCTTACAGCTCATGTCTGCCCCAGAAGAGATGCCAATGATCCTAAAATCTGAAACTGTGCCCCCTGCAGCACATCCTCAGCCACATATTCATCTGCTTTGTCCTCCTATTCCTACTCTCACTAGCACATGGTGCTGAGAGAATTCTAGAGATTCCTATGCTTGAGCCCTGCTTTTTAACCTCCTGCCTAACTCCCTATATTTACTCTATAGGACCTCATCCCTTTTTCTACCTGTGTCATTGGCACCAAAATGTACAATGTGGTTGCTCATGCTCCTCTCTGAGAATTTGTTGCAACTGCTCTGAGACATCCTTGACCCTGGCATCAAGGAGGCAATACATCATCCTGGAGTCTCAGTGAAACACCTGTATGTGCCCTGACTGGACAGTCCCCTATCACATTTGCTTGGACTTTGCCAAACCTGGCTTTACAGCAGAGCCAGTCATGGTATCATAGAGCTGGCTGTTCCTGGTATTTTCCCTCTAAGATGCCTTCCCCCACAACAGTATCGAAACAGTACATTTGTTTGAGAGAGGGATAATCACAGGAGATTCCTGTACTACCTGCCTACCTCTCCAGGCAGTCACCCATCTACCTGAGTGAACCTGCAGTGTGACCACCATCTCCCTGAAGTTACTATCTATGACACTCCCTGCCTCTTGATGTGCTTCTCTGTGCGCCCAGCTGCGATTCCAACTGATCCATGTGGTCTCAGAAGTTGCAGCCGGACACACATGACCACCAGGGACATTCGACTGCTCCCTGATCTCCCACACTTGACAAGAGGAGCATATCATTCCACTGCCTGCCATCCCCATCCCTTTAACAGCTAGCTTTTGTTTGACTGAACCCTTTAAAGATTAAAAACTTTGGAAGACTTTTTAAAAGTATATAAATAAACCAAATAAGTCCATGCCCTTGCTTAATCAAATACTTACAAAGTAACAGTTTGGAAATACCCACCAGAACCTAATCAGCTGCCCCCATTGGTCCCATTCATTTTCTGAATGTAAGGTCTGGTTTGTTCCCAACCCCATTGGACCTGTGGAGTTAGGGTAAGAGCAACAAGACACAGATATGCCCCCCTCCCCTACTTCCTGAAACTCCAAAACTTACCTCAACTCACAGCAGCTCACCCTTTGTAGCAAACACTCCAACCCCAGAGATCACATCTTTCGCTGGAATGTGACGGATATTGAAATTGATCACTGCCCTTGGAATCAACGGTCTTCAAACTGCTAAGCAGTGCACCTAAGGGACTTCAAAGAATGTTGTTAAGGTTCCAAATGTTCTATTTGAAAGTATATATAAATAAAAGGGAGATGATGCTGACAGATACGGAGTTGAGCATACCTGGCCGTGTTTACATCTGAGGTTTAACCGCTGAGCTGGAAGAAATCAGTCAACCAGTTGGAGATTTGCACTGGCAACAGCTAAATCATCCTGCAGTGGATATTCCAGTTCAGAAGCTCTTCTGTGATTATTCAGCAAGATTGAACTGGAATATCAAGTCAGAGACACTAGAAAACCCATATCCTTACTTTGACCTTCATGAACTATTGAAATTGGTTTAATATTCAAAGAGCAGCAACTGATGCTACCAGCTGCATTGAGTAAAATAATGAGTGTCAGGAGTTTATTCAACACAGATCAGCACTGAAACTTGTATCAATAAAGATTGTGAGAAAACAAAAGACAAGAAAAGATTGTGAGAACCTCTGTTGCCCTAGGATATCATTCAAGCTTGAACAATGCATTGCAAAGCGTGATCCTTGTTTGGCTCATTGAAAAACCATTATACCAAGAGATTGTGACTTGCTCTTGTTTGATGTTTGTGAACTGCAAAGCTATACTGTGCTGCTGACCGTGACTATTAACAGTAATATTTTCAATGTAGCCACTGCTGATATGTGCAATGTTCTGAGAAACATCAAGAAATGCTAACAAGATTTAGGATACTAGATATTCGAGATGCATGACAGACCACAATTCTCATCCACATAATTTGCTGGGTCACAATTCTGGAATTCCCTCTCTAATGGCATTGTGGGTCACCTCAGCAGATGACTTCTGAGGTTCAAGAAGGCAGCTCCCCACCACCTTCTCTAGGGACGAACAATAAATGCTGGCTAACCAGCAAATCCCACACCCCACAAATGAATTTTAAAAATTACAGAGAAGGGCTTTATAGTGTCCGTTAAGTTTATTTTCTCATCCTTCCATGAAGTACTGGTCATTTGAGAGTTGAGAAGACAGGATCTATAGAGGGAAGACACTTTGTAGTCATCCAGACTCAATGTCTAGTCCATTGAAGTTGAGTTAGCTGAAATTTTGCTTGAATGCTTGTGGTGCTGGCTTCTAGAAAGGTACTAGCATTTGTTTGCCAGCTCCTCATTGAATCAAAGGATTTGAAGGAAGGACTGCAGATGAAATTCTCCTTGGGCTCTTCTGTGTTGCTGATACTCTGTCCAGATTTCATGGAATGCAGGAATGTGGTGATGACAACTACACAGCCGCTAAGACTTTTGTTAATTAGTGGAAGTCTTTTGTCAAATCCTCACTACGATAGTTTGTAGGAGTCTGAGCTGGTGGCTTTTTGACATAGTTTCCAAGTTATAGCAAGTTCTCAGTATGTTCCAAAGTGTCTCCTTCAACATTTATTGGTGAGTGGAATATTTGGCCAGCTGGTGTAAGAATTTATTTTAGCAACATTCAAGGACAGGCTGGTTTTCTTCAACATGAAATTGAATGGCTCACAAATCTGGTGTAGTGTCTGTTATGATCAGTTCAGTTTTGGCATGGAGGCAATGAAAGCTAAATATTCCATGGAAATGGTACTTAGTACTCATGCCAGAGGGCAGGTAATCTTGGCTGAGGTGAATAGCACTATCAGGCAGCTTTTCTATAATATGGGGCTATCACATACATCTGGATTTTGAAGACAACTATTTCAGATCTCCCATTCAACTCAGTATTTCAATCATATCAGTGTGAACTACTTGTAGGATTGTGATGATATTTTTGGGACATCCAAGTCTTTGGAAAACAATCCTCAGAGCCTCAGGATTTACTGAGTCAATTGCTTAGTCCAGGCTGATGCGACTGGCTTTGTTCCTGCCATTTTTTCTTCAGAGAGCATTTCAAAGGTTGGTCTGGAAGGTCTGAAGCTTCAGGACGTGTTCAGTCCAGGAGAATGCAAATCAGGATTTTCCGTGCTATGGACAAGAGAGTTATGATAGTTTCTGCAACCTGACTTATCGACCTTCTTGAAGATATTCCAATTGTCACATTCCTGAAGTTGCTGGAGGGTAGGGGTGAGTCGGGGAGCATAGTAGGAGTTCCCTTTCCTCCCAAATGTGTGAGATGAGTATGTGGAGTCTAAATGTGAGCAGAAAACCCTCAGCTTTGAAGATATCAGCTAGAAGACCTTCAGAGAAGCAGACATTGCTGTTTTCTAAGTTTGCTTGAATGCTGCAGTTCTCCCATGGATGGTAGTTCACCATAGATTTTACCAGCATATTTGAACATAAAACAGAGAGTAATTGATGCCACTGTGGATTCAAAGTTGATGAGTTGTTGAAAATGTTCTTTCCAGCATTGATGGATGTCATCTTTGAACTGTTGGAATGCTGTCTTCTTGACTTGCCACCTTGGCTTGTTCCACCAGGCAATGAAGAATGTCCGCTTTTGCCTTCACCTGGTTGTATTAGTCCTTCTGGTGTAAACTGGCCATAATTGTGCAATTGTCTTTGGGTATGGAGTTGGTTACAACTGCAGCGTTGCAAAAGTTGGAAGGAAGGAGAAAATCAATACTGAAGATGATGAACTGAAATATAGGTACTCGAATAATAAGTTACAAGTAACATAAAAGGCATGAAAACAATGGATAAGAGAGTTGTGTAATAAGGCTGAAGAACTGACTTGGTCAGGAAGCTTATATTTCATGTAGGCAAAAACAAAACAGATGAGTAGCACTCAGCATAATGCACCGAAAACAGCAGCAATAGAGAGTAAAAGAAAAATGCTCTGTTAACAAACCCAAATAAATAAATTAAAGATGGAATGAGCATTTTTTTAAAAAATGAAAAACCTGCAACAATTGAGCTAGAACTGACAAATGACCAGAAATATTAGACACTGAGGTAAGAGCAGTAATAAATGAGATTTAAAAAACTGTAACAGCGGCTGGAATAGATTAACTACAAGTCATTCTGCTATAACGCGCTTCTCGTGAATGTGAATTTGCTGTAACGCGATGGATGAATTGGAACAGAGTTTCTAAAACACAAACCTTTAAAGTGTATATTGCTTATTACGCATTTCCGGTCCCATTAGTTTAAACGGTGCTGCTATTTTGTGATCTTCTTATAACAGGGGATTGCGTGAGAATGGAACTATGCATTATAGCAGAACCGACTGTATCTACAGAGCTGATTAAACAAACCTAACATCAGTGCTTATTGAATTGTGCAACAATATTTACCTATCAGGAGGATGGCCAGAGAACTTTATGCAGACAATAATGCTAGTGATGAAGAAGAAGCCAAAGACATGCTGATGTTTTGTCTATAGCACTATTAGGCTGTTTGCTCATGCATCACAGGCTGTGTTGAAAGTTATAACAAAGAGAGTGGATGGCAACGCACAAAGTCAGGGATGGCCAGTTTGGATTTCAGGGATTAAGAAATTGGTATGATCCAATTAACGAGTGTGAACAGTTTTGATTTTGGATAGCAATTATATGTTTGTTTTGTAGATTTATAAATAGTGTTTGATTGGGTTGACTAGATTAAGCTCCTAATGCTGCAGAAAAACATTGGAATAGACAGGAGCAATTAACAACTCGTAAGAAAGCTGTGTGGTTGCACACAGGGATAAACATTAACAGTGAGAGTTAACTACTAGCAAGTCAGAAATAAAGGATGTTGTTTATCACAGTTCTGTTCAATCGCTATGGAACAACTATGATCAAAGATGCTTTTACAGGCACTGAAACTGGTGTTTAAAATGGAGGGGGGAGATTGTGAAAAGGATAACACCAGATAGATTTACAGATGGCAAAGCATTTGTGGCTGTATGGGAAGGGTTATAAGAACCAGTCAATGGACTAGTAACCGCAGACATGGTGAGAGTGAACATTAGCACACACAATAATGAAGATGAGGTTAGTGCCAAGGGACTAGTGAATTGCAAATTTAATATCTTTGTTTAAGAAAGGTGAAAGGAAAAGCTACAAACCATTCAAATCTAATAGTATGGAAATGTTTAGAGACAAAATCCAAGAGAAAGCTAATTGGCATTTAGAAAAATATAGGCTAATATTTGAAAGTCAGCATGGATTTATTAAAGGCCAATAATGTTTGACAGACTTGTCATTTGATGAAGTAGTGGAGCAGTTGCATGACAGCAGTGTGGGTAATGTTACCTACATTGACTTTGAAAAAATATATATCAAAGTGCCATAAAAAATACTGATTTGTAAAATGAAAACTGATGACATTAAAATACACTGAGGTATGGGATCACCTCCATCTGTAAGATCCCTTCAGAATTACTCATCATCCTGACATGGAATTATATCACTGTTCTTTCATTGTCGCCATAGCAAAGTCCTGGACATCCCACCTTAATAACATTGTGGGTGCACTTAACCCTCATAGAATGCAATAGTTCTAGAAAGCAATTTACCTACTTCTCAAGGGCAGTTAAGAAATGGACTCGCCCATAATTTCCATATCCCAAGAAATATTAAAGAAAAGGATTCAAAGTTGGGGCTAAGGCAGTTGACTAAGAATGTGGGGCATTCCTGATGAAGAGCTTATGATGGAAACATCAACTTTCCTACTCCTCGGTTGCTGCCTGACCGACTGTGCTTTTCCAGCACTACACTTTTTGACTGCAGCATTTGTCTTTCTATCCTCTTCCTCATTGACCTATCATACAGTAATCTATTGCTTTGACATGTTACAGACAACTATCTCCTCTGCTGTAAAATCTCATATTTGCTTCTGTTTATCTATAATTTTCCAGATTTCTGACTACTCTTGAATCCTGTATTGTAGCAGATTGCATAGAAAAAGCATCTTGCCCATTAGCTCCCAAGCAATTATGATTATATTTCTGAGACAGTCACTGACCCCTTAAAAAGCAGGAGAGAGGAGGACCCAGATATGGGAATGATTCCTAAAAGAGTGAGGGAGTGGACATCAGATAAAACAACACGTGGAGAAGAGTAACATCAGAAAGGGAGCCGTGAGTGAATTGGTTGTTGAGCAATAGCGCTTCAGGACTGACTTTCAACCACAGCAATTTTGAAAAGCATCTATTTCTAAATTGGCACAGGGAAAAGAAAAGGCAAAGGAGAGGGAAGTGTCATGTGGAATATTCATTCTACGGAATGTAGGAAGTCCCAGACACATCTTGTGACTGTGACAGGTCCATGTGAAGGTAATGTCATTGCCTGCACAGGCTTGAACCCTGGGTCTCAGAGCTCAATGAGTGGCTATGCTGCACATATAAGGTAGAGAACCGCATAGGTAACACATTCAGAGAGGTGGTTACACCCCAAATTAGGGGCAAGCAGGCAGATAGGAAATGTGCAACTACCAGACAATCCAAGAGAAACAGGTAGGCACCCCCAGAGGTACCACTTACTAAATGATTTACCATTCTAGCTATTAATTCATAAGCAGCGGGAGAGGGGTATGGTCCTGTGATTGGAACTTAGATAACTAGGTTGAAAATTAACAAGCAGGACTGTTAAAGTAGCAATCTCTGGATGACTCCCAGTGCCAAATACAATATACAAGAGAGTAAGAAGATAGTTGAATGCATGATTGGAAAAGTGGCGCAATAAGGCAAGCTTTAGGTTTCTGGGACACTGTGACCGGCTATAGGGAAGATGATAGCTAGATAAGCCAGATGAGATGCACGTGATCAGAGCTGGGGTGAGATCCTATGGGGTTCAGGGGATCTAAACCAACTTAGTAGTGGGAATCAGAAGAGGATATTAGGAAGTAATATCAAGATGCATAAAATAGCCAGCTGGCATAAGGAGGGATGATGATTTTGGTTAAGGACAGCATAGCAGTCGAGGAGAAAGCAGATGTTTCAGCAGTTTCAAGGATAGAATTGATTTGACTTGTGCTGAGGAATAACAAGTGTCCATTTGTAACGCTTGATGTAATATATAGACCAGCAGCTAACAGGAAAGATATAGAGGCCCAAATCGACAAAGAAATTACAGAGAGTTATAGACATTGTAGAGTATTTATAATGGGGGACTTTAAATACCTACATATTGATGGGGATAGTAGTAAAGGGGCAGTGAGGGATACGCATTCCTAGACTTGTTCAGGAGAATTTCCTACAACAGTATGCGTTCAGCCCAACAAGAAGCACTGCCAGACTTACTTCTTAGGAATGAGGTGGGCCAAATAGATCAGAGACATTGGGGGTAATATTTAGGGAAAGCGCAGGTCAGGCAGCATCCAAGGAGGAGAATCGACGTTTCGGGCATAAGCCCTTCTTCAGGAATGAGGAAACTGAAGAAACTATCATCTTTGTCCAGTTTCCTCACTTCCCCTCCCCCCACCTTGTCTCAGTCCCAACCTTCGAACTCAGCACCACCTTCCTAACCTGCAATCTTCTTCCTGACCTCTCTGCGCCCACCCCCACTCTGGCCTATCACCCTCACCTTAACCTCGTTCCACCCATCGCACTTCCAACGCCCCTCCAAGTCCATCCTCCCTACCTTTTATCTTAGCCTGCTTGGCAACCTCTCCTCATTCCTGAAGAAGGGCTCATGCCCGAAACGTCGATTCTCCTGCTCCTTGGATGCTGCCTGACCTGCTGCGCTTTTCCAGCAACACATTTTCAGCTCTGATCTCCAGCATCTGCAGTCCTCACTTTCTCCTGGTAAGAGTTAGGGAACAATGATCACTATATCAATAGGTTTACAATGATAGTAGAAGTGACAATGCAGAGTAATAATAATGAACTTGTGGACAGTGGACTTAAAAGTTTCCCTGGATTTGGAAGTGGTGTCTGAGCACTGGAGAATTGTAAATACAGATAGAAGGTCCTTTATCTTAAGTGCTTGGGACCAGCTGATGTTTGGAATTTGGAATTGTTTCAGTTTTCAGAACGTGACAGTTTAATGGTGAATTTTTAAAAACTCTTACTGGAAAAGCAAACTTCTAAGAATGTGCTTGGCATCAAGTGGGTGTCAACTTGGGGGCATTCACAGAGAAATCCCCCAGGCCTATCAGTGCTTGACCACACCCCTCCCCCCACGTCACATCTGAGTGAGACACATCGAGTGGCTGTCCACTTGGATTAACTGTTTGCTCACCAAATGACCTTGTTAATGAGAAAAAAACTTTCCAAAAAAACTCTTAGGATTTCGGAACTTTTTGGTTTTTTGATGTTCAGATAAAGGACCTTCTACTTGCATTGCATACTTGTTTGAAAAGACTGCAAGGATTGGTCCAGCAATTATAGACCAGTCAGTTTAATTTTGACGGGGGGGAAACTCAAGGCAATAATTCAGAATAAAATGAATAGGCAAGTGGAAAAATGACAGTTAATTTGGAAGTGTCAGCATGGATTTGTTAAGAGAAAGTGGTGTCTAATTAACCTGCAAGAGGTAAGGAGAAAGTTGGTGAAGGAAAGGATGTTTTTGTGATGGATATAGATTTCTAAAAGACATTTGATACAAAGCCAGATAGCCAAATAGTAAGGAAAGTGAAGGGTCATAGAAACCTGGATACAAAATTAGCTGAGGCACAGGAAACAGAGACTAATTGTTGGATATTTTTTTGGGCTGTAAGAATGTTTATATTGTGAAGGTCTGTATTTCCTCTATTATACGGAAAGATTGAAAAAATTGAGACTGTTTTCTTGGGGAGGAGAGGGCTAAGAGAGACTTGATAAACATATTCAAAAATCAGGAGGAATCTGGATGAACTGGATAGGGAAAAACATTTTCTGTTTGAAAATGGATTGAGTGTCAAAGGGCACAGTTTTAAAGCATTTTGCAAAATTTATTGTCGTTTTGTTAGGGCTCATTAAGCTTTTGGAATACTGCATGCAATTCTGGTCTCCCTGCTATGGGAAGGATGTTGTGAAACTTGAAAGGGTTCAGAAAAAATTTACAAGGATGTTGCCAGTGTTGGAGGGTTTGAGCTACAGGGAGAAGCTGAATAGACTGGGGCTGTTTTCCCTGGAGCGTCAGAGGCTGAAGGGTGATTTTATAGAGGTTTATAAACTCATGAGGGGGCATGGATAGGGTAAATAGACAAAGTCAAGATTAGAGTGGTGCTGGAAAAGCACAGCAGGTCAGACAACATCCGAGAAGCAGGAAAAATAATGTTTCGGGCAAAAGCCCTTCATCAGGAATGAGGCTGGGAACCTCAGAGTGGAGAGATGAATGGGAGGGGGTTGGGGCTGGGCGAAGATAGCTGAGAGTGCAACAGGTAGATGGAGGTGGGGGTAAAGGTGATAGGTCAGAGAGGAGGGTGGAGCAGATAGGTGGGAAGGAAGATTGACAGGTGGGACAGGTCATGGGGATGGTGCTGAGCTGGCAGGTTAGAACTGGTGAAGTCCTTTACCCCCACCTCTACTCACCTATCCTCTCCCCAGCTCCCCCCTCCCATTTATCTCACCACCCCTGAGGCTCCCAGCCTCATTCCTGATTAAGGGCTTTTGCCCAAACCCTCAATTTTCCTGCTCCTCGGATGCTGCCTGACCTGCAGTGCTTTTCCAGCACCACTTTAATCTAGACTCTAATCTGCAGTACCCACCTCCACCTAAATAAGGTCTTTTCTCTGGGGTGGGGCAAGTCCAAAACTAGAGGGCATAGGCTTAGGGTGAAGGTGAGTGAGAAAATTTAAAAGTGACCTAAGAGGCAACTTTTTCACGCAGAGGGTAGTGCATGTATGGAATGAGCTGCCAGAGGAAGTGGTGGAGGCTGGTGCAATTACAACATTTAAAAGGCATCTGGATAGGTACGTGAGTAAGAAGGGTTTAGAGTGATATGGGCCAAATGTTGACAAATGGGATTAGACTTATTTAGGATATCAGGTCAGCATGGACGAATTGGACCGAAGGGTCTGTTTCCATGCCGTACATCTCTGAGACACTGTGGAAAAAATGAGAGAATAAAAACTCTCAGAGTGAGTAGTACGGTCTGCTTGGAAGTGTAGTGGAGCTAAGTTCAATTGAGGCATTCAAGAGGTGTTAGCTGATATTTAAACAGAAACAATATTTAGGGTTACAGGAACAAGGCAGCAGGTTGGCATGAAATTAAACATTTCAGAGGCCCAATGCAGATATAATGGACCAGATACCCTCCTCCTGAATTGTAACAATTCTGTGACACTGGTAGCAATGCTTTGTTTGCACTCCCTAACCATTTGCCTTGCTACTCTGGCGGCTTGTCTACCAGCTTTATGTTTTGTCCTATACATCATTTCACAATGACTGTCCTTTCCTCAAGATCTGCAGATCAGTCCATATGCAAGGTATTTTCCTCTGTCTTGAAATCATGTGGTGGTCTTTCTTACTGCTAGCTGTACATAGGTTTGTTTTTGTTTCACAGTGTGGATTTTGCTATATTTCCCTTGGCTCCGCTGAAGGCTGTCTGTCTGGGTAGTTACCGTCTTCTCCTGTTTCCTTGTGTGCGCGCACGCACCCTGGCACTGATGTACAACCTACGATGTTGCAACCTTGTCATCAAATAGTGTTCTCTGCATTTGAGACTGTGCCAAACCACAAATTAGTTGCCTTTTTGTCTTGTTACAACGTTATCTATCGCTTTGTTTACACGCTGTCTGAGGCCTTGAATCCAATGACCTGACTATGGCTGGAGATAGGTGCTAAATCTTTCAAAAGTTACAACTGGGTTATTGTCCTGCCTACTTCAGTCAGTTCCCAGCTATTAAATAAACTTAATCCTAACCCACAAATGGATTATAGCTGTCTCACAACTTGTTTTAGAACTGCTGAAAGACAACTTGCTTTTTTAAAAATCTGCACTTCTTACTCATTATGCTGTAGCTGAGCATTCATTACTGGGTCATTTGCTTTATTGTGGTGTTACCACACGGAGGCAAACTCCTCTGTTAATTAAACCAAACACCCAGAAAGGCTCACCTTGCCTCGTAATCTGTTGAAATATAAGTGACAGAGAACTCCCAAATTCCACTATTTAAAGAAAATATCAATTTATTTTTTAACTCCAAAAGGGAACATTAAACAATTAATCACAATGCTAAGCCCCCTTTTCTCTTAACTGCTTACTATCTGCCCCCAACTCTATAACAATATGCAGTTTCGATAAGACATTTATTAAAATTACATCAACTTAATTTCAAAACCACACAGCCGCTGTCATCTTGTGTCTTCACTCTTCTTGCTGCTGATCTCACTGGATTGTCTTCTTTCTTTTTACTGAGAGTATGTTTCACATGAAAAATTATCTTTGATAGAGTGTGTTTCCTAATTTCATGGAGAGCCAGATATTAGCTGTCCATGCATTTCTGTCATAACATGAGTTTCTCTCTGACCAATTTTCAAAATGTCTGCATTTTATACCCACCTCCTGCCCTCCCAACATCGGATCATCTCACTGGTTCAATGTTGGCAAAGCAATAAATTCCAACATGACTGGGTTTTAGTATCCTGGGGCATAATTTAAAATGAATGATTAAATTAGAATTATTGTCAAAACAGCAAACAAAACTCAGGTATCAATTTCACAGTCAAAAGTTACATATTTTCAATTTTCCAGTACACTGGGACTGCCATCTAGTCATATACACAGGTGTTCATAATCTCTCAGCTCAGAACAACATCCACTCTTTCTTAAAGGTACAGTACATGCCTTCAAGTTCATAACTGCAGGATTCATGCAGTCTTTCTTTTGGCACTAATGTAGGTCAGTTTTCCTAATCACTAATAAGTTCTACGTAAATACAAGCTGCTGTGTTGTCCCAGCTATTGCCTGCCAGATATAAGACTCAGCACAGACCAGAATTGTCATGGCCCATTCACAGAGTCACTATAATTACTTAAAGAATGTTCTCTCTCATCTGCCATGGTAGATGAGCTTAACATCTTCTCCCCTGCATGTACAATTCAACTTTAATACATTTATCCATTACACAGTCTAGTTAAGGATTGTGGAACAGAACAAACCCTTTCTTGGACTGGATAGAGAATGAGATTTTGATGTGTTTCTTGATAAATTGAACATGTATTTGCTTCTCTTTCAATCATTTTGACTGCCTGCTTCCAGATTCAATTTAACAAAGAAGATGGTATTCTTTGATTAGCTGTTAGCTTCACCCTACCTTGGAAAGGATCTAGAATCACTGCCTATACGGATGCCATCTCTCAATATTGCAGCAATGCACCATCAAGATACCTGCCTATTAAATCAAAAGTGGATAGCCGGCACAAGCAGGTAACCCTGGATTGTATTTGACAGTTAGACTCAGAAGGAAGTTTCAGTTTGAACTGAATTCCATCCATTACAAGAAATGCTTTTGTGTAAAAGGCAGTTTAGTAATAAGATAGAAAAGCTAGAAATACTCTACAGTCTCATTAGCGAATTCTAAAACTTTTGGTTTTGATTTTATTGTCATATGTATTTCATAGTAGGAATACAACAAAATAGTGAAAAACTTTTATTTTTTGCCGTGAAATGGTGCCGTTTTGAATAATTTTAAATAAAGAAAGAGCTGAAAAATAGTCCATTAGTCGTGAGCCAGCTCATCATGTCAACAATGCATGTGCCGTGATCCCTCTGCCACTGCTACACCTGGACCCAACCAACATTGAAGTTGCTGATCCTCAGGATTGTCGCTGGATTGATTCTCTTCCACCTCCATCTGCATCAGACCAACCAATGTCAGTATTGCATCTCTTACCACTGGGCCCACCTTGCTGATTTCGCTGTGATGTCC
The DNA here is from genome assembly GCF_020745735.1 of Hemiscyllium ocellatum. Classification (NCBI taxonomy): domain Eukaryota; kingdom Metazoa; phylum Chordata; class Chondrichthyes; order Orectolobiformes; family Hemiscylliidae; genus Hemiscyllium; species Hemiscyllium ocellatum. Next base: position 31,494,098 of record NC_083428.1, on the reverse strand, counting down.
TTACATTACCACTTCACCACCAGACCAAACCAATAATGAATTCATCGATCCACCGATGCCATCTTTTGCCACTGGGCCTGCCTCGCTGATGTAGAAGCTGCTGATTCTAGGTCCTTGCTCCGGAAAAGTAAGTAGGAGGCTCACCATCCTGCACGCTGAGGCAAACCGGAGGTCCACGCCTGGACCCGGCTTGAGACTGCTCAAGATCCTCACCCTGGGTTTGGTCGAGATGTATGTGCTGGGCTCTTGCTGCCACTGAAGCCATCCAAGCTCAGGACAAGATAAGAACAATAGATAGATTAGATTATATAGAGGAAAGCAGAAAGAAAAAGCAGCCAGAGCGGATGAGCTCCAGCACAAGGGCACTACTCTGCCGCCATCTTGGACTGAAAATCTGACTTTACACGTAAGCCCCCTACTGGAGAAACTTGGCAGTGTCTGCACAATCCATTGTTCTGATCAAAAACTAAATGGAACAGCTACATTTTAAAGCACTTAATGCCATTTGTTTTTACATGGATGCAGAAATGTGATTTGAATACAAAAAGCCAGAAAAAGAAATGTATTGAGAAATTTCCATTCATCAGTCACCACATTCTGAAAGGTCACAGCTAATCCCACGTTTGAACTCACCCTTGCATACTCAACTGCACACCATCATTATGCTTTAAAATTCTTTACCTTTTCTCTACTTCACAATTCTAATTGAAATTGATCTGAGTGGCTGCTTTACACAAAATACAATGTCATTTATCCCTTTCTCTCTCTCACTGGATGACCCTGCCTACTTATAAAGACAATTACTACAGGTAACAGAGTGAACTATTTCATAGAATTGGAAAGGCAGAATTGCTATGGTGGGAAATTGAATCTGACCGGATCATTGGTCATGAGAATCTCAGCAACAATACTTTACACTTTAGGAAGAAGGCATAAATCACAATTTATTTCATAAAAATGAGACACCCAACAATGGTCCTTTTGAAAAGAGTTCTTGCAACATCCTTATATCAACAGCAATGTACTGTTAACGTTCCAACAGGTTTAGAGTTAGGGTTAACCTTGATCCAATTCAGTTAAAAACAAAATATGTCAAGTCTCACAGCAGTGGCTTATCTAAAAGAATCCGTTTTTCAAAAATATTAAAAATAAAAATCCAACCAGCAGGTACATAACAGTCCAGCTCTACCATGATAGGCTTATAGCCAATTACATAATCTATATTATAAAAAGCTGAATATAAATCATCTATTCAACAGCAGAATTCTAGAAGGTAGGTTACAAACATTGGATGGTTTTCTGTACTCATGAAGACTAGCAAATAGAATGGGTCCACAGTTAATGCAAATTAGGAATAGAATGGTGTTCCCACTAGTCTGCCTTAAATAAGAAGTTGCTTAAAGTGACAAGAGAGCAATATTCATCCATTTCTTTTTTGCGACTCTAGGTTGGTTCTATATTACAGGCATTTCCATAAGGTGTGCTATATTACAGGCATTTCCATAAGGTGTGCTTGTGTTGGTTAATGATTGGAATTATGACCAGGAAGTTCATAAGATGGGAGCTCACTCTGTTCTTAAAAAAGATTAGTCTGAAACGATAACAATTCTCTCTATAGATGCAACCAGACCTGAATATTTCCACTCATTTTTAACATTTCCATTTACTTTACTGCTGCGTTATTGTCCTCTACTGTTGACATCAATGTTAGTTTATTGTGCAGCAGTCTCCATCCTACTATTGGATATGTACCGTAGAGCAATTCAACCCCATTCCACAACTCCTTTGCCTCATGCAGGTCCCTTAGCTCACTGTCCATTAATGCATCATCCTGAGTTGCTGTTCTTGGCAGTTTGCCACTGCCTTCCTCTGTCAGGCAGAGAAAGATGCAGGAACCAAGTCTATTTTAACCAGAAAAGGAATTGAACCTTTACAGTTGGCATTATTCTAAATCACAGTAGTCAACTGAACATCCTGCCTCCCCCAGCAAACTGATTAGTTTGTACTTTAAATGTAATCCTATAATATTTATTTAGAGCATCAAATGTTTCCTCTAAACTATGATTTCTGCTGAAGATGCTGTCCTGTTGGGTAAGGTTCTGTCTTATTGGTACTATAAATAAAGAGGTAATTCACACGTGACCCCAAACAGTTATTAGTTGGCAACTCAACTTTAAGAATTAATATCCTCAGAAACATACCAGAGCCTTAATTATATAATAAATGTTTAACTTGATATTTAGAATCATTTTCTGTTCAGAATCTGTCATTTCTTCATAATATTTACGCTTTCTTCTGTTACCATCCATTTTCATGCATTGGATTAAATCTATCCAGATTCAAACACATAAGCTAATTATTCAGCTCAGGTAGAATGCATAAGTCTCTAATCTCTGTAAGGGTAGTTGGTCTCTCTTTTTGCTTTATAGATATCCATAAGCATCAGGTTTTGTTTTCTCATTCATAAATACTGTAATTATCCTAACTATCCAGGACTCATGACAGATTGCTGTGAAATACTGTTGATTTTTTTCTTTAAGCATAGTATTTTCACTTAATGCTGCACTGTTGACAGTAGTCTAGCAATTTGTGAATTTGCAGAGTTTATCTGTCAACTATTTTGGAAGCTGTGACCTTCCCTACTGATGTGAAGGATTTTGTTGAATGCTATTTGAAAATATATTTGCCTAATTAGACTTGTTCTTAACTTAGTTACGTATGTAGATGGTGGAAACCTTTTAAATAAATCCCCTTCCTCTTATAATACTGAACTTTAAACTTTTTGCTGTAAGATTCAGTTAATATTTCTACAGTAATAGGAAAAATGGTACAAATTCTACTAGTAAAACCTAATACAGACATTGTATTCTGGCCAATGTTATGCTGAATTTAATTTAAAATAACTGAATATTAAAAAGATCAGATTTATTTCAAAACATTTATTTTAAAAATGTCAGATGCTCCAGATACGTACAAATTTCCCACAAATAAAAGAGAGAATAGACAATTCAAATATGAGGCACAGTGTAGAATGCAAATATACCATAAGGGGGACTGGGATTCTAAATGCTCCTGTCAATCAAACTACAGTTATGAGTTGGAGATGCCGGTTAGATTGACATAAATAGAAACAAAAATCATAATAATAAAAGTTAACGTGTGTGACTTGTATTACATGATCAAATCAGTTACTCCAGTAACTGTGTAGACATTGCAATTCCAATCGTTGTCTTGGTGATTGATCATACTGGAATGCCCAAAATGGGATGTGGATCTATGCCAGCAATTTTCCCACACTGAGTTCCTGATTACAATTAAAACACTGTGGAAAAGTGGTCAAGTAAAGGCAATCTCCCACAGGAAGAGGGGAAACCACAGTCAGGATAAATCCGATATGAATTCCAGAATGACCCACATACATCATTATCTAATCAGAGGCCAGAGAATTGACCAGGAGAACAGGAGAAATGGAATAGGAGACACCTAATACTTCACAGTCTACAGAGAATTTGCAATTATTATTTAAACATTTGAATGTCTCTTATCATCAGAAAGATTGGACAATGTGTACACCATGGAGCCTCAAGCCACAGATATGATTTAAATCCAGGTTTCCTTTACAGGTAACAGATCTTAAACCCAGCTAGGTAATGGACAAACAATCCTTTTTAAGTTTCCAAATCCATAACTTTCAAACAGAACAAACTAATGGAGAAAAGTTAGAAGTACAAACAGGGTTCAAGAGGTCAAATGTGGAATTCATATGTATGGCTCGATTATATTTACAAACTGATTCTCAAAATACAATTCAAACAAAGGAGAAAGCAATATCCTCTCCATAAAAAATCACCAGGAAGATCTAGTATCAACTGGGTCCCCCAATCCAAAGGTTTTAAAGAATCTGGCAAATTTATATTCGGGTCCTAACTAGGATTGGACTCATATGTTTGGAATCAAGATTGTTAACAGGCCAACAAGTACAGCTTAAAAGCAGCTAAAGAAACATCTGACTTAAGTAGATGTGAATACATGTAAATGAGAAGAAGCATTCAGCAAATGAGCCCCCAGCAAAAAGAATTCAGATAAACAAACTTATAAGTGGGACTACAAGTGGAAATATTTAAATATGGCAGTTCATTTTATAAACACTAATGAATGTATTGTTGTAATACCAACAGAGACCTGACACTGGGTGCTTCCTAATTTGCAGTATTTCTTCACTTATGTCTGTTTGGTCAGAACTTGCACTGAAAAATCATACAAGTCTCTATTGATTTTCTTCAATGTCTTCACTTCGTCTTCCAGCTCAGCCACTCTCATTTTTGTGTTCTCGCCATCTCCCAGCAAATGCTGCATAAGAAAAAAAATGTATCTGAACAACAGATTTCAAATTGCAATTTGTCTAATTAACTTTAAACATTTTTAATGAACTTGTCTGAAGGGATAAATACATTCAATAAAATTATCAAACTGGAAATCAAATATTTTTTAAAACTATAAATGCTTGCCAGTCTCAACAGTAACTGGGACGTGTCAAATCAGGCTGAACTGTCGTGTATACTGTGAATACTTCACATCCAAATCAACCTAATATTTCTCATTAAAGAAGCTAACAGACTATTTATTTCCAGTTTCCTTTTTTGCACACAGAAAAAGTCGATTCCTCAGTCCCTAGAGAAACTAATTTAAGCAGAAAACTGCTGGTCTGACTGGGTTACAATTACTGCTGAGAATAACATTTGATTGTTTATATTTAGATATGCAGCTGAAGAAAATGAGCATTTCTAGGGGAGAAGGATGAAGGAAAGTGAGGAGTTCCACAATTAACATGCTTAAAGACAAGGGAGATAAATCTTGACTTCAGCACAGAAATGAGATGGAAAACTATTAGCATAAAAACGTAGAAGACAGAAGCAGGAGGAAACCAGTTGGTCCTTCAGGCCTGTTCCGCCATTCATCACGATCATGGCTGAGTGTCCAACTCAAAAGCCTCATCCTGCTTTCTCCCCACAACCTTTGATCTCATTCGCCCCAAGTTCTATATCTAGCCGCCTCTTGAATACATTCAATGTTTTGGCATCGACTACTTCAATGAATTCAAGAAATGAATTCAACAGGCTCACCACTCTTTAGGTGAAGAAATGTCTCATCTCCATCCTAAATGGTCCACCCTGAAGCCTTAGATTGAAACCTCCCTACATCCACCCTGTCTGGTCCTGTTAGAATTTCATAAGTCTCTACGAGATCCCCTTCACTCGTTTGAACTCCAGCAAAAGCAATCCTAATCTAATCAATCTCTCCTCATACGTCAGCCTGGTAAACCTTCGCTGCACTCCCTTGAGAGCAAGAGCATCCTTTCTCAGAAAAGAAAGCCAAAACTGTACACAATATATTAGATGTGGCCTCACCAGTGCCCTGTGTAAATGCAACACATCTCTGCTCCTGTACTTGAAAGCACTTGCACTTGTGGGCGGCACGGTGGCACAGTGGTTAGCACTGCTGTCTCATAGCGCCTGAGACCTGGGTTCAATTCCCGACTCAGGCGACAGACTGTGTGGAGTTTGCACGTTCTTCCCGTGTCTGCGTGGGTTTCCTCCGGGTGCTCTGGTTTCCTCCCACAGTCCAAAGATGTGCGGGTCAGGTGAATTGGCCATGCTAAATTGCCCGTAGTGTTAGGTAAGGGGTAAAATGTAGGGGTATGGGTGGGTTGCGCTTCGGCGGGTCGGTGTGGACTTGTTGGGCTGAAGGGCCTGTTTCCACACAGTAAGTAATCTAATCTAATCTGAATGCAATACACCATTTGCCTTCTTTACTGCCTGCTGCACCTACATGCTTACCATCAGCAACTGGAGCACAAGGCCATCCAGGTTGCACTGCACACTTGCCTCTCAAACTTACAACCATTAAGGTAGTAATCTTCCTTGTTTTTGCTTCCATAGTGAATAACCTCGCATTTATCTAAATTGTACTGCACCTGCCACTGATTTGCCAACTCGCCCAACTTGTTCAGATCATGCTGAAGAACCTCTGCGTCCTCATCACGGTTTATGTTCCCACTCAACTTGGTATCATCTGCAAACTTTGTTACATGTTGTTCCTTCATCCAAATCATTAATATATATTGTGAATAGCTGGGATCCTGTGGCACCCCACTAATTACTGCCTGACAATTTGAAAAGGACCCACTAATTCCTACTCTTTGGTTCCTCTAGCCAACCATCTCGATACACTTCCCCCAATCCCATGCACTTTAATCTCACACAATAATCTCTTAAGTGGGACTCTGTCAAATGCGTTCTGAAAGTCCAAGTAAACCACATTGCTCCCCCTTGTCAACTCTACTCGTTACATCTTCATTGAATTTCAACAGATTTGTCAAGCATGATTTGCCCTTCATAAATCCATGCTGATTCTGAATCTGTCAATGCTTTCTAAATGCTTCCTATTATGTGTGGGACATAATATTTTTGAGCTTAGGGGAAACAGGGAAATAGAGTTCAATGCTTTTGATGATGTAGAAAGGGATAATAAACACAGAGATGGGGCAAGTAATTTGTTGGTGGTTAAAACTGGAAAGGAGACTAAATTACCAAAGCACCATTCTTTCTTTCCCTACCACGGAGTATCAGAGCGATACTGAACAGCCATCAAAGTGGGAGTGCTATGTTTTACAAATGTGACATGCCTAAACATTGAAAGGTTCCCTTGATAAGTTATCCATACATTGTTCAACTAATGACAAACTGTTTTGCTCTTCCAGTAATTCACAAAACAGATATTTATGTTTGAGTAGTAGTTCTGGATTCATCAAGGTGAAGGGTGTTACTGCTTGGAAATAGAATAGCTTACCATTTCAAAGACCCCATGAACAGCAATTCCAGTTCAAGTGTAGCAACTTCTGCATTACCCACCTAGCGCATTCTAGACCAGGTGAAACACTGTTCAGATGAAGAGGGAAGCTTCTTTTCTACTCCAGCAATACAGCTTAGGCCCACACTCAGAAGGGCCACTCAACGTGCAATAATTTTGGCAATTGAAAGAAAAAGATGATTTCCATGACAATGAAAACGTCTATCAATGCTGAATTAAAGTCTGTTTTATTGTGTAGGCCTTTGTTCACCAGAAACTGTGGAAACTCATTTCACAGACAAATTTAACAAATCAGCAGTGGAAGAATTGGTAGAGTTTAAACCACACATGACAAAAATCTATTAAAGCCCAACAAACCTTATCTGCGGCAGCACACATAACAGAATACAACTCCTCAGCTTTTTTGAGGTAACTTTCCTGAGACTCCTGTTGAAAAACAGAGCAAACTATTTAGTTTGGAATTGTACACAACTTATATTCTAAAAGTAAAAATAATCATTCCAGGTAGCAAGTGCACATTGCAGAACACTGCATACACAGGAGAAAATGCCCAAATCTCTGAACAGGCTACCAATTACAATCAGAAACACATTTTTTCATGGGATGCGGGCATCATTGGCAAACGTCAGCAGTTAAGAGTCAACCACATTCTGGAGAAGTCCTGTTGAACACTTTGGGTGCTGGTGATGTAGCTATTTCCAAACAGGAAACAATCTTTAACATTTAAAGTAAAGTTGCATCTAGAAACCAATGGGGTGACAGATAAACTCCTTTGGGTGTTTCTCCAAATCTTTGTTTGAACTGAATCTTACTGTAATCACTAGCGTTATACTACATTATCTGGTTCTCGATCGTGATCTTTGCAAGTATCAGTGCCCAAGGGACTATACACCAGCAACTCAGAGAAACTATATCTCTGTAAGAGTCAGTGCCAAGGAAACTATACACTACAGAGTTGAGAACTTTATGGGAGAGGATGAATAAATTACAATCAGAGATGATGTAATGAATATTGATTTCAACACTGGAAGCAGAAAGAGACTGCGGTATTTTAAGTTTAAAAAGAACAAGACAAGAAAGCTCAGGGAGCAATTACCCTTGTAACATAGTACAGAACTTGAACATTGCTGAGAAAGGACACATTTTAGTCATTTCGCATTCAGAGGAACAAATTCAGAAGCATATTTTGCCCTGAACTATAGTATTTTTGAAAATGTTTTGATGAGTGCAAGAGAAAAAGTTTTGACAAAAGGCCTCTTTTTTTCAGCAATATCCTAGTAATCACAGAATCCCTACAGTGTGGAAGCAAGCCATTTGGCCCATCGAGGCCACACCGACCCCGCAAAGAGCATCCCATCCCATGCCCCAACCGATCCCCGTAATCTTGCATCGCCCATGGTTAACCACCTAACCTAAACACCCCTGGACGCTATAGACAATTTAGCATGGCCAATCCACTTAAACGCTACATCTCTGGACTGTAGGAGGAAACTATGCAAACACAGTGAGAACATGCAAACTCCACACAGACAGAAGCCCGAGGCTGGAATCAAACATGAGTGCCTGGTGCTGAAAGGCAGTAGTGCTAACCACTGAGCCACCATGCTGCCCCAAATATTGATGTAACAGTAAAAAAAGGGAGGTTTCTGACAGGTTGGCAACCTTCATCAAGACCATGAGTCTTTGAAATTCTATTTGCTGAAAGAATGACCTGACAATATTTCATGTTTAAATATCTTTACTGCAATTAATATTGAAATAACACTATTGACTAAATACAGTTTTATTTTTGTAACTATTTTTAAACCACAGAAACTAATATTCTCCTTTTATACTTATTACCCATTGCACTTTTGTATCTCAGCTTAGCTGAGTAACAAGTACAAGTGACTGACTCAAGGTGTTTTTGGAAAGCCCCTTAAATCCACCATCAGTGGTAAAGCCTGTTGCAATCATTCTTTTTTCCTCTGCCCATCCAGAACAAATCTCCCAGAATATGTATAAGGCTGCAAGACGTGTCTCTTCATCTATAGGATACCCCACCCCCCACATAAGGCTGTGACAGCTCAAAGTCAAGTAACCTTGTCTCTCAGCTGGCCACACACAGCTCCTTGCCTACGCTATGCTGTCTGTGTAGGGAAACCTGTAACCAGATCGCTAAAGACGACTTCCTCTGTCCTCTTTGGCAGAGTCATGTGAAGCACATTAACCATTTATCTAGGTAGGGAAATAAATTAGCTTTTCTTGACCTCTAATCCCTCTTCGTTTACCCTAAATTTAAAGCTCCAAAATATTATAACATTAGAGTATCTCATAACTATAACAAATGTTTCTGACCAGATTTTCAAACAACTTATTATACTTATAATGCAAGAAAGTCACATGGGAACTGGGAAACAATCCAAAAACAATGTGAATGTATAAACATTAATTAGATTAAATCTCATAGGGATGCAATTTTATGAAACTGCGTTGAATATTGGTAGACTCCAGCATTTATTGCCTTTAATGCTGAAACAATCTCCTGAGGGCTTCAGATGTACTCAATATTCACAGTCAATGTTAACACTTTCAGTTAGCAATTCTTTACTTTTTTTCCAATTTTCTCCCCTCATTTTTCGGGTAGAGATTGCAGCTGGGAAATGAGTTCCACAGGCACTTCCAGCCATACTTTAAGAACAGGTAAACTAAAATGATTTTGTAAGCAGCCTATTCAATTGAGCATTGGTCCATGCTGAAAGTTGATGTGACTGCTGTACAATTTCTAGCAGGGGTCACTGGATAACAATCACTCTTGTACTGGCTGAGATACATTAGCATAGTACAGGTACTAAACCTGGATCTTTTTGATACTTTAGGCAACCTTCTATCAATTCTAGCAAAGGCTTTCTCTAAACTGTCTCCTGCACTCACATCTCTTCACGTTTTGATCAGAACTGAACACAGTGCTCAGAAGGTAGTCTGATTACAGGACTGTACTGTTTAACAATAACTTTTCTTAACTTTCATTCTATTGTTGTGCCTATATATGTATATCTCAGCATTATGGCTTTAACAATTGTTACTCTGCAGTAATTGGTTACATTGAATTTAAGGGGCTATATCCATTCGAATTCACTATGCATGTCATTCCATGTTTTTTCTACTTACATGGAGTATCCTTATTGAAATTAAGGTCCAATTTATCTTGTAATTCCTAAGCTACAATGAATTTCTGAATCCAAGTCAAACATATAAATTGGAAGCAAAGTTATCCCTAGTGCTTATCGCCTCCTTTAGCATCTTCGACAAAATCTTCTAATATCAGCTATGTTCCTCCATTCAACCAATTCATTATCTATTTCCAAAGTATAGAATAAATCCAAGTACTGCACTTTGAACCTAATTAAAACACTTTTTTGCAGACCTTCATATGAAATAAATGTTTCACATGAAGTATGATTTTTTTCCACAAAGGTTACATATAGTGTACAGTGAAGGTGGTTATCTGGGAATGCAGCGAAAGCTGATCAACTGGGCCAACGGCTGAAGAATGGCAAACAGTGTTTAGATAAATGCAAAATGTTACATTTTGGTGGGTCAATCCAGGGCAGGACTTCCACAGTCAATGGCAAGGTTCTGCGGAGTGGTATAGAACAAAAAAATCTAGGGGCACAGGTTCATAGCTCCTTGAAAGTAGAGTCATAAGTGGACATGGCGGTGGAGAAGGCTTTGCATACTTGCTTTAATTGGTCAGAGCATTGAGTACAGAGTTAGGACGTCTTGTTGCACTTGCACACCTGTTGGTGAGGCCACATTTGGAGTACTGCATGCAGTTCTGGTGGCTCTACTGTAGAAAGGATATTATTTAACTAGGAAGTGTGCAGAAAAGATTTACTGGGATGTTACCTGGACTGGAAGGTTTGAATTATAAGGAAAGGTTGGATAGGCTGGGACCTTTTCCCCTGGAGTATAGGAGACTGAGAAGTGACCTTACAGATGTGTATAAAATCATGACAGGCATAGATAAGGTGAATAGCCAACAGGTTTTCCCATGATAGGGGAGTCTAAAACTAGAGGGCATAGGTTTAAGGTGAGAGGGGAGAGTCACAAAATGGTCCAGAGCGATAGTTCTTTCACACAGAGGGTGGTGAGTGTCTGGAACAGATTACCAGAGGTAGTGGTGGAAGCCAGTACAATCTTGACATTAAAGCAACATTTAGACAGATTTGTGGAGGGGATAGGTATTGAACCTTGTGGACCAAATGTAGGCAAATGGGACTTGTTTCATTGTGAAAACTGGACGGCATGGGCAAGCTGGGTCAAAGGGCTGTTTTCATGCTGTCGACCTCTATGACTCTTATGATGATAGGAAAGAAACAATAGTTAGGTAAAAAGATGATTAGAAGGCTACAAGATAAAATAAACCAAAAAGCTTAACAGGTAAGTACAAGGAATCTGTAAAGATTTCAGCCAAGAAAAATAACCTCCTAACATCTATTAAGCCCTATCTTCATTTTGGATTTTGGTGGAGGAACAACAAATTTCCTGATGATACCAGAATAAGAGATTTGGTAACAGGAGAAGATTTCAGGAGGACACAAACATGTTAGCAGATTGGATAGTCAGGTAGCAGAAGTGGGAAATGTTATATTTTTAGAAGAAACAGAATTGGAGTACAAACTCAATTAATTCATGCTGTAGGTCGGATTCATTTTATAATTCATATGTTGTTGAAATATTACTTTTAGTTTAGGTATATAAGATTGTGGAAGCAACTGGGTTGGGAGGTTTGTAAACAGATCTAAAGTGATTGCATTTTAAAGGTGGCTAGTTTTTCTTTAATATGGTCGATGTTGGAAGTGTGAAAACATTAAGCTATGCCTCATTTGAGCATTGCAATGGAGCCAATGAGCCTGGCAAGACTGAGGTTGTCTCTATTAAAGATATAATTGATTCCAAGATCAACGAACAGGTTTATAGTTGGCAGTATTTCATTGAAATCCCAGATATGATTCATTGCCATGGGGAGAGATTATTGAGAGGCCTTCCTTTAGTGTTGGGTTTATTTGTGCATTCTCTCATGGAAAATGTTGAAACAGATACTAGAGCCTGGAGAAGCAGAGACAAAATAGACTCAAAACTGTACATCAGAAGCAAAGGGTGATCAGAAATCAGGGCTACCTTTGAGGTGGAGTCTTCAAGCGCGAGTACAGTGAGGCCCATGCTTCAGTTGAAGTGTCTACAATCATGAAGGAAGGGTTGCTGAAGTGGATTCAGTAAGCTCCCTGACAAATTTCACAATTCAGAGAAAATCAGGAACACTGAGAATCAAAATGAGCTCCTAACAGTAGTGGCACATCTTAATTTTTGGTTTCACGAAGGAACTCTCAGGATCCTGTAATGAATAAGAGAATTCTCAAATGGAAATAAAATAGGACAGGGAGTGTCTTGCTGAGAATTCAGGTTTAAGTAATTGAGTTTTAGAAATATAATGTGCTTACTTTAATTATACATAAAAAATTTCTGTGCAGAATCTAACTTCTTATGACATAATTTTCATCCGAAAACTGGGAGTTTAAATTTATGTTTAGAAGTTAATGACCTTCCTTCAAAGCATAACATTACAACTAATGGCAGGGGCAAATACAAGGACTTAAAGTCATTTTAAATAAAGGCTAACAATACTTAAAAATTTATAAGTGTAGGCTTACAGTCCAATAAAGAAATATTGTAGTGACTGCACAAGAACAATGAGAGAACTGTATCCAGTTTTTGGTGTTCAATTACAGAAAAGATATTGAAACGTTTTAATATAAATGTAGCTAGATGATGCCAAGAATAGAAAACTAGTTATAGGAACAGACTAGGCCGATTTCTGGTTGAGTAGAGAAGGCCTACAGGAGATTTAATAAAGCCTCAATATTATGAAAAGTTTTGTGAATGAACATGGAATAGACCACTTCCTACTATTTGAAAGACATTTGAAAAGGGAATCAATTTTAAATTTTCAAGAATTATATTAGAAGAAATGTCTTTACTCAAGATTATTCAAGCATGGAATGTTTTGTAACAGAGAATGATTGAGGCAGAGGGCATTGCATCATTTAAATAAATGGATAAGTATTTGAAGGAAATGCTAATATAGGCTTTTAAGAAGATGGAAGGCAATCGGAATTAGTTGTAGATTCCTCAAGCACATAACTAATGCAAATATAATGAGCTAAACAGTCTCCTTCTGTGCTGTAAACTTCTTTAAATGTACTTATTTTGAGTATTCAATTTAATTTATAATGTAGTTGTTTATTCTACTTAAGTTACAGATATCTTCTGTAGTGAATGTTTGGATGAATTAATCACTTATCCTAACTTGTGCTCATCCTTAGTTTCAGCTTCATCATTTTGTTTTGTGATTTTTTTTCCCCCTGCATCCCACTTTGTTGCCCTTATATAAATCTTTTTAGATTAGATTCCCTGAAGTATGGAACAGACCCTTCAGCCCAACAAGTCCACACCGACCCTCCGAAGAGTAACATCCCAGACTCATTTCCCTACCCTATATTTATCCCTGCCTAATGCACCTAACACTATGGGCAATTTAGCATGGCCAATTCACCTGACCTGCACATCTCCGGACTGTGGGAGGAAACCCATGCAGACACAGGAAGAACGTGCAAACTCCACACAGTCAGTTGTCCGAGGCAGAAATCAAACCCGGGTCCCTGATGCTGTGAGTCAGCAGTGCCAGCAACTGAGCCACCGCACCACCCCAATGTTTTCCTTCTGCTGCTGTGCCATTAAATATTTCACATTGGCCACTCTTTCAACTTGCATATATTGCTGTCATTCCCAGTAAACCTGCAAGTCGTTTTAAAAAAGATTTGTAGAGGTTGGTCTTCCTTTCTACTTTTCTTCTGAGTAATTTGTAAATTCATGTACAATAACAAACGCTGAGTCTACATGCTGAGCTTAAGTGTATCTTTAATCGTATGTAATCTATCTTGACTTAAAATGCTGAACAAATTTCCAACTAACTTGCCCATGCTGCTCATATTTTCTTTGAAATTATCCTTTTACCTGGTTCCTGATATAAAATCCATGCCTGGTAGTATCTTAGATTATGTTGAATTTGATCATCTTTATTAGCTGCCAATGATGCCAAGAATTATAATTCTGGTATTGTTCAGGGTAACAATGTTAATCAAGGTGCTTACCGCCTTTTCTGGCTTCTCAGACACAGTAGGCCATGGTGCAGTCCAACTTGGACTCAGACCAATATTTGATTGATTCACAGTCCCACTAAAATTGTCATCCATCCTACTGAGGAAAATCCACAAATGTAATAAGTATTTTTCCTGATTTACTCAACAGTTAACTACTTCCCGGCAACAGAATGTCCAATTCAGACCAGAACAATTTGCGTTTTGACTTGTGGGCAGAATGGAAAGGTGTCACACTGCTGTAATTTTAATTCTTTTTTCATGCTATGCGAGCATCTCTGGCTGGAACAGACCCCTACTGCACACCTTCAAACATGCCAACGGTGCTGGTGAGCTGGCTTTCCTTGGGACAGTGTTCCCTTTACGCTGTGCGTCTGTGCAGCTGTTCAAGGATCTATACAGAGTGATTGATATGTGGTACCAATCTTCACTTTGATGAAGGCAATATAAAACTAATTCTCTGAATTTCTCTGGCCAAAGGGGCTAACAGAGTAGTTACCCAGAGTTCTGATACCTTAAAGAGGGGGTCACAGGCTGGGAAAGCAGTCACTGTGGTCCCAATAAGCCAACTGGAGGGGTTTGACTCCCCCTCTGATCCAAAGAGCCTCCATATCAAAGAGCCCCCGATCACTAACTTGCCTCAGCAGCACTCACCTCACTTGCTGAGGCCGCCAAGTGCTGCTGGTCCTCTGATTGGAGTCCCAAAGCTGGAAGTCCAATCTGCCATCCGCAATTGAACAGGTAAGCTTGTGGATGGCAAATTGTGAGTGGGGGCCTTATTTCTGCAGAAAGAATCACTTGAATGAACCTGAATGATAGTGTGATTTAGGAGAAAGTGAGGACTGCAGATGCTGGAGATCAGAGCTCCTTGGATGCTGCCTGACCTGCTGCGCTTTTCCAGCAACACATCTTCAGCTCTGATAATTTCTTTGGCTAAATCACACAATCAGAGATAGGTCAAATGCTGTCTACAATCTTGTACATTTTAACTGGAGCTGCTTAATGAAAAAGAATCTTCAAAAGCTGATTGGAGGCAGATGCTCGCAGGTAAAGGGACGGCTGGAAAATGGGAAGCCTTCAGGAATGAGATAACGAGAATCCAGAGAAAGTATATTCCTGTTAGGGTGAAAGGAAAGGCTGGTAGCTATAGGAAATGCTGGATGACTAAAGAAATTGTGGGTTTGGTTAAGAAAAAGAAGGAAGCATATGTAAGGTATAGACAGGATAGATCGAGTGAATCCTTAGGAGAGCATAACTGCAGTAGGAGTATACTTAAGAGGGAAATCAGGAGGGCAAAAATGGGACATGAGATAGCTGTGGCAAATAGAATTAAGGAGAATCCAAAGGGTTTTGACAAATGCAAGGACAAAAGGGTAACTAGGGAGAGAATAGGGCCCTCAAAGATCAGCAAGGCGGCCTTTATGTGGAGCTGCAGAAAATGGGGGAGATGCTAAACGAGTACTTTAATCAATATTTACTGTGGAAAAGGATATGGAAGATATAGAATGTAGGGAAATAGATGGTGACACCTTGCAAAATGTCCATATTACAGAGGAGGAAGTGCTGAATGTCTTGAAATGCATAAAGGTGGATAAATCCCCAAGATCTGATCAGATGTACTGTAGAACTCTGTGGGAAGCTAAAGAAGTGATTGCTGGGCCTCTTGCTGAGATATTTGTATCATTGATGGTCACAGGTGAGGTGCCGGAAGAATGGAGGTTGGCTAATGTGGTGCGACTGTTTAAGAACGGCGGTAAAGACAAGCCAGAGAACTATAGACTAGTGAGCCTGATGTCAGTGGTGGGCAAGTTGTTGGAGGGAATCCTGAGGGACAGGACGTACATGTATTTGGAAAATCAAGGACTGATTAGGGATAGTCAACATGGCTTTGTGCGTGGAAAATCATGTCTCACAAACTTGATTGAGTTTTTTGAAGAAGTAATAAAGAGGATTGATGAGGGAAGAGCAGTAGATGTGATCTATATGGACTTCAGTAAGGCGTTCTACAAGGTTCCCCATGGGAGACTGGTTAGCAAGGTTAGATCTCATGGAATACAGGGAGAACTAGCCATTTGGATACAGAACTGGCTCAAAGGTGGTGGAGGGTTGTTTTTCAGACTGGAGGCCTGTGACCAGTGGAGTGCCACAAGGATCAGTGCCGGGTCTTCTACTTTTTGTCATTTACATAAGTGATTTGGATGTGAGCATAAGAGGTACAGTTAGTTAAGTTTGCAGATGACACCAAAATTGGAGGTGTAGTGGATAGCAAAGAAGGTTACCTCAGATTACAATAGGATCTT
Organism: Hemiscyllium ocellatum; assembly: GCF_020745735.1. NCBI lineage: Eukaryota > Metazoa > Chordata > Chondrichthyes > Orectolobiformes > Hemiscylliidae > Hemiscyllium > Hemiscyllium ocellatum. The sequence continues at coordinate 31,477,729 of NC_083428.1, read as the reverse complement.
GACCAGATGGGCCAATGGGCTGAGAAGTGGCAGATGGAGTTTAATTCAGATAAATGTGAGGTGCTGCATTTTGAGAAAGCAAATCTTAGCAGGACTTATACACTTAATGGCAAGGTCCTAGTGAGCGTTACTGAACAAAGAGACCTTGAAGTGCAGGTTCATAGCTCCTTGAAAGTGGAATCGCAGGTAGATAGGATAGTGGAGGAGGAGTTCGGTATGCTTTTATTGGTCAGAGTATTGAGTACAGGAGTTGGAAGGTCATGTTGCAGGCTGTAAAGGACATTGTTAGGCCACTGTTGGAATATTGTGTGTAATTCTGGTCTCCTTCCTATCGGAAAGATGTTGCAAAACATGAAAGGGTTCTGAAAAGATGGACAAGGATGTTGTCAAGGTTGGAGGATTTGAGCTATAGGGAGAGGCTGAACAGGCTGTGGCTGTTTTCCCTGAAACATTGGAGGCTGAGGGGTGACCTTTATAGAGGTTTACAAAATCATGAGGGGCATGGATAGGATAAATAGACAAAGTCTTTTCCCTGGGGTCGAGGAATCCAGAACTAGAGAGCATAGGTTTAGGGTGAGAGAGGAAAGATATAAAAGAGACATAACGGACAACTTTTTCACACAGAGGGTGGTACATGTATGGAATGAGCTGCCAAGGGAAGTGGTGGAGGCTGGTACAATTGCAACATTTAAAAGGCACTTGGATAGGTATATGAATAGGAAGGGTTTGGAGGGATTTGGGCCGGGTGCTGGCAGGTGGGGTTAGATTGGGTTGGGATATCTGGTTGGCATGGAGAGGTTGGACCAAAGGGTCTGTTTCCATGCTGTACATCTCTGACTCTAAAAGCAGGAATTAACTCAGCATTTATAATACTGTGATTGGCCAATAGCAAGCGTGAGGGATTTCACATTTAACCCAACACACTAACACCAATGCGTATGTTTCTTATTTGACACCCATCAACCCCCACCCCTCCCCCATCTTCAAATGTCGCTCACTTGTTGCAATTGCCAACGAAATGTGTAAACTCGAACATTGTGGCTTAAAATATTTCCTCTCAAGACGCCAATGACCGGGAAAGATTCTAATTTTACTACTAGTTGTATCTTATAGCCTGCGTTGACAATTTTCATCCAGCATCACATATTTGACAGAAATACATTAGTAAAATGTCCAAAACATTAAGACTTTTTAAAAAAAATATTATTTTTGTGCCCGAACCCTCAACTGATGCATGGATTTAAACAGGTTTGGTGAAATAAAAAGGATTATTTTGGTCAAGGATTAAGTTGAGATACCAGAAGTCAACAAACATTTATTCTGACCATGAGCCACGCTGCAAAATGCCTATGCTCCATAGTTGGCTAAGAATAGACCAGGTGTTATAGTGATGTCAGCCAGAAATAGCATGGTAATGCGCATTTCCTGGCCTCTCTAAGCCTCATTTGGTTATGGGGTCAAGTGCCTATTGAACAATGGTTTAGGGCAGCAGAGAAAATTAAAAGGAGGTTTTTCATTGAAATTCCATCCATGGTATGAGGAATGGTATTGGTTCAGGGAAATGTTAGGAGTTGGGGTGGAGTTGCAATATTCATCATAACCTCAGCATGTAATGAAAAACGTGCTTAAAGCTTACTACAACCCAAGTCATCCTGCACTCAAAAAAATTAATCAAATTCAAAATTGTGCAAGTTAAGGGCACTGGGCAAATGCACATCGTGTTTGCTTATCGGACTTTGTCTAGACTTCTGTTAGGTTGCTGGAAAGATACTGTAACTACCTCATGCTGTGCTTCTACCACATATGTACAGAAAATGGAGAAACAAAAAGATAAATTATTTACTTATCCCACTGATCACTGCATACAATAATTCTATTTTACTTTACTGATGGATGATAGTTTATGACCTGTGGTGTAAAGCTGTGCTAATATTGGATTTTCATAGAACCACAATTACATTGCAAGACATTGTAGGATAAACACAATGAAATACTCTCCAAATCAATTCTGCAGGAGAAACACAATGAAATGCTCTCTGGATCAATGCTGCAAGATATGCCAGTGGAGAATTTTAATCTTTTAAACTCTGCTCAGATTTACTGCCTGATCCAGGAACACTTTCCTTTTACTACTCACCTTGTGACTGCTGCAGATTTTACACTCCTTTCTCAGTGAAAATGACAGCCACTTCTCATGTCCACACACAATGAAAGGTGGCAATTTACGGATTGCTGCAATTCTCTACTCTGCTGCAGAGCATGCCTGTTGAATACTTTGTGGATGATGATCTTAAAAATGACACTTTAAACCTATGCCCTCTTGTTCTCAATCTTTTTACCCAATGTGGACAGTTTCTTCCTTCTCCTCTGTCCCAAACCTTCAGGATTTGGAAAACTTCTCTCAAATTTCCATTTCGGCTTCTCCTCTGAAGAAAACAGTCTCAACCTCTTCAATCTATCTTATAACTGAAGTTTCACAAGCCAAGATCATTCCTGTAAATACATTCTGCACTTTGTTTAATGTGTCCACATGCTTCCTGGAATGTGTCACACAGTACTTTATGCCAGCTGAGATCTAACTTGTGTCTTATACAAATTCAGCACAACTTTATTGCTCTAGTACTTTATTTCTTATTAATAAAGGCTAGGACCCGTTATTAACTGGTCTATCCATCTGCTTTGCTACCTTTGATGACTTATGCATTTGCACAACGTTTAAAGTAGTACCTTTTATTTTAAACTGTTTCTCCACAAGTTGTTTCTACCAAACTCTATCACCTTACACTCAGCTGTATTAAAATTCATCTGCCACCCATCTGTCTCCTCTGCCAACTGCTCAATGTCCTTTTGAATTTCTGCACTATCCTCTTCACAGCCTACAATGTTTCAAGTTTTCTAACACCTGAAGACTTTGCAATTGTCCTGTTTACACCAAGGTCTAGATCATTAATATAAATCAGGAAAAGCATGGGTTCCAATACTACCCTCACTACCTTTCCCCAGCCCAAAGATTGTTCACTGACCATTCTCACTGTTTCCTATTGGCCAACTTTGTATTCACATTACTACTGCTCTTTGCATTTTATGAGATCCAACTTATATGTACAAAACCTCTCTTTTACTTCTTCAAAAACTGCATTGAGTTAGTTAACTATGATTTTCTCTTTAGAAATCCATGTTGCTTCACCATAACTAACTTGTGCTTATCCAAGCGACTATTAATTCTATCACAAATGATTGCTTCTATAAGTTTCCTTACCACTGAAATGAAACTGGTTGGTTTATGATTTCTTGTGCTTAACATTACACCCTTTTTCAAACCAGGGCATAATGTTTGCAATTTTCCAAATCTCTGGCATTACTCCTGGATCTAAGGAAAATGAAAACTTATGGCTAGTGCTTTCACAATTTCCGCTCTCCCTTCCATAAGTATCCTTGGATGCACTTCACCTGGTCCAGGTAAGTTATCAACTTAAGAACATAAGAACATAGGAAATAGGAGTCAAAGTGGGCACCAAGCCCTTTAAGCCTGCTCCGCCATTCAACAAGGTCATAATTAATCTACTCAACTCCTCTTTCATGCCAGTTCAGCGCAATCATTAACTCCTTGATATTTCATCCAGCTCAAGTTCGTTCTGCCACTCAATGAGGTCATGACCGATCTTATCCTCAAATCTACTCATTCCCCTAACCCTTGAATCCCTTACTGCCTAAAAGTTTATCTCAGCCTTGAATCCACTTAACAGCCCAGCTTCAATAGCCCTCTTCAGTAAAGAGATCCAAAGGTTCACTACCATCTGAGATAAGTTCCTCTTCATCCCAGTCTTAAATACTGGTAGGTGACCCCTTACCTTGCAATTATGCCCTCTGGTCCTAGACTCTACCACAAAGGAAAAACAACCACTCCACCGTCAAGCTCCCCATCAATAAGGTCTCCTTTCCTTCCAATGAGTACAAGCTCAACCTTCTCAACTTCATCTCATAAGAAAATCCCTTAATTCCAAGGATCAACCTTCTGAACTCTCTCTTTGCCTCTACTCTCAGTATGTCTTTGCTTAGATATCCTGATGTCTGTGTCTGTGTAGTCCGTTTCCATCGTGAAGGCCAAATCAATGCAAAATATTCATCAAGGACTGCATCCATGTCTTTTGGGTCTACACTCTGATTACTTCTATAATTCCCTTACTTATTTTAGTCTTCATACATTTATAAAAACCCAACGGGTTTTGATTTATTCTATCAGCCAATGCTTTAGCATATACTCTCTTGGATTTCCTAATACCCATTTTAATTTGTGCCTTGCACTTTTTATACTCCTCAGGGACTTAACATCCAAGGTTCTCCAGCCATGCATCCACCCTTAGTCTTTATAGGAATATAATTGCCCTGTATTGTTGTTATTCCTTTCTCGAATGCCTATGACTGCTCTGACGGACTTTAGTTACTTGTCAATAAACTATGTTAGAGCAGTCATAGGCATTCAAGAAGGGAATAACAACAATACAGGGCAAATATATTCCTATACAGAGCAAAAATATTGTCCCTCTTCGGACAAACTGCATCTTATTCTTAGTAAAGTTGGACTTCCCCAGATGAAAATTTTTAGTTCTGTCCACAACCTTAACCTTTTCCATACCTATTCTAAATCTAACTGAGTTACAGTCACTATCTCCAAACTGTTCCCCTACTGATATTCCTTCTGCTGCCATAGTTCATTTCTGAAAATAAGGCACCTCTTTGTTTGCTTTCTATGCACCAGCTAAGAAAGTTTTCTTAGATACAATTTAATGATTTTGCTCCTTTAGAACCTTACACATTAAAATTATTCCAGTTACTTTGTGAAAATAAAATAATGAGATGAGCATGTAGCACCTGTGGAGAGAAAAGCAAATTTAATGTTTTGAGTCCGGTGACTCTTTGCAAGACGCAAACTCTTTTTCTCTCCACAGATCCTGCCAGGCCTGCTGAGTTCCTCCAGAACTTTCTGTCTTTAATTTCTGTTAATATGTGAGTAGTTTAAATCTCCTAGTATTGCTGTCTTGTTATCTTTAGACATCCCTGAAATTGAATAACATATTTCATCCTCTACTTCTCTGACTGTTTGGGGGGGCTTATGGTATTTGTCCTTTTTGTTTATTTACTTTTACCCACGTAGCCTCAATTGATAAATCCCACCTAAGATATCATCCCTCCTTACTGTGACTGCTTCCACCCTTCCATCCCTTCTCTGTCTCATCTGAATACCCTACTGCCAATCCAGGAGAGAGAAACACTCTTGAATTTAAATCACTAAAGCTGGAAAAAAATTTGAGAATGTAAGCGGAATTATGATCATGGATGAAATCAGAAATAGCGTTCTGGCAAATTTAAAAACTTGTTTTGATAGCCATCAAATAGCAATGGTCAGACAAGCAGTGGTTGTGGCAGATGCCTATGATATCTTATGTAATTGCAGGCGGTTAGACAGTCAGATTGGAATCTACAAGGAAATGGAAGGAATAGGACTTCTGCAGATGGAACAGGGATTAATTCTGGAGAACAGGCAGAAGGATCCCATAATAAAGAACAGTTGAAACCAAGGAGTGATAAAGAAGGTAACATGCTTCCATTGTAATATGACTTGACATACCAAAGTCAATTTCAGGAAAGTAAATGGGAGACTGATTGCAGTAGTAGGAGTATTTAATACATCTTCAGAAAAGGAGGGAGCTGAAAAGGAAATTAAGGTATTAACATTAAGCTATTCAAAGCAATGATTCAAGGGGAATGAGTTTCCTCAGAATGTACTAAGAAGGGAGAGATTGCTCAAGACAGTCATGAAGATTCTTTGAGAATCACAAGCAGAATGAGACCACTGGAAGTTTTGAATATTTTATCTCAAAGGGGGAGTTTTTCCCTTTTTTTCCATGAAGAAGGTAAAACAATAGAGATCCTAAGAAAGATTGGAGTAAGTCAGTCACTGATGATGGCTGACAATATTAGGTTACTGAGGAAGAAAATATTTATTGGAGGTATACATAGAGGTTACAAACTAGTCTCATTACAGTGAGTTGGATTAAAGAGTGACTTGATAAGTGGTGAAGTCGCTGTAGGAGTGAAACAAGTTCCTTTAGAAGGAACTAATTTTTATTTTGAGAAATGATCTGGTAGGTTCTGGGGAGATAGTTATGGGGAACAAGAGAATGGCAAAGGAGTTAAGCAGATATTCTGCATCAATCTCAGAGGTGGAAGATACTTTGAACTTCCCATTAATACTAAAGAATTTGGGGAAGGATTTAAGTACATGACAAGTAATATTAAACAAACTAATGGTGCTAAAGACAGATGAGCCCCTGGCCTTGGTGGTTTCCATCCTAGGATCATAATAGCAACAGCAATATTGGATGCATTGGTTGTAATTTTCCAAAATCCTTGGATTCTGGAGAAGTCCAGTGAATTGGAAAACTGCCAGTGTGATAACCCTATTTAAAAAGGGAGAAGATGAAAAGCAGGTAACCTAGGCCAATTAGCCTAACATGCATTGTTGGAATCAATTATTAAGGAGATAACATACATTTGGAAAATCATAATCTACTCAAGAGTAGTCAGCATGGCTTCATGAAAAGGAAATCATGTCTAACTAATTTGCTTCCTGACAGCATTGTGACTAGATCTTAGACAGGAAGAAAAAGGAGTCTCTGAAACAGGGAGACTATTTTGAAATTCAATTATTGGACACAATTTTCAAAGCATTTAACTCAAAAGGATTTTGGTAAAGAGAATGAAGCCGATATATGAGCTCCTTTTCTATAATAGAAATGCATAGATGAATGTTTCTCAGACAGCATGTAGGGAAGACAAAGGTTAGCTTTGAGGTTAGATCCTTGTTGGGGGAAGTAAACAGAGATCATGGTGTGGGAATGGGAAGAGAAGTCATTGCAGCCAATTCTCTGGTTGTGACTGGATTGATAAGAATGGAACCAGTTCCATTTTGCCGGTGTGGTAGTCAATCATGTCACAGCCCGAAGAGGTTAACAGGACCTGTTGCAGCAACTAATGAAATTTCAAAACACGTTATGGATTAAAATCTTACCTTTTTGTTGTGCTGAAGAGATAGTGTTATAGCACCTCCCTCTTCATTTTCTGTAATTTCTGAACTGTGTAAATATCTGCTAAATTTTGGGAGACTCAGACTGGGTCTGCTGTCAGGGTTAAACATGTTGGCTGAGGCAACCATCAGGAAGGCATTTGTCACTGGCCCTAAGGATAAATGCAAGAGTGTCATTAATGTGGACAATATTTAACATACTGCAGCATTAAATTACTCAATATTTACCAATACTTTAGAAACATAGAAACTAGGAGCATATGTAGGTCAGTCAGCCTTTCAGACCTGCTCCATCATTCAATAGGACCATAGTCCCACCATCTCTCCATACCCCATGATGCCTTTAACATCTAAAAAAAATTATCAATCTTTTTCTCCACAGCCTTTTGTGGTAGCGAATTTCCTGCATTGGTCACCCTCAAAGAAGAAATGTCTCCTCACCTCAGTCCTAAATGGTCTACTCTGCTTTGAAACTTTTGACCCTCGGTTGAGAGTACCCATCCAGGGACTCAGCTTCCTTCCGCATCTAGTCTGAATAGCCCTGTTAGAATTTTATATGTTTTAATCCTTTCATCCTTCTAAATTCTAGTGGATACAGGCCCAACCAAACCAACATTCCTCGTCTGACAGTCTTGCCATCTCTGGTGTCAAGTCAGTGAAACTTGGCTACACACATTCTATAGCAAGTATATCCTTTCTTGGGTAGGGAGACCAAAACCGCACACAATATTCCAGGCGAGATTTCACCAAAACCCTGTATAACTGCAGTAAAACATTATGTCTAAGCTCAAATCCTCTTGTAATGAAGGCCTACACAGAGGAACTTTGATTATCTGGCATTCGATTATCCGGCAAAATTACAAAGTCCCTATGCTTGGCTAAACAATGTTATCCAGCATTTGATTATCTGGAATTCAATTAACCGAACAAAATACTCCCCGCCCATGTCCTTTGGATAATCGAGGTTCTTGTGCATGCCATTTTCTTACCTAACTGCTTGCTCTACCTGCCTGTGCACATTTATTGACTGCTGTACAAAGACGGAACAGAGTGTGACAGAAAGCATGTTAAGACTGGAAAGCAATACACTTTTCCATTTCAGGTGCTCAGTGTCAATATGGAGAATTTCCAAATCAATTTAATAGGAGAATAGATAGAACACAACAGTCTTACAAGTCATTTTGCTATAATTAACAAAGATGGAAAAGTCCCCGATTGTAGCAGTTTCCTGTAATAGCTCTCTGTAGTCTCTGATATTGATGATGTGTTACTGAATTGACAATAGTTCACTGAAACGAACAGTAAATTTTCTTCACTTCAAATTAACTTGAGTTGACATCTTAGCAATGGTCATTCATTAACTATGAAAACTCACAATGTATGTCAGCAGGTTATGTGACATTCGATATTATTGGCCCGGTGTTATCCCTAACCCAACACCCACATATATTTAACTTCTAGCTCCGAATCAGAGCATTTGGAAAGCATAGAGAGAGAAAAAGATCAAGAACCTGTATTTTATTTTAAACTGTTCAGTTGGGCTTAAGGGAGTAACTACCATGTTTCTTCTGCTCCCCCAGCTCAACATAAAGTGAGGATCAAAACTGGGATATTCTAACCCATCAGGCCATGGAAAAATAACTTTTAAATAATTTGTAGTGGATTACTGTACAGACATTTTCATCAGAACTCTGAAATTTCTGCTAAAGTATTACCCACCAGTTCAAAATACTTTCAACCCTCTACAGGATTTAACTTTGTTTAAAAATTATTTCTGTGTGGTTTATTACTTAGTCTTAAAAATAATTCTCCAGTGAACAGAGAAATAACTTGAGCTTAAAAGATGTATTTTCAGTTTGATCATCAGTCAGAAAGAGACATTAGCTTTATGTTCCAGGCGGGAGCTGTCTCCAACAGTTAGCCTATTTCAGTTGCTTCAGTTTTCTGTGTTAATTATTAATTCTGAAAATCCTTGATAAAATTAAATTATGGATGAAAGTCAGGAGTTTTAAGCATGTGAAACTCCAGTTTTAAGCACATTTTAAGTGCAGTTTCTAAAGCTCTGTGGTAAATAAATGAGTTTGCAGTGTTTACACCTGAATATTTAAAGGTCTGGAAAATGCACTGTCATCTGAAGTTTCAGTTCCATTGTTAACTTTCTTTCTTCTTCCGAAGGTGCTGACTTTGGTTGGAGAATGTGTGTGGGCTTGCAAGTGTGGTGTTGGAAAAGCACCTGGTCAGGCAGCATCCAAGGAGCAGGAAAATTGACGAATCAGGCAAAAACCCTGCTTTAAGAAAATTCTCATTCCTGATGAAGGGCTTTTACCCAAAACTTCAATTTTCCTGCTCCTCGGAAGCTGCCTGACCTGCTGTGCTTTTCCAGCACCACACTCTTGACTCTAATCTCCAGCATCTGCAGTCCTAATTTTCACCTAATATGCATGGACTGTCCTTTGAGACGTTACCCATGTGACCAGGCAGCAAGTATTCCATAACTAATCAATCATGTAGGACATGATGCCAATGCCTGAACCAGTCTCCTGTTGATATGTGCTGCCCACAAGATATCTCTAGGTACTGATTGAAAACCAAACCCCTAACTACTTCTGAAACATCTCTTCACTAGTAGCAACAAAGAAACTGATGCAAAATATAACCAATGCAACTAAGCTATTGGCTAACAGAAAACTGAGAATCAGATCGGGGAGTATGCATCGTTAAATCACATGTCCCATAACTTAAAACATTTGTAGTGCAGCTGAACTCATCACACTTTGGAATTAAAGTAATGGCCTGTCAGCAATGAAACAATTCAAAATTACACAGTACAATTCTCAATTAAAAGTCATCCAAAAAGGCATGAACAGCCTGAATGTAAGGTGTCGTGTCAGGACATACTAACGTGACATAGATCCAGCTGATCTAACAAAACCAATAGAAAAGTATCACCCTAATCTCGGTTTGATTGTCCAACTAAACATAGACCTAAGCAATTAAAACTGGATGCTTATATGTACAAGTTTTCTACTCTCAAACTGCACTGGTGTTGTGGTTCTGTTCGCCGAGCTGGGAATTTGTGTTGCAAACGTTTCATCCTTTGTCTAGGTGACATCCTCAGTGCTTGGGATCCTCCTGTGAAGTGCTTCTGTGATGTTTCCTCCGGCATTTATAGTGGTTTGTCTCTGCCGCTTCTGGTTGTCAGTTCCAGCTGTCCACTGCAGTGGCCGGTATATTGGGTCCAGGTCGATGTGTTTGTTGATAGAATCTGTGGATGAGTGCCATGCCTCTAGGAATTCCCTGGCTGTTCTCTGTTTGGCTTGCCCTATAATAGTAGTGTCCCAGTCGAATTCATGTTGCGTGTCATCTGCGTGTGTGGCTTCTAAGGATAGCTGGTCGTGTCGTTTCGTGGCTAGTTGGTGTTCATGGTTTCATGACTAGCAACATGAATTCGACTGGGACAACACTACTATTATAGGGCAAGCCAAACAGAGAACAGCCAAGGAATTCCTAGAGGCATGGCTCTCATCCACAGAGTCTATCAACAAACACAACGACCTGGACCCAATATACCGGCCACTGCAGCGGACGGCTGGAACTGACAACTGGAAGTGGCAGAGACAAACCACTATAAATGCCGGAGGAAACATCACAGAAGCGCTTCACAGGAGGCTCCCAAGCACTGAGGATGTCACCTAGACAGGGGACGAAACGTTTGCAACACAAATTCCCAGCTCGGCGAACAGAACCAAAACAACGAGCACCCGAGCTACAAATCTTCTCCCAAACTTTGCACTGGTGTATTAGATATAGAAAATAGTAAAATAGATATCATCAACAGGTATATAGATGAGCCAGAATAAATCAGTGCTACATAAGTACTAAGCCCTTTTCCATATAATAAATCATATTAAATTGCTACATCCTTGAAGTGGTTGTTAGATAAGACTTAAAGCTTTAGCTATATAGTCAGTAATAATCAAAACTAACAAAGCGTGTGTGGACTAACAAAAATGGCACCCAGACCGTCAAATTTAGCAGCTAAAAGACATGCTAATAAAGGCCGCAGGTGAGGAACATACAATGCATACAAAGTCTGTGGGAAGCAAAAATAATATGGGACACAGAATCATAGTCTTGGAGTCATACAGCACGGAAACAGACCCTTCACTCTAACCAGTCCATGCTGACCATAATCTCAAACTAAACTAGTCCCACCTGCCTGCACTTAGCTCATATCCCTCCAAACATTTCTTATTCATGTACTTATAGAAGTGTATTTTAACTGTTGTACTGAAGCTGCATCCAGCACTTCCTCTGGCAGTTCATTCCACAACAAACTACTGTGTTAAAAAAAAGTTGACGCTCATGTCTTTTTAAAATCTTTCTCCCCCAGTTTTGAAATCCACCAGCCTAGGGAAAAGACACCTGCTATTCACCTTATTGAAGTGTGGAAACTGTAAAATGCTTGCTGTAATCTGTATAAAGCTTTAAGGTATTTATAACTGAGCAGAGTTAAAGTTCTCTACATGCATGCGCATTAAATTAACAATCATTATTTGTTCTCCTGAAGTCCTCCGTCAATTTATCAAGAACGCCTATAACAGTTCGGTGTAGTCACAGGAGACTGTGTCACATTCCTAGCATTGACACTGCAGTTGGATGAGTATATTTCAATTTACCACTTGTAATTAGAGCAGAGAACTGTACCAGACAGATGTGGATGAGATCCAAAGAATCTGGAGGAGGTCTCAGGACATGAAACGCTGGGTGAAAAGACAGAACTGTACTAGTGGGGAAAGTGTGGGTTAAGTGAGAAAGCCAAAAGGCCACGCAGAGAGGGGAGACCCCTACAAAGCTGCCAGCGGAACAGTTAGGCTAAAGCCATGTGGTCAGGAAGGGTCATACAGACAGGCAAAATAAATAAATCATGGAGTGAAGTGAGACACCTTCCATTTTTCTTCATTCCAGGAGGGCAGCCAAGGCTAAAGATCCTGGAGAGTGGCCACAATCAGACAGAGAAATACCACAGCACTGACAAAGGATGAAATTAACATACACAAAGTATAGATTTTAAAGGGAACCTGTTAGTTTATTTGAATCTGGAATTGTGGAATGTTTAAAGGCCCAAATGCAAAGGGTGAAAATGTTCAAAATTATTAATGTTTGGGACTAAATACAATTGTTTGATTTTTGTTGTTAAGAATAGTATGAGGATGTTTTTAAGACTCATGAGAAGACAGGAACAGTAACTGTTTTCAGAACATGGGACAAATAATACAAGAAAGAATAAGTATCCACAAGTTGGATTCAGGATGATGTTTAAGGAAGGAGAGCTGTAGGATCTTTAAATTAATTTGATTTGGCAGTTAAGCAATTTTGCCTGTGTGCGAGCAATTACTAATAAGCATTTTTTTTTGGAAAACGGAGCAAAGTAATCTGTAGGTAGACATTACTAAACAGATAGATAGTGACCATTCACATCCTCAGGTGTAGTAGGGAGAAGAAATAGAAGCTTTGTGATCAATTTGAAATGGTGTATGCTAATTTGTATTCATTGTGATATTGCACAAAACAGGCAAGCAGTTATATAGACAATAGGTAAACATTTGTGGTTTTACATGATTACATGGTAACATGGAGTCGAAGGGTGTACATCACTGCGGGGGAGGGCACATACAGCATAAGACAGCAATTAAAGAATTCTTGCGAGTTGTGATAAGAGTTAAAGTATGTTAGAAGGACAGACCCCTTTCAACTTGGTGCCTGATGGGAAATCGAAGCAGCTAAGGAGGCAGTTGCAATAGGTCCTGAACATCAGATAGCAGTAGCGACAATTGGTTTGGAAAATATAAACATGGCACATTTACACAGGGATATGGAAGAGGAAGAAAAAAGAATGGGAAGAACAAGGGGTGGTAAAATATGCTAACGAGAAGATAGGATGGTACTGCCACACTGTATGCATTGTAACCACAAAATATATCATGGAAATGCACCCCATTGTAGGGAAGGCCACATGGTGGAGGATGAGCAGGTGCTGAGGGCCGAAAAGGGTGGCACTGGAAAAGCACAGCATGTCAGTTAGTATTTGAGGTACTGTTAGTGGTATGGAATGGAAAGAGATGTAGTAAAACACTGTCAGCAATGCTTGGTACATGTCCAACAATTTGGGCAGACCAAAGTTCAAATGTCAACCACCCAGGACCAAAGAGACCATGGGAGCAATTATAAACGGATTTCATAGGAGTACCTCCCCCACTGTGTCAGGTAAAAAAAAAGTTATCTTTTGGTCATCATAGACCAATTTACCGGGTGGGTTGTAGCCACCCCATACGAGACTGCCGAGTCACAAACATTCCTTGAATAATAACAGACAAATTCATCAAGGAATATATTTTACGAGTGCTTAAGTTGCATCAAGAAATTAAGGGAGCACATGGAATTGTGAGAGAGAGAGTGAGAGTGAGAGTGAGAGAGAAAAAGAGAAAGAGAAAGAGAGAGAGAGAGACAGGTTAGATGAATTGGCTATGTTAAATTGCCTGTAGTGTTAGGTGAAGGGGTAAATGTAGGGGAATGCGTTACTCTTTGGAGGATTGGTGTGGACTTGGTGGGCCAAAGGGCCTGTTTCCACACTGTAAGTAATCAAATCTATTTATAAAAATTGCACGGCACGGTGGCTCAGTGGGTAGCACTGCTACCTCACAGCGCCAGGGATCCAGGTTCAATTCATGCCTTGGGTGACTGTGCATACTCCACACAGACATTCTCCCAGTGTCTGCGTGGGTTTCCTCCCACAATCCAAAGATGTGCAAGTTAGGTGAGTCGGTCAAACTAAATTGCCCATAGTCAGGGGTGAATATGGGGAATGGGTGGGTAACACTTCAGAGGTCGGTATGAACTTGTTGGGCTGAAGGGCCCGTTTCCATACTTTAGGGAATCTAATCAAAAATAAGGAAATCTCGTCAAATATGATGATGAAATCATGTATCTATGTACAGTAGTTTTAAAAAAAATAGCATTTGAGGCAATTCTAAAGAGATTCAATAGGCTAATTCCTGCAATGTAGTGGTTAAATAATTGAGAACAGCTAAATATGTTATGTTTTTATTCATTAGAGTTTAGAAGAATGAAGGGTAATAGATTGAGAAATACAAGATTTTGAAGAAACTTGTCAGACTTTTGTGCAGCGATCTTGAATTAAGGGGCACAGCTCAAAAATAAGGGAACACTGAATGAACGCAGAGATGTGAGAAAGTTTTTTCTCTCAGAGAGTACTGAATGTCTGGAATTTTTTACTCAGGAGAGCTGTAGAGGCTAGATTATTAAGCGTTTAAAGAGGTAGACAGACTTTTGAAAAATCAAGAGTTGAGGACTGGGGCACATTTGAGGGGGTCTGAATGACCTCCTCTTATTTCTTTGAAGTTTATAAGTTGTTGAGAATGAAACAAAATTTGACACCCTCATCATCTAGAGAACAGTCAAGGAAGAATAAATGAATAAGGCATTAAGGAAAACATTAGCTAAAGCCATACAAGAGACTAGCAGGGATGGGTTGATTTGCTATCTAATATTTTAATGGAATTGAGACAACACCCAGCAGAATGACTGAATTGATTCGGTACGAACTGTTGATAGGAAGAGCTGAGATTGCTAGGGAGTGTCATGACTGGTAGTAGGAAATAGGATCTGCATGTTTTTTGAGAAAGTAGTACAACCAGCTGCATGAGTTGTGACAGGAGATTAGAGATCAGTAATTTTTGCGTGATATACGAGAACGAGGGTAGGTCCGATCACGGACAGTAATGGGAGACTGTGTATTGAGTCGGAAGAGATAGGAGAGGTCTTGAATGAGTACTTTTCTTCAGTATTTACAAATGAGAGGGACTGTATTGTTGAAGAGGAGAGTATGAAACGGACTGGTAAGCTAGAGGAGATACTTGTTAGGAAGGAAGATGTGTTGGGCATTTTGAAAAACTTGAGGATAGACAAGTCCCCCGGGCCTGATGGGATATATCCTAGGATTATGTGGGAAGCAAGAGAGGAAATTGCAGAGCCATTGGCAATGATCTTTTCATCTTCACTGTCAACAGGGGTGGTACTAGGGGACTGGAGAGTGGCGAATGTTGTGCCCCGTTCAAAAAAGGGAATAGGGATAACCCCGGGAATTACAGGCCAGTTAGTCTTACTTCGGTGGTAGGCAAAGTAATGGAAGGGGTACCGAGGGATAGAATTTATGAGTATCTGGAAAGACACTGCTTGGTTAGGGACACAGCCAGCACGGATTTGTGAGGGGTAGATCTTGCCTTACAAGTCTTATTGAATTTTTTGAGGAGGTGACCAAGCATGTGGATGAGGGTAGAGCAGTGGATGTAGTGTACATGGATTTTAGTAAGACATTTGATAGGGTTCCCCATGGTAGGCTTATGCAGAAAGTCAGGAGGCATGGGATAGTGGGAAATTTGGCCAGTTGGATAGAGAACTGGCTAACCGGTTGAAGTCAGAGAGTGATGGTAGGTGGTAAATATTCAGCCTGGAGCCCAGTTTCAAGTGGAGTTCCGCAGGAATCAGTTCTGGGTCCTCTGCTGTTTGTAATTTTTATTAATGACTTGGAAGAGGGAGTCGAAGGGTGGGTCAGTAAATTTGCAGACGATACAAAGATTGATGGAGTTGTGGATAGTGAGGAGGGCTGTTGTCGGCTGCAAAGGGACTTAGATATGATGCAGAGCTGGGCTGAGGAGTGGCAGATGGAGTTCAACCCTTTCAAGTGTAATCGTTTTACATAGAACATTACAGCGCAGTACAGGCCATTCGGGCCTCGATGTTGTGCCACCCTGTCATACTAATCTGAAGCCTCCCACCAACACTAATCCATGTACGTCCATTTGCCTGTCCAATGACAACTTAAATGCACTTAAACTTGGTGAATCTACTCCCGTTGCAGGCAAAGCATTCCATACCCTTACTACTCTCTGAGTAAAGAAACTACCCCTGACATCTGTCTTATACCTATCTCCCCTCACTTTAAAGTTGTCTCTCCTCGTGTTTGCCGTTCCCATACTTGGAAAAAGGCTCTCCTTGTCCACCCTATCTAACCCTCTGATTATCTTGTATGTCTCTATTAAGTCACTTCTCAACCTTCTTCTCTCCAACGAGAACAGCCTCAAGGCCCTCAGCCTTTCCTCCTAAAACATTCCTTCCATACCAGGCAATATCCTAGTAAATCTCCTCTGCACCCTTTCCAAAGCTTCCACATCGTTCTTGTAATGCAGTGACCAGAACTGTACACAATACTCCATGTGTGGCCGTACCAGAGGTTTGTACCAGAACTCAATCCCTCTATTAATAAAGGCCAAAACACTGTACGCCTTCTTAAAAACCCTGTCAATCTGGTTGACAACTTTCAGGGATCTGTGTACATGGATACAGAGATCTCTCTGCTCATCTGCACTCCCAAGAATCTTACCATTAGCCCAGTACTTTACATTCCGATTACTCCATCCAAAGTGTATCACCTCACATTTGTCCACATTAAACTCCATTTGCCACCCCTCAGCCCAGCTCTGCATCCTATCTATGTCTCTCTGCAACCTACTACATCCTTCATCACTATCCACAACTCCACTGAACTTACTGTCGTCCGCAAATTTACTAACCCACCCTTCTGAGCCCTCATCCAGGTCATTTATAAAAATGACGAACAGCAGTGTACCCAACACCGACCCTTGCGGTACGCCGCTAGTAACTGGACACCAAGATGAACATGTTCCATCACCTACAACCCTCTGTTTTCTTTCAGCAAGCCAAGTTTTATACTTTATTTCTCTTGAATCTCTTTGAATCTTGATTATTTATCTTTGGAATGCTATCAATGTCTTCTACCTGAAGACTGCTGCAATTATATATTCATCTCTGCTATTTCCTGGTTCCCCATTAATGTTTCTCCAGAGTCAATTTCTATTATGTTCACTCTTTCTCTCTTTTTATATATGTAAAGAAGGTCTTGCTAACCATCTTGACAGTGCCTGTGAGTTTACTCTCTAGTCTATTCTCTCCATTTTTTTGGTCACCTTTTCTTGGTGTTTTGCCACAACATCTGCACAACATCAAAAAAGAGCAAAGGCAGACAATCACAGAATCTCTACAGTGTGGAAACAGGCCATTTGGCCCAACAAGTCCACACTGAACTTCTGAAGAGTATCCCACCCAAAACCTTTCCTCTACCTTTACCCCTGACCGAAGTACCTAACCTACACATCCCTTAACACAATGGGCAATTTAGCACGGCCAATTCACCTAACCTGCACGTGAGGTTGTACATTTTGGAAGGACAAATAAGAATGCGGAATACAGGGTTAACGGTAGGGTTCTTAGTAAGGTGGAGGAGCAGAGGGATCTTGGGGTCTATGTTCATAGCTCTTTGAAAGTTGCCACTCAGGTGGATAAAGCTTGTAAGAAGGCCTATGGTGTATTAGCATTCATTAGCAGAGGGAATGAATTTAAGAGTCGTGCGGTGATGTTGCAGCTGTACAGGACCTTGGTAAGGCCACATTTGGAGTACTGTGTGCTGTTCTCGTCGCCTCACTTTAGGAAAGATGTGGAAACTTTGGAGAGGGTGCAGAGGAGATTTACCAGGATGCTGCCTGGAATGGAGAATAGGTCGTACGAGGATAGGTTGAGAGTGCTAGGCCTTTTTTCATTGGAACGGCGAAGGATGAGGGGTGACTTGATAGAGGTTTATAAGATGATCAGGGGAATAGATAGAGTAGACAATCAGAGACTTTTTCCCCGGGTACAACAGTGTGTTACAAGGGGACATAAATTTAAGGTGAAGGGTGGAAGGTATAGGGGGAATGTCAGGATTAGGTTCTTTACCCAGAGAGTGGTGGGGACATGGAATGCGCTGCCTGTGGGAGTGGCAGAGTCAGAATCATTGGTGACCTTTAAGCGGCAATTGGATGGGTACATGGATAGGTGCTTAAGCTGGGACAAATGTTCGGCACAACATCGTGGGCCGAAGGGCCTGTTCTGTGCTGTACTGTTCTATGTTCTAAAAGTAAAACAGGTAGATGCATTCAGTGTTTGGAAATAAGGTTTGCACCTAGATGGGTGGGACCATACATGGCAATTATGACCCGTGATGTATGCGCCTACACTGATGTTAATGGCAAAAGTGAACCAGATGAGTTGTTCGAATAATCAACGTAGTCACCATTTAGTCAGCTCTTTATTCCAGATTTTATTGAATTCAAATTTCACCATCTGTCATGGTGGGATTGGAACCATGTCCCCGGAATATTGTTTTGGGTCTGGATAGCTAGTTCGGTGATACTACCATGATGCCATTGCCTTCACACTTTTAATATTTGTTTGTGCGTGTGTGGCGTTTGTCAGAGAGTTTTGAAAGGGGCAAAGTTTATGTTACATAAATTAGAATTCCTGTCGTTTTACTGTTTAAGTTATGGTTACGACACAGTGACAGCAACCCAAACCAAATCAGCCTCACTATTATCAAATTCGCAACACTGAAATCAAAACATTCAATGATCCTCCAAACCGCCCGATTGTTTCTAGTCAGACTTTACAAACAGATCATGGACACTACGTTTATAATAAACAAAAATGAACAATTATTAATGTAACTTCAGCAGAACACAGATAAATGAGGTAATCCTAATAATATCTGCAAACTAATGTCCAATTGTTTGAGCTGTAGGAAGAGGTCAAATAGGCTAGGGATTTTTCCCTGGAGCATTGGAGCTGAGGGGTGACCTTACAGAGGGGTGTGCATAGGGTAAATAGACAAGGTTTTTATCCCTGGGAGTCAAGAACCAGAGGGCATAGGTTTAGGGTGAGGGGGGAAAGATTTAAAAGGGACCAAAGGGGCAACTTTCTCATGCTGAGGATGGTGTTTGTAAAATTACAACATTTAAAAGGCATCTGGATGGGTATATGAATAGGAAGGGTTGAGAGGGATACAAGCCAATTGTTAGCAAATAGGAGTAGAATAACTTGGGATATCCAGTCAAGATGGACGAGTTGGACTGAAGGATCTGATTCCGTGCTGTTCATCTCAATTTCTCTATAAATTGTTATTTTCTCATTAACGGGGAAACAAAAAGTGTGAAATATTTTTAATCTAAAGTAGAGTTAGGTAAAATTGAGAATTTTAATGGTTTAATTAAATGTTGATATTGTGATGGTTTGGGAATAGTGGGGTTTGACCTACTCCGCACTAGCTCCAGTGAGTCTTGACACTAGTGGGATTGTTGATATATTAGTTTTACTTATCCAAAATTCCCAAGATTCGGGAAGGCTCCATCAGATTGGAAAATAGCAAATTCAACTCCTTTATTCAAAAAAGTAGAGAAACAGAAAGCAGGCACCAAGAATTACAATTAGAATTTATTGTCATATGTATTTTAACAGTAAAATACAATGAAAAGTGTTCTAAGTCGCACTAACAGCCAATTAGCTTAACATCTGTCAAAGGGAAGATATTAGAAGCTATTAAACAGGTCATAGAATAACAGATACCCGGGAGAGAATGAAGTCTAGTCAAAGGGTTTGGGGTAATTTAGGTATTAAGTTAGAGGTAAGGGAGTAAGTTATGGATCAGAATATAGTCAAGATTGTCAGTACTGATTACCTGATACTGGGAAGTGAGCTACAGACTGGAATCTAAAGGAGTTACAATTTGGAAATGTAGCAAGGGGTTCTAGATGATTTATCTTTAGAATAACTAATATATAGAAGTAAGGTACAGATTGGAAGGTGTTTGCGGGCGGGGGGGGGGGTGAAAGAGAGGTTTATGTCAAGAATAACAGATTGGAATCTAATTGAGGGGCGTGGGCGATTTATATACAAGGCAACCAGATAGGAGAGGGGAGAAAGTACCCACTGTGCACCAACTCAAAAATGATCAAGTGCTGTAGGCGGAGGATTACGTGTATTCTGAAAAGATGAGAGAGAAACAGGCAGACACATGTCTCTATGACTCTAAGTCAGGGAGGTGCAGAAGAACATTTGGGTTTCCAAATGTTTTCAGATCAAGACAGTCATCAGTTTAAAAATTGCCTCAGTAGAGAGAGATCAGAAAGTAAATTGGGAAGATGACATAAGGTGTCTGCAAATTATTGGACAAATCACAGGAAGTTAACCTTCTCATTCAGCCAAAAGTGAGAAGGACAAATGATGTGCTCCCCAAATATTACCAGGGATTGGAATAGAATGGTAAGGAAAAGGCATCAGATTATTCTAAGTCTGTACTGAAAAATGACAACTGACCTGGATAAACTGCCTTTTGCTGAAAACATTGCCAAATTGTTCAACCCTTTACACTTGTTGAACTCATAAACTACACTATTTTAGCGACTTCCCATTGCCTACTTTGAACACCATTCCCCTCTGTTTTCCCCATTCACTGAAGATATTAGGATCAGCTTATAAATTCAGTACCATACTGGTTAGAACGCTGCTTATCTTGCACCATCTTATTCATCTTCAGTCCTGTGTAAAAGTGATGAAACCAACAGACACGAAGTTCCATCCAAGAAATCTTTTTTTTTGGCAGATACATTATTTTAATTTTAGACAACACCATTTGAACTCTCAGCAGGTCAATGTAGTGTTTGATCAACACTTGATTTTGGGATCAGCCTCATCACACAGGATTAAAAATCTGACAGATTCTGAACAAGGCTGTACTTCTACCATTCAGTGATTGAGCTGACATGTCACTTTCTGCATATTCAAATCTTATCAGTGTTGAACTGTAAACAGGTTCTGGAATTTGTATTTTAATCACCTTCAAAGAGCTGTCTCCATTTCCCAACTCTACAAAAAGGTTCAATGCAGGAATGTATGAATGAAAACAGCTTTTGATACGTTTGCCTGTGCTGACAGAATTCCAAACCCATGGCTGAAGCCTTCTCTCTTCTTGCACCCAGTTTCATGTTTGTCCCTCCTCAATCTAACATCCAAAAAGCATTGGCTCACATCTCACTGTATTTCATCTGTAGAAGGCTGAGTGATGACAATGTACCAAGTATGAGATTTATTTTAATCTGCAAAGCTGGGATGATAGATTCACAGGAGTTAGTCAGCCACTTTAGTATGCTCACAGAAGCCATTTTCATGTTAGCACAACACTGACATTGATTTCATAAACAGAGCAAGGCAAGAAACAGTAGAGGCTTGGGAGTCTCTATCCATTCAAGTGCAGCATAGATTAACCAGACTGACAGCTGGACAGCACAGGTTCATTGACAAGTGAGTGCAATGACACAAACCCAGGGTTGTATTCCTAAAATTTAGAAGTTTTGGAGATGATTGAAGTTTTCAAATGAATAATGGAAACTGTTGCCTAAGATAGAGAGAAAGACTTCTGCTACTTCATGAACTAGAACTAGGGTCATTGTCTAAAAATCTAAGAATAGACTGAAACACGTTCAAGACTAAAAAGGAACAAAAGCCTCACATTTCTCTACATGATGCTACATAGTCTATTTCTTGTTCACTCACTGAACCTGTCCAGTCCCTTTTCCAGCCTCTGTCCTCCTTACATTTTACTGTCTTGCATGTGCACTTTGTGAGATCAGCAAACTAAAAAGTATGATTCCATCATCCCAGGCATTGACAGAGATTATAGAGAGTGCATCTTGAGCAATGGCCCTTGTGACACACACTAACACCAGCCTGACAACCTGAAAATGACCTGTTGGTTACCATTATCTGTTTTCTGTCCTTTATCATTCCTTACAGCAAGTCCCGCTTCCCCATCACTACTTAAGCTCAATGACATACATTGGCTCCTGGTTCAACAACAGATGCATTTGATAATTCTGCATCCTTGTGGGTGCAAATCCCTCCTTGGTTCTCACTCCTCCATCTCCCTTCAAATTGCTCCATCCTTTCATCAGTCAGCTGTTTAGGTTTCTTCACTCTCATATATTGCTGTACAGCTAGTGTGTGTTCTGCCTCTGTGCCAATGTTGGACCCATCTGCTACTGCTCCTTTTATCTCTTAAGCATCAGTTTATGCTATTGTTCAATTGTGAGACTTTATCTCTTCTACATGAAGGGATTGGACCCAGGAATCTCCATTTACTCTCCTATCAAAATTAATAGGACCCCAGTCTCCCTGTTATAGGAAAGATGCTGTGAAACTTGAAAAGGTTCAGAAAAGATTTACAAGGATGTTGTCAGGGTTGGAGGGCTTGGGCTATAGGGAGAGGCTGAATAGGCTGGGACTGTTTACCTGGAGCATCAACTGCTGGTGTGACCTTATAGAAGTTTATAAAATCATGAGGGGCATGGATATAATGAATAGTCATGGTCTTTTCCTCAGGGTAGGGAAGTCAAAACTAGAGGGCATCAGTTTAAGGTGAGAGGAGAAAGATGTAAAAGGGATCTAAGGGGCAACTTTCTCATATAGAGGGTGGTGCATGTATGGAATGAGCTGTCAGAGGAAGTGGTGGAGCCTAGTACAATTACAACATTTGAAAGGCACCTGGGATAGGTAAATGAATAGAAAGGATTGAGAGGGATTTGGGCCAAGTGCTGGCAAATGGGACTAGATTACTGAAGAATATCAACCTGTCCAGAGAGATTATGACACATCGCTGAAGCCGGTAGGATTTGAACCGGGGCCTCCTGGATCAGATGTTGGGATATTACCATTATGTCACAAAAACCCTCTACCTAAAGGAGGGTATACCTGCCATAGAGAGAATGCAATGAAGGTTCACCAGATTAATTCCTGGGATGGACGAATTGGACAGCAGGGTCTGTTTCCGTGCTGTACTCCTCTAGGACTCAATGTTATATAGGAAGGCACTTAGAAACACTGTTTGGTAATCAGACAGAGTCAACATAACTTTGTAAAAAGAAAATGTGAGTGTCTAAAGGGGTCTGGATGTACACATACATAAACCACTAAAAGCTAGCATGCAGGGGCATCAAGCAACTAGAAAGTCAAACAGTTTGCAGGCATTCATTTCAAGGGGATCTGAGTACACAGGTAAAGATGTCCTGCTGAAGTCCTACAGAGCCTTGATAAGACCTCACCTGAAGCACTGTGTACAGGCCCAATCATCCTATCTAAGGAAAAATAGGTAGTTTCTAATCAACCTGTCAGAAAGATTATGACAACTCTAAAGCAGGTAGGTCCTGAACTGGGGCCTCCTGGCTCAGATGTTGGGATATTACCACTATGTCACAAAAGGCCTCTATCTAAGGAAGGATATACTTGCTATAGAGAGAATGCAATGGAGGTTCAACAGATTAATCTCCATATCCTTAATGTTTTTAGTGTCCAGAAACCTATCAATTTCTGCCTTGAACTTGCTTACATGATTGAACTTGCATGGCTTCTGGGGTAGAACATTTGAAGACTTGCCACAGTCAAAGAGAGGAAATTCCTCCTCATCTTAGTCTTAAAAGATTTGTCCCTTTTTCTTGCATGTACCAGACCTCTAGAGACCCCATTCAGAGGAAACATGCTCTATATACCCTGTCATTCCTTCTAAGAATTTAATGTGGAATCATCAAGGAATGTTAAGGATATGGGATTTGTATTCTCCAAAGTTTTAAAGGAGAAAAGATGATTTCATTCAAACATATCTGACAGCAAATGTATTACCAGAAAATGCAATCTCTTGTGTCAGAATAAATAATCCCTCTACATAATGCAGTACAACAGATAAAATATTTTCTGTTCCTTGTTCTCAGTGGTGAAATGATGAGGCACTTGAGATTAAATCAGGCATTTCTTAGAACGTAGAGCATTATAGTGTAGCACAGGCCTTTCAGCCCTTGATGTTGTACCAATATTTCTTATGGGACAAATCCTCAGAATTGAAGCTAGTATATTCTAAATGTTTATTCGAGTTAAGTTTAATTCCTTGTAGAAATGCAAATATATTTGAACTCATACATCATGACAAGAACCAAAATCACTCTTGTAATTCTCCACATGGCAAACTCCTGAATTTAGTTGGAGTGCTCAATGATAGAGAGGAAAAGAAAAACAGGAGCACAAATTAGCAAGACTTAGCCCTCTGAACTGCTATCCAGCGATTGCTAATCTACATTGGCTCCAGATACCCATCACTCTCAAGGTGAAAAACACTCTTCAATTTCCTCTAAGCCACTTATCTGACATCTGTGACTTCTGTTATAAACCTTTCAAACAAGAGGAATAGGACAATCATATTCACATTATCCAAACTACTCAATTTTATATACTTCAATTAGGTATACCCCTTACCCTCCTCTAACCAAAGAAAAGACATCAAGCCTATTCAATCTTACTTTGTAACTAAAATTATTCAGTCCAGAGAACATCCATATAAATCCCCTGTATATCCTTTGTAGTGCAATTACATCTTTCCTATAGTTGGTGACTAGAATAGCATGCAGTACTCCAGCTGTGATCTAAGCACGGTTTTATGCTGTTCCAGCAAAACTTTACAGCTCTTATAACCCATATCTTCTTTAACAAGGCAAGCATCTCTTACACCTTCTTATCCAGCAGGAGGTACACCTTTAGAGCCACCTGTTCCTCTACACTTCTTAATAATATTTACGTTGTTATCATTTGTAAATTCATTGACCATAGATTAGATTAGATTACTTACAGTGTGGAAACAGGCCCTTTGGCCCAACAAGTCCACACCGACCCGCCGAAGCGCAACCCACCCATACCCCTACATATACCCCTTACCTAACACTACGGGCAATTTAGCATGGCCAATTCACCTGACCTGCACATCTTTGGACTGTGGGAGGAAACCGGAGCACCCGGAGGAAACCCACGCAGACACGGGGAGAACGTGCAAACGTTACACAGTCAGTCGCCTGAGGCGGGAATTGAACCCAGGTCTCTGGTGCTGTGAGGCAGCAGTGCTAACCACTGTGCCACCGTGCCGCCCTATACTTCTTCTCCGGGTTGAACTTCATTTGTCACTGTTTTAGCTGCTGTCACTGAAGCATTAGGACAATGTTTGAACTGACTGCTAAATTCTTGATCACAACCCTGACTTTTAAGTCTAAATTATTGATATATACTAGAAAAAGCAAAAGACTTAGTACTGAGCCCTATAAAAAAAACACTGAACAGGGTTTTTCAGTCACAAAAACACCCATTGACCATTACAGCTTTTCTCCCTGCCTCTGAGCTAATTCTTCTTGCTACTTTTCCTTGGAACACTGCAACATTCTCTTTTGCAACCAGTGACCCACATGTGACCTTATCAAAGTCTATATAGGCTGCATCAAATGCACAAATAATGCCCACCTAAACACATTTATTTATATTTAGGAGGTAAATTCCCAAAGATGAATGAGGATGATTTTAGGTTGGTCAATTTGCCACTTACTCTGTAAGAGGAGACACTTCTCTGCAAAGGGCAGCACTTTCTGTATCTAGCGAGTTTTGAGAAGTTTTTTTGTATCCCTTCACCAGTGTAGGGCGTTGCCACGGTAAATGGTATACATTTCAACAGATCTGGCCCATAGGTAGTGCTGTGGGCCATGAGCAGCAGCAGAGTTGTATTCCAACTCAATCTGCAACCTCTTGGCCCACGATATCACCTATTCCATGACCATCAAGCCAGGGGGATCCATTCTGGTTCAATAAAGAATGTTGGAGGGCATGCCTGGAGCAGCACAAGGTAGATGAAAAAAAATGAAATAAAAAGTTCTGGAGAAACCCAGCAGATTTGGCAGCATATGTGGAAAGAAAAACAGTTAATGTTTTGAGTCCGGCGACCCTTTGTCGGTTCTCAATAACCTGCTCACAGGTGTTTAGTTTGGGTTCTGAACAGCCACCCAGCTCCTTTCCTCATTAAAGCCTTAGTCTAAACGAGGTCAAAAGATCTCAATGGTAGAGGGGATGTGAGAATGACTGTCTTTGACATCATGGTTGCAGCTGATTGCGTGCTATTTAGAAAAGCGTTAGCAAAACTAGAATCAATTCAATCTGGAGAAAACTCTTTAGAGTTTGGAGTCATTACCTGAAAATGGCTGAAAACGCTGCTGAAACTGTCCATGGGCAAATGCAACAAGACTCAGATACTGAAGCTATCAATGTTCAAATGCTGCAGCACCTGGACAATATCCATGCTTGCAACGATAAGTAAATTCTGTGCCATACAAGCATGAGGCAAAGACCATCTCCAACAAGGGAAAATCTAACTATTGCTTCCTGACATTCAAATGCTATTACTACCACTAAATGCTTCATATCAACAGGCTGGGGTGTGATATCAAAGGGTTACTTTGCTCTGCTGACCTGCAGGAAATTGAATGCCCTGGGGGTAGGGTGTCTCTGCAGAATGTAAGGAATTTACATTCCCATCCCTCGCTATTCAGAGCCATTTACATAGCCATCTCCTATTATTCAGAGATAATCTACATTTGCATCATCTTATTCAAAATCAATAAGAACATTGCAGTTGGAATTTTGACTACTCCCTATAGTTTAAAAAAGATTCACAACAGATTTGGCTATTATGGGATGATTTACATTATATTTTTTCTGCATTATGTCTTGAGGGGCATGTGACTGTGAGGGAGTGACTGGGGGTTGTCTTGTAGGCATTATTGACTGTGATATAAAAACTTTGTATAAAGGAAGGACTGTTCCTTTGTTCAGAGAGACCTCGCGACATGCTCCGCAAGCACGGCGAAGAGTGTTAAGAGCTTCTCCAAAGTTTGTACTATATTTGCTTATTAAAGTTTGGTTATTGTACAAAGAAGTTGGTGTATTGCAGGTGCATCAAACGTGTTAGAATCTAAGACGGGAAAAAAAAACCAGAGGTTAACATTGATCAGAAATTAAATTGGACTAGCCATATGACTATTGTACCAACAAGAGCAGGTCAGAGACGAGGAATCCTGCAATGAGTAATACTTTCCACTGGTCACCATCTATAAGGTACAAATCACTTGACTGGATTAGTAATGCTCCAACAACACTTAAGACGACTGACACCACCAGGTCAAAGCAGCCTGCTTGATTGCACCACATCCACTAACATTCACTCTCTTCTTATCAATGCACAGTAGCAGCAGCAATGAATATTATCTACAAGATGCACTGCCAAAATTTTCGAAGGTTCTTTAGACACCACTTTCCAAACACATGACCACTACCATCTAAAAGAACAAGTGAAGCAAATACACGAAAACACTGCCATCTGTAAGCTCCCCTTCAAAGCACTCACCATCTTCACTTGGAAATATTACCAGTCCTTTACTATCACTGGGTCACAATCCTTAAACTCCTTCCCTCACAGATTGAGGTGTGCCCACATGGAATGCATTGCTGTCATTCGAGAAGACAGTTCATCATCACCTTTTCAAGTGCAACCTGGGATGGGCAATATATTGTTGGCTTAGACAGCAAAGTACACATTTAATGATGAGTAAAAGAAAATAATGGAAAACTGCTGCTAACACTGTCAGATAAGCTAAGCAAGTTAATTAAGACCAGTGGTATGAGTGTAATTCAAGTACAGCTTGACTAAACAGTATAAATCTTTGGCAGCTCAACTTTTCCAAGAAGCATACAAATCCAATTAATCCTTTCAAAGTTACTGACACAAATGAGTATTTACATCAATTGCTCCAAGTACACACCTCACATGCAACCGCATCTACTGGTTGATATTGCAACTGCTACAGCAGAGGCAAAAGATACAGGTGGAGAAACATTGTAGGAGTGGTACAACTATGGAATAGGAGAAGAGATAAAATGGAGATCCAAAAAGGCCAATTATGCATAAAAACAGAAAATGCTGAAACCTCTGGCTTGATGTTCCTATAGTCACTGTCTTCCTAGAATTGAATCTATTGAAATAAATGGATCTTTGATGCAGCCAGTTAACTACCAAAGTCCACTTCAGTGTTGTGTTTTATCAATTTTCATGATGGGACTAATCAATCACACGTTGAGACAGATTTGCCTTTTATGAACAAAAAGGAACACATTAAAATGAAAGCCATACTTCAAAGTTAATCCAGAAATAGGCCAGAGAAGCCACCCACCCAGGAATAAAGCTTCCAAGGTCAGTAAAGATTGATATACAATGTTAAATGAACAAAAGATTCAGACATTGACGAATGAACTGATGCTTCAGAACAGAAGCAACATAAAACTGTTGAACGGATTTTAATTAAAACATTAGACCACCACTGAAACAGTCAACATTTTCAATTTGGCTCTCTCTAGGTTTTAGCGACATTTGATGAAAAACCTGAAGGATGGTATGAAAGACATTCCAGATCTGCAGCTACCACTCTAAGACAGACTTGTTTTGGTTTCCCTTTCATGTAAACAGTTGCAAAGTCTTTTCTAATTAATGATTGATGTTATGGTAGAGTTCGGAAGTCAGAGGAGTTTAATAGATTTTTCCATACCTGAGATTAATTAAAAATAAACCAAACAGCTAACTATTAGTCAGTTAGATTCTGTCATGAAGAATCTATTAGTGTATTATAAGAGATGTGATAGCACAGCATTTAGAAATACAAAATATAATCAAACAGAATCAGATGGGCTTCATGAAGGGGAAATCATGTCTGAAAAATTTATTAGAACTTTTTTTTGTGGCGGTAACAAGCAGAATCATAAACATGATCCAGTAAATGCAATAGTTTAGAAATTATAAAAGGCATTAGAATTAGATACTGCACATTATGTTACTTAATAAATTCAGGGCCTGTAGCGTTGAGGGTAGAACATGGAAAGAGGAGCGGCTAATTAATATGAGTTCAGAAAAGGATGTGCCAAAGGGATTAGTACTGGTGCCATAATTACTTGACTTGGATGAGGAAAACGAATGTACTATAGTATAGCCCACTTTGTGGATGACATAAGCATACAGGCAAGTAGTGAAAATGGCATAGAGTTTTTTTTAAAGAGGAATTCAAATAGGTTTATGCGAATCAAGAAAAGCTTAGCAGACGGAATATAGTGCAGCAAAATATTGGTTATGTACTTTGGCAGGAAGAATACAGGAGCGATTATTATATAAATGGAGAGCGACTGAGGGATTTGGGGTCCTCTTTATAAATCATACTGACACTAGCATCCACGTTTAGCAAGTGACAGGGAAGGCAAATAGACTGATGGCCATTATTTCATAGGGAATGCAGCATAAAAATAATGAAGCCCTGTTAAGTCTACACAAGGCACATATTGAGAATACCGAGAACAGTTTCAGAACCCTTACCCACAGAATGATATACTCGTATTGGTGTCAGTCCAGAGAAGGTTCACTAGTGATCCCAGACATTGAAAGATTTTCTTATGAGGAGAGGTTGAACAGGTTGTGTTGTACTTATTGGAGTTTAGAAGAATGCAAAGAGACTTTATTGAAACACATGAGATTTTTAGCAGTAGACAGCAGACGCAGGAAAGTTGTTTTCCCTCTGGAAGAGACTGGGACCAGTGGCCATAATCTCAGAGTAATGGCTTGCCCAGTGGCAAGGAATTTATTCTCTCAGAAAATCCATGTCAGTTGCTGCTGAGTGCCATCGAGACACAGCTGTCAAGAAAATTCACGGGTGAGATAGATTTTCAGTGAAAGACTCCAGTATTATAGGGAAAGGCAGAAAAGTGATGTTGAGGATTATCACATCAGCCATGATCTTACTGAAATGTGGATCAGAGTAGATGGGCTGAATGCTCCACTTCTACCCCTACATCTTCTGCTTTTATCAGTGATTAATATTTAGGAATCTAATGGTATAGACAAATAACCTTTGAGAGTTTTGCCAAAGAATAGGCTACTCACTTTCCAACCATCTGAGCAAAAGGAAAAGGAAAACTATACACTATGATGACGATAGGTTGGAGGATATGTTCCATAGATTATACACAAAAGCAACAGGCAAAGGAGGACAGACTTGTTCGTTTTGAAGCCAATTAATTATTTTTGAGGTGCAGTCACACTGGCTTTGAAGGCAAGTATTGTAATCAATTTGCAAGGTCCATAAGACACAGAAGCAGATTAAGGCCTTTTGGCCTAGTGAGTCTGCTCTGCCACTTGATCATGGTTGATATGTTTCTCAACCTCATTCTCATACCTTCTCCCTGTAACCTTTGATCTGCTTACCAATCAAGACTTTTTTGCTGTACGACTGTCTTAAAGACACTCAATGACTTGGTTTCTACAGCCTTCTGTGGCAATGAGTTCCACAGAGTCACCATCCTCTGGTTCTAGTCTCGCTTATCCTTGGAAATATCTTCTCCCCAAATGCACTCAATCCAGGCCGTGGAATATTCCATAAATTTCATTGAGATCCCTCCCTCATCCTTCTAAACTCCATCGGGTAGAGACCCAGAGTCCTCAACCGCTCCTCATATGACAAGCCCTTCATCCTTGGGATCCCTCTGATCTCCTTCCAAGACCAGGACATTCTTCCTGAGATACAGGGCCCAATCAGCTTACAATATTCCAAATGCAGCCTGATCACAGCCTTATATAGCCTCAGGAATATTTCTGCTCTTGTATTCCAGCCCTCTCAAAACAAATGCTAACACTGTATTTGCCTTCCCAACTGCCAACTGAACCTGCATGTTTACCTTAAGAGAACCCTGAACTAGGACTCCCAAGTCTCTTTCTGCTTCAGATTTCTGAAGCTTTTCCCATTTAGAAAATATGCTACTTCTCCACGCATAACCTCTCACTTTCCCGCACTGTATTACATCTGCCACTTCATTGCCCACTCTCCTAGCCTAAGTCCTTCTGTAGAGTCATAGAGATGTACAGCATGGAAACAGACCCTTTGGTCCAATCCGTCCATGCCAACCAGATGCCTCCCCGCTTCCTCAACACCCCTACCCTCCAACTTCAAATTTAGCAACAATGCCTTCAGTTCTTATGTCATTAATATATAATGTCAGTAGTTGTGGTCCCAACACTGGCTCCTCAGGAACACCAGGTACCATCCTGAAAAGACCCCTTTATTCCCACTTTCTGCCAGTCACCCAATCCTCTATTCACACCAGCACCTTGCCACATCGGCTCTTATCTTATTGAGCAGCTTCTGTGAGGCTCCTTGTTAAAGTTTTCTTTGGAAATCCAAATAGATCACATCCACTGGTTCTCCTTTGTCCAACTTGCTTGTTAACTCCTCAAAGACTTGAACAGAGTTGTCAAGTATAATCCCCCTTTGACAAAGTCATATTTTACCAAGCATTTGCAAGTACAGAGGAACCTCTATTATCTGAGCGATATGGATGAGCACTATTTTGTTCAGATAACTGATTATTCGGATAATCGATTTACTTAAACAAAGGAAGCCATGCTGATCTAATGCTGTGCTCTACCAGAGAATTTGTTTAAATCTATCATTTTTAATGTATCGAGCAAAAGAGGACAGAGATTTCACATGATAAACAACATACAGCAGTGATAATACGAGAAAATGTCTTAAAATCACGTCAGTAGTTAGCATTTGGCAAAGAGTGGTGAAGACAGCATTAAACAAGGTCCCGAACCGCTTCATAATCGCAAGAGCATCTGTCAGTTTCCGGGAACTGCGATTGTAAGACAAAATCACCGCCTTGCGCATGCGTTTACGTTCTCAGCCATTGTTTTCACGAATGGCCCGATAAAGTGACGGGATTACTGTAAAACACTTACTTTGCAAAGGGCTGTGTAACAACCTTTACCTAAAAAATATCCAGGGTCGAGAGTGTGGTGCTGGGAAAGCACAGCAGGTCAGGTAGCATCCAAGGAGCAGGAGAATCGACATTTTGGGCGTAAGCCCTTCATCAGGAATGAGGCTTGTTGGTCAGGGCTGAGAGATAAATGGGAGGTGATTGGGGGAGGTAATTGGGAAAGCAATAGGTGGATGAAAGTGAGGGAGAAGGTGACAGGTCACAGAGGGCAGTGATGGATGGGTCTGGAGGGCAGTGCTGAGTTGAAGGCTTGGGACTGGGATAATGTGAGGGAGGGGAAACGACGAAGCTGTTGAAATTCACATTTATCCCGTGTGGTTGCAGGGTTCCAAGGCGGAATATGAGGCATTCCTCCTCTAGGTACTGGGTGATAACGGTTTGGCAGTGGAAGCAGTCCAGAACCTGCATGTGCTTGACGGAGTGGGAGGGGGAGTTGAAGTGTTCAGCCACGGGGCAGTAGGGTTGGTTGGTGCGGGTATTCCAGAGGTGTTCTCTGAAACGATCCGCAAGGCATCCCTATCTCCTTGATGTAGAGGAGACCACCCTGGGTGGAACAGATGCGGTAGATGACAATCTCCTCAGCTGTCTCTTTCAGAACCCTGGGTATAGTCCATCCAGTCTGATGATTTATCCACCTTCAGACCATTCAGCTTCCACAGCACCTTCTCTTTAGTCATAGCCACAGCACTCACTCCTGCCTCCTGACGCTTTTAAAGTTCTGAAGTGTTGTAGCCCTTTGCTGCGAAATCTGATGCAAAGCACCTACTCAGTTCCTCTGTTGTTTCTTTGTTCCCATTACTCCTTCTACAGCGGTCCAATGTTCATTCTTGCCTCAGTCTTCCTTTCTTTATATCTTTCAAAAAAAGACTCTTGCAACTTTCTTTTGTATTATGAATTGTGATGATGCTGCTCCTTTAACAAGGTTATGTTGTCCTTGGCTTTATGCCCCCCTCAGAGAGGTTGTAAAACACACGGATTCTGAAAAATCTAAGTTTGAAGGGTTTTAGAGCCAATTTGATTACAGCTAACAGTTACTTCCTCAGGAAAAGTCCTTCAAATAAAAATAAAAACACTTGTACAATGAAGGGGAGTGGTCAGTTCTCCCAGCTCAGCTTTTCTCTGGTTTGATTTGATTCTGGTAGTCTGGCTAGTCACTGAAAGCAGTCAGGCAGTTTGAGACTGCTGGTCCAAGAAATAGCTCCATGGAAGAGGGTGTTCTATATTGCCACCACTCTCTTTCCTGTAATACCCTGTGTTTGATTGTACCTTTGGTACAAAGGGGTGTTTATGGGGATCGTTGCAAGTATTTGGAACAGCAATATTAAATGTGATAATTGGTTGGGTGTTTATGGATAAGTTATGCTATTCTGTATTTTGTTCTCAAAACATTAACTCTGCCAAGATTTGGTAATCTTATAAATAAATTGTTTAGTTGAAACAAAGTGGTTTGACCCATTGCATCACTCCTGAAATATCCGTGTTACACCTGCTTAATACAACTTCCAAAGTTAGGGTCTGGGTCACTTTCTTGAAATATTTTGCAAGGGTCTGGCCTGTTCCATAACAACTAGCTTACTCTCATAGTTCATCTTCTAGTTCATCTTCTTCCCCTTTATTGCTTTTTTAGGTTCCCTCTGCTGGTTTTTAAAGGCTTCCCAATCATCTTCGCCACACTGTCCCTCAACAACAGAGATGCCAAATTACTTTGATTTTAATAAGATCACTTGATCTTTTAAATGAAAGCATGTCATGGCCTACATTTAACACCCATTCCAAATGACTGCAATTCTGATAATGCAACGCTCCTACGATATTGCATTGAAGTGTCAGTTTTGATTATCTGATCCATTTCCAGGAATATGTTCAAATTAATTATTTTTCAAACAAATTCATCATCCTACATTTAGTGTGAAAAAAACAAATTGGATTTGCATGGCAATTTATTAAAATGTGTCCTTTGTGAAAACTGAAACTGCGTTATAAACTTAGGAGCACGTTGCCACCGTGTGTTGAATTGGTTTTTAAAAATGTATGCATTCATGAGATGTGGGCATTGCTGATTAGGCTAACATTTATTGCTCATCCATAATTTCCCGGGGGCAGTTACGTGTGACCCCCATTGCTGTGGGTCTGAAGTCACACCAGGTAAGGACGACAGTCACCCTCTCCAAAAGAGATTGGTGAACCAGATGGAGTTTTCCAACAATCGACTATGGATATGTGGTCATCATTAGACTCTTAATTCCAGATTTTTATTGAACTCAAATTCCATCATTTGCCATGGTGGGATTCGAACCTAAGTCCCCAGACTTACATTGCCTCCCCATAATCACGGAGACCATAAGACATAGGAGTGGAAGTAAGGCCATTCGGCCCATTGAGTTCACTCCACCATTTAATCATGGCTGATGGGCATTTCAACTCCACTTACCCGCATCCACCCTGTAATCCTTAATTCCTTGTGACATCAAGAATTTATCAATTTCTGGCTTGAAGACATTTAGCATCCCGGCCTCCATTGCACTCCGCGGCAATGAATTCCACAGACCCACCACTCCCTGGTTGAAGAAATATTTCCGCATTTCTGTTCTGAATTGACGCCCTCTAATTCTAAGGCTGTGCCCACGGGTCCTAGTCTCCCCGCCTACGGAAACAATTTCTTAGTGTCCACCCTTTCCAAGCCATGACAAGTTTGGTGTCTCATCATTTTCTGAATCAACTTCAGTACCTTTGGACTGCGGACACTGGGAAAAGATGAGTGCACCTAGACACCTATGCCCCAAACAAAAACTGCTTGTTCTGATGAAGGGTCCCCAAAACACGGACCCAAAACATTAACTCTGCTTTCTCTACAGATGCGGCTTGATCTTCTGAGTTTTCCCAGCACCTTCTGTTTTGTTTCTGACTTCCAGCATCCTTAGTTCTTTTTTTTTAAATTTACTACTTGCTATATGTGTGTTTTGAAGCTGGTGTCAGATTCATTTCTGTTATTAAGTTTTAAAACTAAAAAAGGGGTAGGAAAAATATATCTTATATAATTCCAGTTAAAAAGAATACAACAGTGAAAAGAAATTGCACAAGTCAAGCTACAGATAAAACAGCTTACCACCATCTTCTCAAGGGCAATTAGGGATCAGCAATAGATGCCAGCCTAGCCAGTGATGTCCACATGCCAATGAATGATGTTTTAATAAAGGTCTATAAGAGTCAACTGAATAGAAAAATAAAAAAAGTCCTATCTTGGCCAAAAGGTATCACAATGGAGTTCATGTTCTGCAGGGTCAGTTACTTGAGAATTTTACAATGAAAATAATTACTCTTCAGGCACTTGATCATTGAGGTATAGTTTTATAGGTATGCAAAGATAATAAACAATCATTGAATAAAAAGTGTTAAAATTTTATAATTTGCAATACATGTTTTGAAAGTGGTACAGCAGGTGGTCTCATTTTATTTGCACTACAATAATAAATGTTTCTGTGCTGTACATCTCAATGACTCTATGACTCTAATGCTTCTTAAAGCCATTGTTTTGTAGGTAAGTCATTAATGGAGAGGTAATGGAATACAGTATAAGGTGACCTTAGGTGGCTGGGGTGCACTGCAGTTGCTGAAATGAACTTGTTTATGAGCA
Organism: Hemiscyllium ocellatum; assembly: GCF_020745735.1. Lineage (NCBI taxonomy): Eukaryota > Metazoa > Chordata > Chondrichthyes > Orectolobiformes > Hemiscylliidae > Hemiscyllium > Hemiscyllium ocellatum. Next base: position 31,442,318 of record NC_083428.1, on the reverse strand, counting down.
GCGCTTTTAACTGTTAATGCAGAGTGAAGTATAATGGAAATTAATGGTGGGATCTATGCATGGATCAGAGCTGTTCCGTGGAAGAACTTCAGAACTTTCTGCATCTACTATCATCGTATGTTAATATTTTCAAACAGGAACATTAATTTATTTTGTCATAATGAGAATAAATAAAATGGTCTTCTGAGAGATTTCTTTAAGGTTTAGTGACTTAAGGACTATTTTGCTTTGAGCAGCTTATGAATTTTTTTCCAAAATGAATTGAAGCAGAAGGTCAAAAGTTTCAATTAAATAAGGGAAATTATTCCTGTCCAATTAATTGTACCTTGTTGAAAAACTTGAGAAGAATGGTTAACCCCAGAGTTTAAAATGCAGCATTACCGCTGATAAAGCTTTTTTTAAACTGACATCAAATTTGTAAATTAATGATATTAAGTAGAATTTGCTAATGGTATTATATTTACAATAGAGTGAAGAACACCTATGGATGACCACATCTCTAGTCTGGAATACACATGATGTTATACTTCACAGCTTTACATAGTTGAGTTGTTCATCCAAGTATAGGTGGATAGTCTACATGCAAAAACAAAACGACTTTGCTGCTCAGCACAGGCTCTTGAGAAGACTGATCTGAATCTTGCTGAAAAAAATAACAGCAAGGCTAACATGCAAAGGGCCATTGTAAATCCAACAATTTCCAGCAACCGCACATGTCCACTGAAACAAAAATAGAAATTGCTTGAGAAACTCATTGACTCTGCCAGGATCAGTGAAGAGAAAGCAAATGTAATGTTTTGAGTCCAGTGACTCCTGTTCAGAACTTATTGTAGCTAGAAAAGGTGGTGTACATGCTGAAGCTGAGGGTGGGGAGGGAGGGTAGGAACGTGGAAGGAGTGAGCAGATAGTCTTTCTCTGAGGTTCATCTGCCTGATAGATAGACACACAAAGGGATGGATGACAGTATGTCAGGGATGAAGACAAGCTGATAACTGGGATCATAAGTAGGTGAAAATATCTTGGCTGTGCTAAAGTAGCCTATCTCATGACAGGAGCTAGGGGTGGGGAAAGACTCCAACTCTGCCTATCTGCTCAGTTCCCCCCAAAACTTCCTATAATTTTCAAATCAGATCAGCGCTTATTTTCCACACTTTAGAGAACATATGCCTGTTCTACCCAATTTAGTGTCATGGAAATGACAACCTTCAGGAAGCAGTACATTAAGGAACTATGTGTAATTTCCTTAAAACGTCTGGGACATCTATAGTTGCTTTTTAATAAATTCTGAAAAGAGTTTGCAGCAAGGTAAAAAGGATCAATTATAATTTTCTTCAACAACAGGAAAAACTAGGCCATGTAACCAATGACTTTGACCAGGAAGTGATATGAAGGAAGAAGTTAAAATATGGCCGACGTGTGGCCTGCAAGCAAAAACAAAACCTAAGAGCAGGAAAGCTGGGGATAAAGGTGATGATTGGTAAACGGATGGAGACAGATATATAAAGAAGAGACACAGAAAGGACATATAGATTTTTGTGAGAAGGAGCAATTCCCTCTCAGAAAGCAATCAGCTTTTCTATTTAGCAGAAATTAAAAGAAACTCCGGAGGCATTGCACGAGTTGGCTATAAGGGTCTAAAACATATCAACAAGTTGATTGAACAGCCCAGATATGGTAAAGAGCTTGTTGTTTTACCATATGTAGCTCAACTATGAACAAAGGTGTTATGTTTGCAAGATTTAAAACAAATTGGAAAGCTACATCATCAAAACAGTTGTGATTCAAAGAGAAGATTAATAGAAATTTGCCTTGTTGATGATAGGACAGTAATCCAGAAACCCTGATGACATTCTGGGAGCTTGGGTTCAAATCCCATTGTGGAAGATAATGGAATTTGAATTCAATAAAAGAAAAATCCAGAATTGAAAGTTTAATGACGACCATGAAACCACGAGCAATTGTTAGAAACACCTATTTGGTTCACTAATGTTGTTTAGGGAAGGAAACTGCAGTCTTACTGGTCTGGCCTACATGTGACTCCAGATCTACAACAATACAGCTGACTCTTAACTGTCACATGAAATAGCCTAGCAAGTCCCTCAGTTGCATCAATTGCTAAAATGTCTCAAAAAAAGAAATAAAACCAACAGACAACCTGGATTCGACCCAGACACCAGAGCAACAAAGGCAAACACAACCCTGCCGACCCTGCAAAGTCCTCCTTACGAACATCTGGGGGCTAATTCCAAAACTGGTAGAGCTGTCTCACAGACTAGTCAAACAATAGGCTGACATAGTCACACTCAGGAAATCAGATCTTACAAACACTGTCCTAGACAACACCATCCCCCTCCAGAATATATTCTGTCCCATCTGCAAGGCAGACCCCACACAAATTTTGATACGGTAGTATAGAGTTATGAGAGAGTTGCATTGGAAATCATTAACATTGACTCCAGACCCCACGAAATCTCATGGCATCAGATCAAACACAGGTAAGGAGACGTCCTGCTAATTACCATATTGGCCCACCTTGACTGATGAATAAACTTGAACTCTTCAATGTTGAATACTTTTTGTAGAAGCACTGAGGGAGACAAGGCAGCAGAATGTACATCATCAAGAGGGATTCAGCAGCAGTATCATTGATTAAGCTGGTCAAGTCATAAAGTCAACTTGGTCTGTGATAGGTTGTGAGGGCACTAACAAGAGAGACAAACCACACTGTCCAGTGTAGATGATGTCCTGTCTTCACATTGAGAATATCTTCCATCATGCGGAGTGGCATTATCACCCTGCTAAATGGAATATACTTTGAACATACCTAACAACTCAAAACTGGTACTATGACCCGTGGGAAGCAGAGTTGTACTCCAACACAATCTGCAACCACAGGGCCAGCACATTCCCCCAATCTATTATTATTTTCAAGCCAGGGAATCAACATTGGTTCAATGATGAGTGCAGAGGAGATGCCAGGAGCAGCACCAGCCATTTCTAAAAATGAAGTGACAACCCTGTGAAGTTACAACAAGGATCTACTTATCTGGCAGAGATACGAAGTTTGTCAAGCAACAAAATTAGATCTAAGCTGGGCAGTCCTACTACATCCAGTCATGTCTAATGGTGGACAATTAAACAACTCAATGATGGGGAACATACCTCTACAAAAGACAAAACAGACAATTTGCAACAATCTTCAGACAAAAGTGCTGAGTGGATGATCCATCTTAGCCTCCTCCTTCTGAGGTCACTAGCATCACAATGTCAGTTTTCAGGCAATTTGATTCATTCCATAAGGAACTGTATACTGCAAAGGCTGTAAGTCCCGACAACATTCTGGCAATAGACTTGTTCTCTCGAACTTGCCATAGCCCTAGCCAAGCTGTTCCAGTACAGTCACAACACTGGCATCTATTGAGTATAGGAGTTGGGTCATCATGCTGTGGTTGTACAGGATGTTGGTAAGGGATATAAACCAAACACAGGCAAATAGGACTAGTTTAGTTTGGGAAACTTGGTTGGCATGGACGAGTTAGACTGAAAGGGTCTTTTGAATGGTGTATGACCATCTAAAAGCACAAGGGCAGCAGATATATGGGACCACCATCTGCAAGTTCCCCACCAAATCATTTACTATCCAGACTTGGAAACATATTGCCAATCATTCAGTGTCACAGGGTAAAAACACTGAACTCCCTCCCTAATGATATTGTGGTTCTACCTAGAGCACATGGCTGGCAGTGGTTCAATTAAGGGTAGGCAATGGCCTTGTGATATTATCACTGCACCGTTAATTCAGAGATCTAGATAACATTCTGGAACCCATCCAATCCTGCCATGGTAGATAGTGGAATTTGAATCCAATAATTATCTGGAATTAAGAATCAAATGATGACCATTGTCGATTGTCAGAAAAATCCATCTGGTTCACTAATGTCCTTTAGGGAAGGAAACTGCCATCCTTACCTGGTCTGGCCTAAATGTGACTCCAGACCCACAGCAATGTGGTTAATTCTTAACTGTTCTCTGGGCAATAAATGCTGCCTTGCCAGTGACACTCACATCCCATGAATGAATAAAGAAAGAAAAAAAATCAGTGCACCACCACCTTCTCAAAAGGTGAGGGGGGAAAAGATTTAAAAGGGATCTTAGGGGCAACATTTTCACTCAGAGGATGGTGGGGTATGGAATGAGCTATCAGAGGAATGGGTGGAGGCTGGTACAATTCCAATATTTAAAGGGCATCTGGATGGTATACAAATAGGAAGGGTTTATAGGGATATGGCCAAATGCTGGCAAATGGGACTGGATTATTTTTGGATATCTAGTCGACATAGATAAGGTCTGTCTCCATGCTGTACAGCTCTATGACTCCAATGTCTAAACATGGTTTCACTGCATGAATGTGAATGCAGTGTATAGTTAATAAGATTGGAGAGCTATAAGTGCAGAATGAACTGTAAGATTACGATGCTGTAGTGATAACAGACATGTTGCTTAAGGAAGGGCAGATCTGGATGTGAAATATTACTGGATACAAAAGAAAATTTTTGTATGAATTGTATTTTGTTTAATATTTGGTGAAGGAGAGCACTGGAGTACTGGAGAAAGAGGATGCTTCAGAGAGTTGAAAGAGAGAATTGATTTAATGAGAGCTGAGGAACAAGGAGGGTGTAATTAGATTGCTCGATATAATTTATATTTCACCAGCTAGTGGGAAGGGTATAAGGGAACAAATCTGCAAAGAAATTACAGAGAGGTGCAAACATCATTGCTATAATGGGGTTCTTTGCTTACTCGATGTCAACTAGGGTAGTGGCCGTATAAGATGCAGCAAGAAATAAGCAAACATTGCTGGATTTGGTCCTTGAGAATGAGGTGGACAAGCCCATCAGTGGCACTGGTGGAACAGTTAGGAGACAGTAGTCATTGTATTAGTCAGTTTAAGATGATGGCAGAAAATGATATTGGTTAATCCAGAGTAAGAATAATCAACTGGTGGACAAGAGACGTAAATGGGACAAAAGTTGAGCTGGACTAGATAGAGTATGACTAAAGTTTGGAGATAGAAGCAGTCACTGAATGGGCTACCTTCACAGAGGAGTGGATTTGGATGCAATCAAGATATGTTCCCTCAAATGAAAAGGTAGGACACAACTTCAATGCTCTCTGAATGACAAAAGAGATAAGTTATAGAGGAAAAAGTATGCTTATGATAGGTGTCAGGTGGTAAATGTAGTTGAGAATCAAGTCAAATACAGAAAGTTTAGAAGAGAGGTGAAAAAGCAGACAGGGGTAATGCAAAACAACCAGCTGCCAACATGTCATGAAATCACAAAATCTCCTATACGCACATCAACAGTAAAAGGAGTGATAAAAGATGGACTAGATCTGATTAAGGACTAGGAAGAGACTTATGCTTAGAGACAAGAGTCATGGCTGATGATATAGGGATATTTTGCATCTGTCTTTGTTTATAAGGCAGACACACCAGTCTCTGTGGTGCAATTGGTCAGTGCATTTGGCTGTTATCCAAAAGGTTGGTGTTCAATTCCACCCAGGGACTGATCTATTACTGTTCTCACTTCATCTGTTGGGCGGCACAGTGGCTCAGTGGTTAGCACTGCTGTCTCACAGCGCCAGGGACCTGGTTCAATTCCAACCTCGGGAGACTGTGTGGAGTTTGCACATTCCCCGTGTCTGTGTGGGTTTCCTCCGAGTGCTTTGGTTTCCTCCCACAATCCAAAGACGTGCAGGTTAGGTGAATTGGCCATAGTGTTCAGGAATGTGTACATTAGGCCCATTTGTAAGGGGTAAATGTAGAGTAGCAGGATAGGGAAATGGGTCTGGGTGGGTTACTCTTCGGAGGGTCCGTGTGAACTTGTTGGGCCGAAAGGCTTGTTTCCACATTGTAGAGATTCTATATAGATACTGCCTAGCCCATGGTGATAGAGAAGGAAACTTAATCACTATATGGATTTACACTTGATGAGGAGCTGGTAATGGACAAGTTGTTTGTAGTTAAAGTTGACAAGCAACTGGGACTGGATGAGATACACCCAAGGAGATTAAAGGAAGTGAGAGAGAAATAGCAGGAGCACTGGAAATTAACTTTCAATCATCTCTAAGTTTGGAGGTAATGTCAGAGGACTGGGGAAACTTCTAGAAATAATTATTTAGGATAGAATTAATAGTATATGGAAAAATGGTTAATTTAGAAGAACCAGTATGGATTTGTTAAGGTAAAATTGCATTTCTGGTAGAGAGCAAGGTGGGGAGTTGAGATGATGCATTACTGTACTAGAACATGGAGAGACAGTATAAAGAGTACTATTAAGAAGAATGTCACTGCTGCATTAAGGGAGAAGATCTTGGAGGGCTCCTCCAGCAAAGCCATGAGAGTAGAACTCTGGAATAGGAAAGATACAATCACTACTCCTGCAGCCTCCCGAGAGGCAATGGGAGATACAGGTAGATATATTTAAGCAGATAATGGATAGATGCAAAAACAACAGGGTTGTTGCAGTAGATGCTTTTCTTTTCCTCAGTACTGATTAGGATTCCCTTAGTGCCAGGGCTTTGATGTGGAAGAATTTGTTAGGTACTTGCAGGAGAAACAGCTTCTTGAAACAATATGGATAAGACTGGTTCTGAGGTAAAAGTGCTAAATTGGTGGAAAGTTAATTAGAACAATACAAGGCAAGCAGTGGAAAAATTAGATTGGGGCGATTGTTTGAGTATTAATCCACATTTGACATGCGAGCATCTCTTAAAGGCTGGTTGATCAAAGTTGAGGACTAGCATGTTCCTGAGAGGATGAAAGGTTTCGAGAATCCAGGATGATAAGAGATATTGAAAGCTTAGTCAAAAAGAAAAAAGGAAGCATTTGTAATACTTGGGAAACTTTAAATCAGACAACACCCTTGAGGAAAATAAAGGAAGCAGGAAAGTATTTGATCAAGGAGTTAAGAAGATAGAGTAGGCCATGGAATGTCCTTGGAGATAGTGAGGTCTGCAGTTGCTGGAGATCAGAGTTGAGAGTGTGGTGTTGGAAAAGCATATAGCTGGTCAGGCAGCATCTGAGGAGCATAAAAATCATGAAATATCCTTGGCAATTAGGATTAAGGAGAATCTCAAGGTATTTTATAAGTATATTGGGAACAAGAAGGTAGCTAGAGAAAGGGTACGGCCACTTAAGGGCAAAAAGAGGAAATTTATATGTTGAACCAGAGAAAGTAGGTGAGGTCCTTAGTGAGTACTTCATCAGTATTCACCAAGGAGAAAGACATGAACGATGGTAAGATTAGGGAATAATTTGTTGATATTCTCGGATATGTCGCTATTGAGGGGGAGATGGTGTTGGGTGTTTTGAAAAACATTAAGAAAGATAAATGCCAAGGGATTGATGGGATCTATCTTAGGATATTGATAGATGGAAGGGAGGAGATTGGTGGAGCCTTGACAGAGATTTTGGTATCCTCTTCAGTTACAGGTGAGATGCCAGCAGAATGGAGAATAGCCAATGTTGTTTCTTGTTTAAGCAGGGCAAGAGAGACAATGCAAAAAATTATAAGCCATTGTGTTTTACATCAGTGATCAAGAAATTGTTGGAGAAAATTCTTAGGGACAGGATTTACTTTCATCTGGAAAAGAATGCAGCTGTATAAAACTTTATTTAAGCCACATTTGAAGAGTTGAGTGCAGTTCTGGTCTACACCCTATAGGAATGATGTGGAGCATTTGGTGAGGGTGCAAAAGAGACTTACCAGGATGTTTCCTGGATTGGAGTGTATTAGCTATAACAAAAGTTGGACAAACTTGGATTGTTTTTGCTAGAGCATTGGAGGCTGAGGTGTGACCTGATACAGGCATATAAAATGAAGGGGTGAGTAGGGTAGATAGTTGGAACCTTTTTCCCAGGGTGGAAATGTTAAATACTAAGAGGTAAAGTGAGAGGGGGAAAGTTTAACGAATATGAGGCAAAGTTTTACATTACACAGAGGGTGGCAGGTACATGGAACACGCCACCAGGGAAGATTGTAAAAGCAGATGTAATATCATGTTTAAGACACACACATGAACAGGCAGGGAATAGAGGGATATGGACCATGTGCAGCCAGATGGGATTAGTTTGGAATGACATTATGATCGGCATAGACATGATGGGCCTATGCTGTTTATTCTGATTTGCTTCATGGGCGCTTAACAAATGGCTGATCCATTGTGAGCCTATACAGAGTGTATTTAGGCTAGTTAATTGTGTAAACATTGTTGTTAAGCTTGGCACCAGCTTGCACACTCTGTTGACATGAGGTCACTTTCAGCTAAGGTCATGTTTTAGTGACCTGATGTAGATGATGTGATTTGGAGATGCCGGTGTTGCAGAAGAAGTGATTACAGAATTTCTCCTTCCTTTGCCACATTTCACTAAACTAGGGATGGCTAAGGAACTGTAGCACCCTCAATCTTTCTCAATCAGTTAAATTGGTAGTGACCTTGAAAGAATCAGAGTTTCCTGATCTCACTGGCACAATTCCATACCGAGCTCATTTAATCACAGGCAATCACAAAGGAATTTGTTTACACAGAGTATTTGATCAACATTAAAAAAACAAGATGAAAATAAAATCTCAAATAATAACAAACGAACATGGGGGTCAGGAAATACAGGATCTGTCTGATTAGAGGAAATTTAGAAAATAGTTAAAATCATAGCTGCTGAGCTTCTCTTTCAGCCCAATATGAAATAACAAAACATACATTACTTCCCTATCTGTCCAACCAGTCTCAAACCCCTCTTTACCAATCTTCCTTCCTCTGCCTCTTGTTTAACTCATTTAACCACATGCTATTCAGTAGCATAATCCGATCTGTGACTGGGTTTTCTCTTCAACAATATCCAATTAGGAACAAGATGGCATCTATATTTTGGTGCTATATCTGACTAATTATTATACATTTGTCAGGTTTGTTACGATGGCCTTTTCCATTCAACCTGTCATATCGCCTTAGACACAGATGCACCGAATTAACAAAGGATCAAACACAGACCAATCACAAATTTAAGAAATGAAGTGCATGGCTTTCAGGGCCCAAAGTAAATTCAGAAAAAACATCTTATTCCCAAGGTATAAGTGAACCTGCTTAACAAAGGGCACAAAAATTAAGTGAAACAAAATTACCAATTTAGTAATTAGTGATAAATCATTATTGTCTCATAAGGTTGAACGGACAAAACTAAAATCCTCTGATCAGCAAGCTGCTATAAAGTATAATATTCAACCCTTATAAACTTGTTAAATATCAGATAGTTGAAGAAAATCATCCCGAGAAAACAAAGCCTGTGAAGGTACGTAGTTAATCATTCAGCCATCAGATTACTATTAATTTAATGCAATCCACACATTACAGAACTCTTTCTACTGTTATCACTGAAATTACATTTCATTTTCACAGTTCTGAATTCAATGAAACTATTTGTGATAAGAAAAAGAACTGCCACCTGGAAGCTAATCATTTTGTCAAAGTTCAATTTTATGTCTTATCTCTTAAGACAAAAATATTGTATGCAAAATTCAGTAGACCAATCTGAATAAAACTATACCCTTGGGAGCCACAGAGGAGTTAGTAAAGGTAGGAGGGAAGGGTTCTGAATTCTTTTTCATTGATTACCACTCTTTCCTGAAGGTGCTCAAGGTGATAGCTAAAGACCACAGAGTTCATAGCCAATCATCCAATCCCTTCTTTAATTCCCTTTCTTTATCTGTGAGCCAAACTGGTACTGCTTTGCTATTAACTGTAAATAACTAGGCAGGTCCATTCCCAGTTCTGACATTATATTTATATAGAAACACATTTTAGAAAGAGTCATTGGATTCTAATCAGGAGCCCAAACTTTTTATTCTCTCACTAGCCCAGAGAAAAATGTCAATTCACATTTTCCACTGCTCAATTCAATGTCAAAATTGTCTTTCACCCATGGGTCAATTTGTCTTTCCAGTTTTCACAAATAGTGGGTTGGAAAAAGCTCTATAAAACTCTAAGAGACTACATATTTTCTTATTTGGGACAAACTGAAATGAAAGTTGATTCTGGATCCGTGGTGCTGGAAGAGCACAGCAGTTTAGGCAGCATCCAAAGTGCAGTGAAATCGACGTTTCGGGCAAAAGCCCTTCATCAGGAATAAAGGCAGTGAGGAGGGCTTTTGCCCGAAACGTCGATTTCGCTGCACTTTGGATGCTGCCTGAACTGCAGTGCTCTTCCAGCACCACTGATCCAGAATCTGGTTTCCAGCATCTGCAGTCATTGTTTTTACCACCCTGAAATGAAAGTTGGACAACTTGTATAACTAAAACATCAGTAGAGTTTTGCAACTTGGAATTAAATATTGCATGTTTTTGAGCTAAGAACACGGGAACAAGAATAGGCCATTCAGCCCTTCCAGCCTGTTCAATGAGAATAGCTTATCTGTGGCCTAACTCCATATATCTACATTTGACCCATATTCCTTAATATTTTTGTTTAACAAAAAATCATCAATGTCAGATTTAAAATTAACAACTGATCCAGCATCCAGTCGTTTGTGGGAGAGAATTAGAAATATCTACCATCCTGTGTGTGTGTAGAAATACTTCCTAATCTCTCTGTTGAATGATCTGGCCCTCATTTTTGTCAACCTACACCGCAGTCCCTCCAATGGATCTTTCCTAAGGTATAGTTTATATCATTCCTAAGCCCAGATCTGTTCTCACTACTCCAAGTGGGGTCTAAATTGTGCTTTGTATAACTGCAGCAAAATTTCTGCATCCTGGATACTCCAGTCCTCTAGATACCACTTCATGACCTTTCAAAGATCTATGCACCTGAACTTGCAAATCCCTTTGGACATCTAACGTATTTAACTTTATGCCAGCTAGAAAGTTCAAAATGGATAACTTCACACTTGCTTACATTGAGCTCCATCTGCACTTTTGCCTGGTCACTTAGTCTATCAGTATTCCTTTGCAATTTTATGCTGACATCCACTCTGTCTACACCTTTGTCTCATCAACAAATTTAAATATATGACTCCCTATACCATTACCCAAGTTGTTAAGAAATAATGTGAATAATAGAAACCTTAACGCAAATCCTTGTGGCACAACACGGTTCACATCCTGGTAATTTAACTATGTACCCCATTATCCTTACTTTCGGTTATCTGCCACTCAACCAATTTCCTAGGCATGGTAGTAATTTGCCATCAATTACATGGACTCCTACTTTAGTTAAAAGTCTCTTATCAAATTCCTTCTGAAGATCCATTTAAACACAGACATTCCCCTGTCCACCACCTTAGTCACCCCTTCAAACAAATTCAGTGAGATTTGTCAGACCTTTCATGAATCCATGTTTGTTCTCCCTTATTATCTGAAAATTTTCAAGATATTCAGGTACCTCATTCTTGAGACTCTAACAGCTTCCCCAGCACAGATATCAGGCTTAAGGTCTGCAATTCCCTGGTTTTCCTCTTTTGCCTTTCTTAAAAAGCAGAGTGACATGGGCAGTACTTTTTCAAGAAATCAACAATGTGAGAGGGTGAATTTGAAACTGCATGGTGTTGAATTTCTTCTAATTTAAGGAAATGCTGCTTAATGACAGTTTTCTAATTGATTACAGGGCTGCAGGATTGAGAACTATTACTGAGACTACTCCCCACCAAGCGTTGGGCCACTGAAGCTTGCGCATCTCTGGTGCTAATTAGGTTTTCAACTTATTTCATTAATAACGCTACAGAGTCCACACAATATGCAGCAATGCAGCACGATCCAAACCCCAGTCACAATTTGGTATTTACTCTGCAGATGAGTGCCAGTTAAAAACATGACACCATCTGGAATGGTACAGCAACTGGTTAATATGTGAATAATTAGTGTTGTCATATTTTTCTACCATTACCTGAAATTAGCATGAGATTAATGACATTGAGTGAACATTGAAAGCAGGAATGATTGCCAGCATTCTATTTTTGAACTTACAGGAATTATAAAATGGATGCCTAAACAACATTGCTAAACTGATTTGTATTAAGATAGTTGAAACTACAAATAAGTATCAGATAATTTCTCTGTACGGATAGTCAGAGATAAAAAGAACCTATTGAAATCTCTGCAAAAAAACTGATATTCACCCCTTCTAATTTTATAACATCGTTAACTTTGATCATGGGAAATCAAAGTTCCTACCATCATATGGATTACCTCCATAGTGTACCAATGTTCCACTATTGCAGAAGAAAACTGATCACTCCCCCTCAATGCCAAGCTAAAAGTATTAGCTTGTTCGTTGGTTACAGAAGGTAGACAGACTATGGTGGCCTGCAGATTGGAACAATAGCACTTTTCTCTGAAAAACTTTTTTTCAGATTTGTTTGGTAGCCCAGAACTTGGGTATTGCTGAGCAAGGACACAACAGCCAGACATACTGTAGACTGGAATTGAGATCTGAGACCAGGCAAAACTCCAAACGTACCTAATTCTCTGGGGAATGTCTGGCAAACTACAAGTTCCAAAGGGCAATTCTCCTGTGTCTGGAATTCCCTGACAAAGCTCCTTAACGTTGAGTATCCTGAGGATTCTGATTCAATTAAGCTTAACAGTTTCGTGAAAAAGATAGGGAATTAAAATTATCTTTCAACTCCCGGGTAAACTGAACTTCTGTTTCTTCCATTATTCCTACCGCCCTCTCTTCCCTTTCCAGACAGCTTCTCATCCTGGACTTGACTCCTTCCTGACAACATCCAAACCATGCGCGCACACACACATCCTGACATTCATCAGTCAGGTCGGACAACCCTGAATTCCCTGCTAATTCACTCTGCTAAGCCAAACGGAGATATGCACGAGAATTCCTAGAAGCATGGCATTCCAACTAGAACTCTACCAACAAACACATCAAGTTAGACCCCAACAATCACCCTGAGAAAAAGACCAGGAAATGACATCACCAACCCAAAGAAACCCAAACGTATAAATAGAAAGCAGGAATTATCAGCAGTGCTTTGCCCAGAGACCCAATGAAGATGTTACCTAGTAGGATGACGAAACGTCTGGAAATGAACCCTCCAGCTCAATGAGCAAACCTACATCTTGGGGCATTTTGTCAAAGTTTTTTCTCTTGCACTGATCAGGGTATTTGTAAGGATACCAAAATATAGTGTAGAACTTTGGTCCTCCTTCACATTGATAGTTTTCAGAATGCCCTAATGAGTGCAACAAGAGGAGATTCAACAAAAGATACCTTTATTCAGGAATACCTTACTGCTATCAGAAGTTGTAATACAACTAATAATCATAAAGATAGGGAATTTAAAAACAATAGGAATTTCTGGTTGTCAGAGTACTCACTCTAGAACAGGATAAATTGCACTTTTATAGACACTGCCACAAAGAGAGCAACTAGCTCATATTGGCATAACACAACTGCACATCCAGACAACTAAATTAAATTAGAATTCAAAGTTAACTTTCTCTTATGCGCTTCAACTGTTAACTACCATCTCAGCCCACCCTGTAAATGTTTGGCTTGCTTGCTAGGGTGTGTTACTGCCATGGGATTCAGGATGGGCTTTATTATTTAAAAACATGTATTTGTTATTTTTAAAAATAACAAAACAAACTCCTTAGTTGCTAACTCATGAGATCTAGCTGGCTTGTTTCTTCAATGCTTTACACATGGTCAAAAACATACTCAATTGAGAAAGCACAATTTTAAAAATTCAAAACTTTGAAATACCAACATCAGGAGTGAAAAGAGATGGATTTATTCACCCCTCTAGGCTTGGCTGTAACAATAGGAAACTCTCAATTATGCTCAAGAATGTCAATTTAACAAATTATAACCTCACCTTTATGATTGATTGTTCTCAGACACTGCTTGCTCTGAATGTCCCACAGTCTCACTGTCTCATCTTGTGATCCTGAAATTAGCAAAGTTCCATCCATGGAGACCGACAGACAAGTCACCTGATTTCTAAAACACATTTCCAATTAAGTTCAATTCAGAGGAACTGTAAGTTACAATAATTTTCCATTCTCCCACCCACTAATTATTTCCCATTTTTTCCTTGATACTTACAAACAAATTATGTGTAAGATAATATTAAATCCTTTGAGCCTGCTCTGGCATTCAATAGGATCACAGCTAATTGGATTTTCAGAAAGTGCTTGATAAGATACTATGCTTAATAAGGGCCCACAGTGTTTCAGGTAGTATACTAACATGGATAAAGGATTGGCTAACTAACAGAAGTCAAAGTTGGGATAAGGAGGCATTTTCAGGATGATAATCTAGTGTGCCACAGGGCCAACCATTATTTACATTTTATATTAATGTCTTGGCTATGCACATCCCTGGACACTATGGATAATTTAACAAACCCAATTAACTTTGGGAAGACACCCACGCAAACATGGCGAGAATGCGCAAACTCCACACAGACAGTCGCCGAGGCTGGAATCAAACTCAGGTCCCTATCACTATGAGGCGACAATGCTAACAATTGAGTCACCATGCCACCCCATTTGAGACCAGACAGCATAATCTTAGAATATGGGGTCGCCCATTTCAGGCAAAGATGAAGAGAAATTTCTTCTCTCAGACAGTGGTGAATCTATGAAGTTCTTTATTGCAGAAGGCTTTTGAAATTGGATCATTAAATATATTCAAGGCTGAGACTGACAGATTTTTAACCAGTAGAGGAATCAAAGGTTAAAAAGGGAAAAGGCAAGAAGTTGAGGATTATCAGTCATGATTTGGAATGATCGGATCATGATCAATGGGCTGAATGGCCTACTTCAGCACCTACACCTTATGGTCTGCCTATCATTTCTACCTACATGGAACATAGAACAGTATAGCAGAGTACAGGCCTTTCAGCCCTCGGTTGTTGTGCCAATCTTTTATCTTTCTCTAAGATCCATCTAACCTACATACCCTTTGTTTTACTAATGTCCATGTGCCTGTCCATGAGTTGTTTGAATGTACCATGATGACTTGATTCCTCTCCAGCCCTGAATCTTGACTCAAGCAAGTGACACAGCAATCTGGACTTGTGCTGTTTGCTGCTGAGATTGGTGCCAAATCCCCTCACTATACTGTCCCCTACAATCATGACACTGCTTCTTCTACCTCACTCTTATGTGAGTTGGTTCCATCAGCACTAACCACCCTCACTCAAATGACCATTTTACATATGTGAGAGAAAAACTGCAAGTGAGAAATTATTGTGCCACGATGAGAAACACAGTAGAGCCCAATACTCTCCCGGCATATCAACACGTGAATAACAGAAATGGATCGCCTGGATAATCTCCCCCTTCCCTGGTTTCTCAGACCCAGTGAGCCCCCTGCCTCTGCTTCAAGCAAGAACAAGCAATAAATTCAGTACTGACAACGTGCTTTGATTTGTGGGTAAGACGACAGCGTGAGTAATAATCATGGGACTAAATTTTCAACACTCTACCCTAACATAGAAATTGCACTGCAGATTACAAGTTTAGAAAGCATATGAATTTTAATTTTACTGATTTGAGCGGTGATACAAATAAGCAAAGCTAGTATTCAATCCAAATTGCAAGCTGAAAATCTGTGACTGGATGAGTTGTGCAAAGGTATGCGGAATGGTAGATGGAGCAGAGGACTGGAAAGAAGAAGAGGAACATAGAAACAAGACAATGCAGAACGCAAGTGAAAAGAGAAGGGGACAGAAAAAAAAAACAATTGAAAGATTTTTTGATATGTGCTGAAGAGCCAGACTACTGGTGATGTAGAAATTGGAATCTTGTTTCAATCACTAACATTAGATAGTCAATTTGGTCTGATTCACAATTAGTATCTTGCACCTGTGCTCAATGTCATTTTTTTAAAAATGATTTTATATTGAGACAGGCTAAAATAGATACTTGTATCTCATTGGCCCATGGATTTGGCAAGTCTGCAAGATTTTAGCTGCATCAGTTAATGGCAAGTATAATAGGGTTAATGTGTTATGTAAGACAACTGCACAGCAATGGAGAAAAGGAGTAACTAACATAACATTGTACCAGAAGTTCTACTTAAATATCTCAGACATAACATGAAAGCCTGTGTTTGGGTCAGTTATCATACAGGTGATTGATTATTAATGCTGACCTCCTGAATCCAGTGAAACTACAGCATTGCACTTTATGAAGAAAAGGTTAACGGTGATTTCATTTAGATAATGATGAACATTAGTTCAACAGTTATTTTGTAATTTTTGTTTTGAATCCTAGGGTGAAGGGATTGTCTTATGAAGGAAGGTTGAACAAATACTGCAATCATTGACATTTAGAAGAATGAGAGGTTACTTTTGTTTTAAATCATAGGGAGGAATCTAAATCTAGGAGCCCAATTTTAAAAATAAGTGATCTCCCACTTAAGATGGGGATTAAAAGGCATTTCTTCTCAGAATTATTAGTTTGTGAAATGTTCTTTCCTAAAAAATATTGGAGTATTTACATGAAATATTGAACAAGGCCAATCTGACTTCTTTGATGTTTCTGCAGATGTAATATGACCAGTTGAAAAGCATTAACAAGTTCACTCAATATCAAGTGAACAACCTTTCTCAATCAAAGCCAAAAACAGATTAAGGTCACTCATTTCTTACTGTGTACAAAATGCATTGTGCTTCCCTACATAATTTAAAATGCAACAAATTTCACTATCAAGATTGTGATAAAATGCTAAATAATGAAAAAAAATCTTTGAATTCAATGGAAGCTTGTAGATATTTAAATGGCACTTTTATAGCATTCTGCAGCTGTCAACTCCCATAATATGGGCATCCCGCTCCAGTAAGTCTGCTAGATTTTTTTTCAAAATCAGCAAGAAAATTTTTTTTTTCTTCAACTCTCTAATTGCCACTAGTTTTTCAGGACTAGCTAAAATGCTGCTGCACTGTCCTACTTAATATGATTAGTGTTGTACCCAATGTTCTGTGCATGCAATTTGGAACATCAAAGCAGCCTTTGCCTGCAACTCTTTTCCCATTGGTTTGTCATGATTTGGAGGTGCTAGTTTTGGACTGGGGTGTAGAGAGTTAAAAATCAAAACACCAGATTATAGTCCAACAGGTTTATTTGGAAGCACTAGCTTTCGGAGCGCTGCTTCTTCATCAGGTGGACAATCAGCTGATGAAGGTGTAGCGCTCTGAAAGCTAATGCTTCCAAATAAACCTGTTGGACTATACCCTGATGTTGTGTGATTTTTAAATTTTCCTACAAATTAGAAGTAACATTGAGAGTGCAACACCTCAGATGAAGAATAGATACTTAGGTAAAATACACAGTGGGATATCATCCAAAGAACTGCACTTCATGCAAGAATCAATGTCTTCAGAGGAGGACAGAATTTGATGGAACAGGACGCAGAAAAATAAGCAACAAAAAAATTAGCTTATGCTACCTAATATCAAATGCTGGCTTGACCTCTAGAAAAGTGTGTTAAGTGCAAAACACTATACTGCAGGTTCATTGTCAAGATCAGTACTATAATTAACTAAGGACCAGTCATAAGGTCCCTACCTCTGGATCAGAAGCTCTAGATTCAACTCTTACTTTGGGACTTGATGATGGCAGGTGGTGAGAGCAGAAAAATTCTAGGTCAGCCAAATGTGCAGAAGGCAATTGCAAACCATTGCATTATTTTGTTAAGCATAAACATGGACAATCCAATGGAAGTCCAATGCCATCAATACCATATCATGGCATGGTACCTGGAGAGAGAGAGAAATTACAGGGTTCCTAAAGAAATTGAGATGGAAAATGAAACACTTTGTCATGTGTCCTAACAATGATTAAGGGAAAACACTTTCAGAGTTTCGCAACTCTTGCCTGTCTCCTCTACTGGAGAGAGGGTGGCTCAGTGGTTAGCACTGCTGCCTCTTAGCGCTAGTTACTTGGGTTTGATTTCAGCCTTGGGCAAATGTCTGTGTGGAGTTTGCATATTCTTCAACTCCCTTAATATGGGCATCCAGTGTGTCTGCATGGGTTTCCTCCAAGTGCTCTGGTTTCCTCCCACAGTCCAAACATGTGCAGGTTAGGTGAATTGGCCATACTAAATTGCCCACAGTGTTCAGGGATGTGTAGGTTTGGTGCATTAAACAGAGGAAATGTAGAGTAATAGGGCTGGGGAATGGGTCTTGTTGAGTTACTCTTCTGGCCCTATTTGTTGGGCCAAATGGCCTGTTTCCACTCTGCAGGGACTCTGAGTACAGGGTTTGGCAACAATTGATCTGAAGTGCAGTTTAATTGCAGATTCCAAAATGTTTTACATGTACTGCATTACAAGTATGTTCCAGAACATTCTGTATATTGCAAGGTAGCAAAAACATTCTCTAATTCCTCTGGCAGAGCTCAAGAGTTGAAAATTGGAAAATAAAGTTAACTAGTCAAAATACATATTTAATACAGGCTAGTGCACAAGCAATAGAATAATTAGTGTAGATGTATAAAATAGATAATGCCTGCAGATTCTGATTCTCGCTTGAAAGCACAACAATGCGAACATAATGGGTACTATTACTTTGTTCTTTAAAAATCACACGCAGAAATGTGTTATCAGGACATATTAATATTAAAGTAATACTTGCTATTCAATATTGGAACTAACATTTTTTCTCTTTGCACATTTCCATTTGCTGTCTTATTGCAAGAATACCCTGTATCATTCAAGTTTTAGTGCTGGACAGCAGGTCAGAGAAATATCCTTGAATTGCATTGTGAAATAGAGTTTCGTTTATGCTCCATTCTTCTCAGTCCTTCATACCATTACAGCACATTCTAACTATTTATATATCCCTCAGGAAAGAGTGGTATCAGTATTCTGAAGTGTTTTGATCTACTCAAAATTCCAATAGCAATTCACCCCCGAAGGCTGAAGAGAAAGGAAAGAGAAAGGAACTGAGTTGGGATGTTTAACCAGCAGATTCTGATTTATTGGAGTTAGAGGAACTCATTGATTCCGTATAAAATATATCACAGGACCCTTTAGCTTGACAGAACAATAAGGACTAGTTTTAACTTCAAACAAAATCTATAATAAATTCACTGATGAAGTGTCCAGAAAAAAATGATAAAACCTAAACTTATTAGCTTATGAGTATAAAGGGATAGTTGGAAGACTGCTGGAGAATTGAATGAGACAAATATTTCCCATTGTCCCTAGTGAAACTACCTGCACTTTTTATTATTTGAAAACAAATATTCTAGACTTTGGAAATTACTCAATTGCTTGCAATACAGACATGAAATTGAAACTCTAGCTTCATGTTTCTTTTTAGCGATGCTTAAGTTCAACACTTATTTAATATGCACACTGAGGTTTGAATGATAAACAGTTAAACAGTGCTTTACCGATGTCCCTTGAAAATTTGACTGCCATCTTTGTCAATCTGAAAGTTCTTCTCTCTCAAATCAGGCTGAAAACAAAAACAATTCATTATTAGTTTATCAATCCAGGCAGGAGATAAATAATTCCTGAGATATGAACTACATATAAACAGAAATTAAATGAATACTGCTTTAAAAATAAAACAGGGGTTTTGAACTCCACAAGTGCTGTGGTAAACATCAATCTAATAAAGGAGAATCCCTGACATTCTTACAGTTTCCCCACAATCACTTACAATAGAACACTAGTGAGGACTACGAGCACGTATCTTACTTTTTGGGGTATGGAAAAAGGAAAAGCTGGAAGGTCAGCCTGTCTTCACGTCCAAACTCAAAGATTAGGGACAACTGAAGTAAAGACTCACTTGTGCTGAATGCAGTATTCAATCATTTTTAACATGTGCCGCCCCATTACCCCTCCGTGATTTAAAAACATTCTTTCCAACTTCTCAGTCAAGTGGAACAAATTGATCAATTTATAAATAACACAACTGCATTTAATTAGATTAAAGGCAATGCTAAAAAGTAAAACAGCTCCATAATGAGAATGAAGAAAAACATATGGCATTTTGCTACTATTAATTACATGCCAAGAATAGGAACAAATGGGAATTCCCATGGAGTAATATTTGTGCAGCTGCAGTTTAATTCAACATTGCGTGCTTTGGGTTATCCTCATTCAAAAATCATGAAGTTTCAAAGGATATTGGAAAAATTACTGCACATTGCAAGTTCATAATAGGTTAAAGAATTGAGATGGCAGTGATCCTGTTTTTAAAAAGAATGCTGATTAAAGTTGACATTGATGACTCCTCAGATTGCTTTGCCTTATCCCCATATCCCTCATCTCACTAATCCAAGGTCGAGAGTATGGTGTTGGAAAAGCACAGCAGGTCAGGCAGCATCCAAGGAGCAGAAGAATCAATGTTTCGAGCATAAGCTCTTCATTAGGAATGATGCTTGGAGTCCAAGGGGGCTGAAAGACAAATGGGAGGGAGTGGGGTGGGTGGGGGGGGGGGGGGGCGGGGGGGCGGAAGTAGCTGAGAATGCGATAGGTAGATGAAGGTGATAGGTTGGAGGGGAGTGGGGAGTGAATAAGTGGGAAATAAGATGGACAGGTGTGACAAGTCAGGAGGGCCGTGCCGAGTTGGAGGGTTGGATGTGGTATAAGGTGGGGGAAGAGGAAAATGAGGAAACTGTAAAATCCACATTGATCCCACGTGGTTGGAGGGTCCCAAGGCAGAAGATAAGGCGTTCTTCCTCCAGGCATCAGATGGTACGGGTTTGGCCATGGAGGTTGCCCAGGACCTGCCTGTCCTTGGAGGAGTGGGAGGGGGAGCTGAAATGTTCGGCCACGGGGCGGTGGCGTTGTTTCATGCATGTGTCCTGGAGATGTTCTTATCCAAAGGCTGGCTAACACACAATACTTGCTGGATTCATCAGTTCTTACATTGGGAACACAGGTCTATTTTTAAGAACACAGGTTTTTATTTGAAAACAAAACATAGCTTGGAGTGGCTGAGAGCTGAAGCAAAACAGGCTGGAGGCATGTAGTGGCACGGCCAAGAGCGGGAGGGAGCTGGAGGCATGCAGCGGAGTATGGAGCATTGTGAGTGGCTGACAGCCAGAGCAGAGTGGGCTGGCAGAATGGAGCGGTGCAGAGTGGCTGAGAGCTGGAGCAGAGCGGACTGGAGGCATGCAGCAGTGTTGAGTGTATTCTCATTCCACTTCAGTCAACATTATAATATCACATTATGCTCTAATTATTCTTAAATAGGGATCAAAATTAATAAAGCTCATCACCCCCTTCATTCTCCAACTGCAAACGAAAGCCTTTCAAAACGGAACTTTAATGGACAACTGTATACCACTACTTGATTTAACCGGGATGGTGTCTTGTATCATTTAGTTTTGCACTGGACTCCAGTTTTTAAAATGGGTTCTTGTGCTGACATTTATAATTATGTCCTACCTATTTCAGCTGAATATTTTAAGCATTAAACCTATGTCATTGAATTGCCATTTTACGTTTGCTGTTCCACTGATGCCCGAGGTTGAATAGTGCAAGTTTATGGAGCATGACATCAATATTTCTCTGTAAGTCATTGCGACATGCTTCAGGAGGGTGCATTGTCAGCGAGCTTGACATATGTGGATTCGAATCCTAAATGTGGCTATTCTCTTAAGGTCAAAGCCCCAGGTTACCCTCCTGTTCCATTTGAACTTACATTCAAATAGATTTCAATTATCCCATACAATTCTGATTAATACCACACACTGCCACTCCAAATTACTGTCCGATCCAGTAATCGTAAGTGTAAGTGGAATTTTAGGGTGAACAAGTTAATCATTCTAACATTAGAGTCATAGAGATGTACAGCACAGAAACAGACCCTTCGGTCCAATTCACCTATGCCAACCAGATATCCAAAACTAATCTAAATCAATTGACCAGCAGTTGGCCCATATGCCTCTAAACCTTCCTATTCATTTACCCATCCAGATGCTTTTTAAAATGTTGTAATTGTCCCAGCCTCCACCATTTCCTCTGGCAGTTCATTCCATACATGCACCAACTTCGCGTGAAAAAGTTGCCCCTTAGGTCCCTTTTAAATTTTTCCCCTCTCACCCTAAACCTATGCCCTCTACTTCTGGCCTCCCCCACTCCAGGGATTGTGAAATTTCAACATTTAAAATATATTTGTTCATTGTGTAGGATGAAAAAATGCAATTTGCTCCATAAATAGTCAGTATTATTTGTGTTTATGTTGTCCAATCACAATTATATACCATCATTTCTCAGTCCTTCAAAATTATCGCTTTTCTTTTCAATCAAATAGAAAAATTCTAAAGTCAAATCAGCTCATGACAGCTGAGGGAGGATAGGTAATATATTTCAATTAGGAGATGTGTTTCAAAGATAGGAGGGGACAAAAGTGGCCAGCAGGAATAGCCATTGTTTACCACCATCTAATGAATCTGACTGCAAACTATATGTATGGTTGGGCAAAGATAAAATGAAATCAATGTGATACTTCTAGGTACTTATTAATATTCATAAGTTTTAGAGATCTACAGTACAGAAAAAGAACTTTGTGGCCTATTGCGTTCATGCCAGTCAAAACAACCATCTAACTATACTAATTCCATTTTTCAGCATTTGACCTATTGCCTTGCAATGCCATGGCATACAAGACTATGTGTAAGTACTTCTTCAATGTTATGAGGGTCTTTGCCTCTACCAACCTTACAGGCAGTGGTTGGTACAGGTAATCCCTTTTAAGCTCACATATAAAACAATTACCACTTGGAATGAAGAATAGGTAGGCAACAGCACCTGCAAAACTGTACCCAGGCAAAAATCAATGCCTTCAAAAGAATGGAGAATTGTGGAATAAAGTCTACTAGAAGCAAGCTGCACTCAGCCATGTATTTTCTTAACACCATTTGTCTTTTTTATTTTTTGAAACAACAGCTTATTTACCACAGAGCAAAGTTTGCCTTCACGAATCCTGTATCTATATTTACATTCCTTATTAATAATATTTTAAGCAACTGTGGATGGAAGGCAAAGTTAACATTTCAGGTCCAGTGATCCTTCTTCTGGACCTGAACTGTTAAATCTGCTTTATCTCCACATTTACTACCAGACCTAATGAGTTTCCCCAGCAATTTCTATTTTTGTTTCAGAATTCCAGCATCCATAGTTGATTGTTGTAACAGTAAAATAAAACAGTGTCTTTTTCAGACAGGAACACACTGGTTTTGATAAGGAACTATAATGCAGGTTTTAATGTACCTATCAATAACTATATTTACATAAATGCACTTTGAATGAAACTCTGTCCAATCACAAAGTGTATCAGAATCAGTTGCAACCAGTGTGTTTGTAATGTGATGATTAACATGGTTTGAGGAATGTTACTGGGAATTGGTTTAAATTTGGCTGTATGTTGGTGTAGATGATCACTAGATGTTAAACATCTGTGGTCAGAAAGCCTGAAAACAGGAAGAATGTAGACTCATGCGATTGATAGCTTAAAGAAAGCAGCACAAATATATTTCCCATGAGTGTTCTTTCTTTCATTCTTTAAACCAAGGTTGTTGAGTAATGTGTGAAAAACAGCAAGTAACAACAAACAATGTTCATATGCATTTGAAAACTTTTCTAGTTTGATAATAACAGTTCAAATGTACGTAAATCAGGCTACAGAGCAAATCATGGAGTCAAAGTTCCAGATAGAAGTCACTACAATGCAGAATTTAAACCAATTCCCAGTTACATTCCTCAATAAGGTCAGGTTATACCTCCATTTATTACTGGTAGGGCGGAGGGTAGTGGTGAAAACAAGTAGGAATAAAAGCAAAAGACTGGATAAGTCAGATCCTTGGACTGAAATCAGGCTTGATAAATCAGACTTTATGATTATGATATTTTATGCTAGTTTTTTTTAAATTTACGTGGCTGTCTTTCATGGAGACATAAGTTTGCAAAGCTAAAGAATAAACTTGTAATAAACAAAAAAAAAGAACAAATCTAGTTATTTACATATAACAAACATAAAACAATTTGAAAGATTTCAAAACATGGCAAAATATAATCACATCTATCTCAATATTCCTACTTTATAGTACTCAAATACCAGAGAGCGATCTCCCTTTTCTATCATATCTATAGAGCTGAATTAACTGTTTTTCCAATTCCCAGTCTCAAGAGTCTGATAATTTCTTCCTTTGTATTCACACAACTAAACGTAATTTTTGTTTGCTGCAAGTAACTCCTTCAAAGTTCTTACCAGGCACTTCTGGATTAGAACATTCAATTAAAACCCTTACACTAAGGTAACCTAATTCCTAATTGCCGGAAGTCTTTTTTTCCCAGGATAAATTATTCTTATATCTGACCCCACCTGGATCTACTGCAAATTGAAACCGAAGCTTTCCAATCTATAGGCTTTCCTAAGTCAAGAAAACAAAATCTTGATTATTCTAAACCAAAAGAAAGTGAATGCCTTTCCATGTTTACTCTCACTAATCAAAATATTCTCATAATACGAACTCATTATCCAGAAGGGTCCCAGTCACCAGCTGTCTTACACGCAGTGGTTTGAAATGATAGTTCCAGAAAGACTGACAAGTTAATTATAAAACCCCTCGTACACAAACCAAAAGCTATATGCCACAAGTTGAAAATCCCAAACTTTTAATTAAATTGATATGTAATATACACCTTACATTACATAACATACTATTACATTTTTAGAATGTAATTCTAATGTTAAAGAGGAATGACAACATGCCAGAAACTTTTAAATTACATGTAGAAGGTTTAGAAGTAATTGAAGTCTACCAATTTCAATGCAGCAATTAAAAAAACACAGCTACAATAATATCTCATTTAACTTTGTACGTGGAGACTACTTTTTTTTTTACAATACATCATAAAACATCCAATACAATATTTTGCTAAAATGGAATTGTATTTAAGCTTGCCTGTTCTGCAAAAGTCACAATATCTTATTACTGTTAATAACCAAAAGATTACAGAAAACTGTCATTAAATTCTGTTGAGAGGAGAAATTTGCATATTAGATGTGGTTTGTAAATCTCTTGTTGCAAGTTAGAAGCAACTAGCCTGAAATAATTCTCACCTACATTTTGGCAGAATACTGTAAATCTCTTCAGAATGAAATGAAAAAGGAGTCTTAAAATTCTTCTAATACGGTGAAGAGTAATGCCTCAAATGAAACATACATTGTGCAATTACTATGGCATTACATATGGAAGTGAAGACTAAATTTAATTTTCAACTGAAGTTAGGATTAAAATGAAGTACTACGTGGACCAGGCCCTCAGGTGAAATAGTCTGTTTTTACTTTATTGTTGTATTTCCACAATAAATTCCTACATCTACATTTATAACAAATTGTTTAAGTAAAATAGTAATACCACTTTTTATCCTGCCTCATGTATACTGTGCAACAGGTGCCTATATTAAACAATTCATATTCACTCCTTAAATATAAAATTAAATTCAGTCATCAAGTATATGATTCAGCCTCAATGTATTAAGTTGCAAATAATAGCTTTCCATTTATTTTAAATTAGAAACAAAATTAAGCAGTCTCTTAAAAACCATAAAAATGTCTGAATGACAGAGAAATGCATATATTAGGATTTGCAGTCTAGTTCCCAGTTTGTGGTGGCAGTAGAGATGCTGCAGCTGGATCTTGATTTTGAATTTTGTGTCTCCCCATTTACAGACCCACTGCTATATAGTGCACTCACTTCAGGCTGCTCTCCTCAGCATTCTTAGTTAGATTATTGGAGTTATAGATTGATAAATTGTTGACAATTCAAACATTAGGGTGCCATCGTGGAGTTCATCCCACACTTTAGTATGTGGGATCATTCAAATGGGTACATAGGTAAGCAGTGCAATTGTGTAATTCCAACTTCATCCCATAAACTATTCATCGACCTCATGTTTAATACATATGTAATATCACATAGAAGTCAGGTCATAACTGGCAAGTATAGAGATATAGTTTGATGAATATGTAGAAACGCCTCTAAAGTAACTGAGTCCATTATAAAGCAGATCCAACCAATGGCAGTTGTAGTGCAGTGGCAGTGTCACTCATCCTAGATTCAACACCCCTAGGTTCAAGATCCACCTTCTCCATGGGTATGTCATAACATCTCTGTACAGGTTGATTTAAAAAAAGACCTAAGGGGTCTTGTGGCACACAGCAGTATATCTACATCAGAGCCAGAAAGTCTGGGTTCAAGTCTCACCTGCTCCAGTGGTCTGTAATAACATCGCTAGTGTAAACTGTAGAACATAGTAGAGCTGAAAATGTGTTGCTGGAAAAGCACAGCAGGTCAGGCAGCATCCAAGGAACAGGAAATTCGACGTTTCGGGCATAAGCCCTTCATCAGGCTTATGCCTGAAACGTCGAATTTCCTGTTCCTTGGATGCTGCTTGACCTGCTGCGCTTTTCCAGCAACACATTTTCAGCTCTGATACTCCAGCATCTGCAGATCTCACTTTCTCCTTGTAGAACATATTATACCAGTACATCAAGGAACTACTGAAGAAATACATCACTCAAGTATTAAGAGGATTGAAATGCACATTAAACATGATAGAATCAGAGATAGAGAGGAGGAGGAAAAGGAACTAACACCAAATCTGGGGCAGCACGGTAACTCAATGGTTAGCACTGCTGTCTCACAGCACCAGGGTCCCAGGTTCGATTCCAGCCTCGGGTGACTGTCTGCGTGGAGTCTGCACATTCTTCCCATGTCTGTGTGGATTTCCTCCCACAGTCCAAAAAAAAAGATGTGCAGGTCAGGTGAATTGGCCATGCTAAATTGCCCATACTGATAGGTGCATTAATCAGAAGGAAGTGGGTCAGGGTGGGTTACTCTTCGGAGGGTTGGTGTGGACTGGTTGGGCTGAAGGGCCTGTTTCCACACTATAGGGAATCTAACCTAATCATAAGATGCGTGTAATGACACTTTTGAAAGAATAACCTCTAGCTCTCATTGCGGATTCATTTGCTAATAATTTCATTTTCCCTTACACACACGATGACTACTTGAATATATATGTGCAATTATAACAGTCCTCTACTGTGAAACTGCAAGATTCAAATACTAGACTTTGCATTAAAGGGAAACACAAAAACATAGATGGGAATCCTCCATATTGACAGAAAACTGCAATATCTTATCTGACAAGTCAACATTATTTTACAATGCTTTGTAGATCTCAATCTAATTGACCCATTCTCATTTGGAAAAATTATTTGATACCCCCACTACAATCTTGTTCCCCTAGAAACCTCACCTGGACACTAAAATTTCCTGTCAAGATGAAAAATTGACTCAAAACAGCTCTAATATTCTGTTATAGCCCTTTCTGACCACTTTGATGTATTTGTGAATGAGTTTACCCTTTTTTCTTCTTCCTAGCTATGTGGAATACAATTTTGAAATTAAGACAAATGAAGTAAGGCAAAGGGATTGGAAGCTTCTGCACTGGCTGATTCAGCACAACAAACTTCATTCGTTTAAGACATCTAAGACATTGCACAAGAGGGATCACATAAAATTCAACATCAATCTACAGGAAAATGTACTGGTCAAAAGGAGAGGTTTTGAGAACGAGAGAAGGAAAGCTCAGGGAATTGGTTCCAGAATTTCAAACCTAAGCAACCAAAGGCAAGGATCTTGAGGATTACAAGGCTAGGATGGTAGAGACAAGAAGGATGGAGGCATGGGTTAATAAAGCCATTAGAAATTGAGTTACTTTGTAACAATGATAAATAAGAGAATTGTTACTTTATTTTCTTCAAAAATCAATAGCAAAATGGCTGTTCATGGTTACAGCAAATTATAATCTCTATCATCCATGCTTCCGTTCCTTACTTTTCCCTTTTATCCTCTCCTAAACATATGCAGCAGTTGATATCAGGAACTGATTGAATCGGGTTCCAAGATTGCGTTCAGGGGAATTTCAGTCCAATATAAAAAAAAAGAGGCACTACTAGATCTGATACTTGAGAATTAGGTGAGCCAAGTAGATCAAGTGAAGTTGAAGGAACAGTTCAAGGAAAGATATCTTTGCATTTTTAGCCTCAGGATAATACTGGAAAACAATTTTGGTCAATCCAGGTTAAGTACAATCAAATATGCAGAGTGCAGACTTCAATGGGACAAGATCAGACTTGGACTGGATAGATTGAACCAAAGGGTGGTGGGATCAAAAAGTAGAGTCGAAAAGTGTGGCATTGGAATAGCACAGCAGATCAGGCAGCATCCAAAAAGCAGGAAAATCAACGTTTCAGGCACAAGCCCTTTCCTTTATCACATTTCTGATGAAGGGCTTATGCCTGAAACGTGGACTCCCTTGCTCCTTGGACCCGCTGTGCTTTTCCAGAACCACACATTTCAACTCTGACTCTCCACCACCTGCAGTGTCTCAGTTTGGGGGAAAAAAATCGCTAAACCATGGGCGACCTTCAAAAAGACGACAGTTTGGGCACAGTCAAAATATACTGTATTCCCTCAAAAATGGAAAAGTAGACAAATCCAGAGCTTCCTGTATGACAAAGGCGATAGAAATTAAGTTAAAGAAGAAAATGTGCACTTACGACAGGCATCAGGTCATACAAACAGTTGATAACCAAGCTGAACACAAGTGGTTCATTAGGGAGGTGAAAAAGCAAATACAAGACGCAAAGAGAGATTATTTAAACAGAAGTCTGGCAGCCAGCATAAAAGAAAATCCCAAAGATTTCGACAAGCACATCAATAAGGAGGCTTAGGGACCAAGTAAGGGAGTACACTTCAGTGTATATACTTTGCATCTCTTAGTGAGGAGGCAAATGCTGCTCAGGCCATGGCGATAGAGGAGGAAACTAGGGCTTAACATTGATAAAGAGAAGGCTGGTTGGCATACAAAGTTGATAAGGCACTGGAACAGATGAGATACCTTTAAAGGATACTGAAGTAAGAGATAATGGAAATTACAGAGGCACTGGCAATCATCTTTCAATCTTCTCTACAATGCGAGATGGGGCCAGAGGATTGGGGAAGTTTTGTTCAAAAACATTTGTAAAGATTGACCCACCAACTATACACCAGTCTGTTTAACTTCATTAATGGGGAAACTTCTAGAAACAATTAATCATGATATAATCAATAGTCACATGGAAAAATATAGATTGATTCGGAACAGTCAGTATGGATTTGTTCAGCAACAATCATGCCTAACTAACTTGCTGGGAGTTTAAAAAGGTAATAGAGAGGGTTTGTGAGGGAAAGCTGTTGTTGTAATGAACAAGGACATCAAAAAAGTGTTCCGTACAGTGGCACTAAACTGATGTGCGAGGAAGTGGTCAGTAAATTGGATGAAGGATACATAAAAGACAGTAGTGATTTATGGATATTTTTCAGGCTGGAAGAAAGCTCATAGTGGAAATTAGTGTGCAGGGGATATTTTCAAACTTTACAAACGACACAAAATTTGGGAGAACTGGAAATGAAGATCAATGTAGCACTACAAAAGGCCATTGACATGTTGGAGGAGTGGGTGGATATGTGGCAGATGAAGCTCAAATGTAGAGAAGTATGAGGTAATGCACTTTGGTGCAAAGAGCATGGACAGACAGTATTAAACAAAGGGTACTCTTCTAATTGTTGTAGGAGTAAAGCAAACTGTGTATATGCACATGAATCATCAACAAAGCTCAGGACAGACAGAACTGTTAATAGAGTATATCATGTACTAGGCTTCATAAATAGAGGCTGAAAGTACAAGAGGAGATTATGTAAGATGCTGATTAGACCTCAACTGGGACACTGTGTATATTTCTGAGTACTAAATTATAACAATGACATAATTTAGTACCCATAGTAAATCCATAAGAATGACATGAATTCACTAGAGAAAACGCTGAATTTACTAGAAAAAGTGCAGAGTTTACAAGAATGGTTCCAGGGATGAAACCCTTCAGTTATGAGGAAAGAATGAACAAGTAGGGTCTGTTTTCCTTGGTTAGAAGAGGGCTAAGAGGATATTGTAGATATTTTCAAAATTATGGGATACAGAATGGATAAGGAAAAACTGTTCCCATTTATAAATGGATTGAGAATCAGAAGGTATTGTTATGTAATGAGTTAAGGTGTTTTATGCACTGCCTGGACGTACGGTGGAGACAGGTTCAAATATGGCATTCAAGGAGGCATTGGGTGAAATTTAGGTGGAAAAGCTGTACAGGAAAAAAGGACTAAGCCAGGAGATTGGCACCAAGTTAAAATGTTAAACAATGGCTTCCTTCTTTACTACAGAAATTGTGAAAAATGTGTAAGTCTCTGCTATCCTAGTTTGTTCCTTAGATTTACCCCCAAGAATTTCAATGTACATGATGACTGATCCATTTCAATCTTTCAGCTCTTTCAAAACTGTCCATTCATAATGGGTGTTGCGTGAGGTTTATGGAATTTTTATAGTCTCAACATCCTTCCTCTTGTGATGAACAGAACTTTGCACAATACTCCAAACGTGGCCTAACTAAAGTTTCATACAGCTGCAAGTTTTATACTCAATGCTCCGACCAATGAAGGCAAGCATTGTGCGCCTTCTTTACCACCTTATCCACTTGTGTTGCCATGTTGAGGGAGCTATGGACTTGCATCTGAAGATCTCTCTGTATATCAATGCTCCTGAGGGGCTTGCATGCTTTCCTCTTGCATTGACTTCCCAAAAAGCATCGCTTCACACTTATCTAAAACAAACTCCATCTGCCATTTCTCCATCCAACTTTCCAACTGATCAATATCTTGCTGTATCCTTTGGCAATCTTCCTCAATATCCACAACTCTAGCAATTTTCGTGTTTGCAAAAGTATTAATCAGATTCACCTACACTTTCATTCAAATCACTTAAACTCATTACAAACGACAGAGGTCCCAGCACTGATTCTGTAGAACACCACTGGTCACAGATCTCCATTCAGATAAATGCAGCTACCCTCACTGATCATCTTTGTCACTTCCCCAAAACACTCAAAGACCTCTCCCTCAAAAAGGTATGCTGATTATCCCTAGTAAATCCATTATTTTCCGAAGGCAAGTGAATCCTATCCTTAAAAACCTTCTCAATAAATTCCAACTACTAGTGTAAGGCTCACTGACTATAATTTCTTAAATTATCTCTGTTGGTCATCTTAAACAAAGGAACTAATACTAGCTATTCTCTATCCTTCTGGGACCTTCTCATGGCTAAAGAAGATACAAAGATCTCTATCAAGGCCCGGGCAATCTGCTTCTGGCCTTCCTCAGAGTCCTGGGATGGACCCCATCAGGACCTGGGGATTTATCCACTGCAATGTTTTTCAACATCACCTGCTTCTTAATAGCAACAATGACCTAGAATATCAACATAACCCTTCCCTCTAACTTGACCAGCATCCATGTCCTTTTCTTGGTGAATACTGATGCAAAGTACTCGTTAAGGACCTTACCCAATTCCTCTAGCTCCATGTAAAAATTCCCTCCTTTGTTCTCGAGTGGACCTGTCATTTTCCTACTTTCCTGTTCCTCCCAATATACTTAGAAAATGCCTTGGCATTTGCCTTAATCCTACTTTCCAAGGACATTTCATCGCTAATACCTTGTTTAAGTTCTTTCCTATTTTCTTTATATTCGATGGCCTTATCTGATTTCAGCTTTCTAAACATTACATGTTTCCTTTTTCTTTTTGCCTGATCTTTCAATATCTCTTCATCCAGCTTACTGAATCGTGCCATCCCTACTTTTCATCCTCACGGTAACATGCTGGCCCTGAATTCTGATCAACTGACCTTTAAATCCATATCAGATGCGGATTTGTCCTCAAACTGCCTCCCCAATCTAATCTCGCCAGCTCCTGCTTGACAGTGTTGTATTAGCTTTCCACCAATTTAGAACTTTCACCCGAGGACCAGTCTTACCCATATCCATAACTATGAATTAAGATCACTTCCCAAAATGCTCCCCCACTTCAAATTCAATCACCTGGCCAGCTCATTTCCCAAAATAAAATCTCGTATGGACCCCCTCCTCCAATTGGACTA